>NC_139513.1:204288333-204675833 GCF_947247035.1 Vipera ursinii
GTTCCTGCTTGTGGTATTGGGCTTTGTTAAATGATGTATCGTGTTAATTTAGCCATTTTTAAAAATAAATTAAGATATCCATACTTCCAACTCCACAGCTGTGAATAAAGAGCAAGCAACAATGAATCAGGATCAGAGTAAGGAACACAACTGCCAAATTCACATATGGGTCTTTGATTTGCAAATGCAACGAGGGTCAATAGAATGATAAAATCAGAATAGTTTTCTGCTATTTGGCACGTACTAAGCGTGGTGTGATAAAAAGTACTTGTTTAAAACATGTTTCTTCTTTTGGGTTTTCCTATCCATAAAAATATGTGGAACAGGGAAAGAGGAGGAATGTGTAAAAAAGTAGGGTTTTTAGAGGATGGTAGCCAGCATCTTCGCTTTTTCATACTCTCTCTCCCATCATCCCCAACAACCCTGAATACAAACTCTGCCCCTTAAGTCCCCGAGAACTATGTCATGACATGGATACGATGCAGATTTCACCTGGATGTCATTGTAATTAGGAGCAGACACCAGTGTTCCTATCTGAATATTCATGTGGATGAGCATCCGAATATTTAAATGATTTAAAATGTGGTGGGTTCTTTTTGCATCCTGTGTTATAATTTTAAATTTTGTGCTTTGCTTTGAAATACTATTCTCGATATGGGAAACTATGTGCATTCATAACTGCATATCTATACATAAATACTGAAATATGCCTAGGGCTATTTGCCCAATAAAAACCAATAATAATTTTCTAGTGTCACCCGGCTATCACTGAGGCAACATAAAGTCTATCTTCATTACTGTTGCATTAGTACCACAGTGGTTGAATGATTCTAGAAGATGCCATAATTAACTGGTATGGATTCTCCCTCAGATAAATTCATATGTATCCTATATGCCTAAATGTCTATGGAGATTCTCAATTGTCTGGGTCATGGTTGTCCCAAAAGTGCTTTTTCAAAAGGCAACTGGCCTTTGTTTTTCCTTGCTTTCACTTCTCATCCAAGCTTGTAAGCCGCCCTGAGTCTTCGGAGAAGGGCGGGATATAAATGGAATTAAAATAAATAAAAATAAGTTTCTTCAGTTCTTCAAAACGTGGATGAGAAGCGAAACAACTTAAAGGAAAAACAAAGTCCAGTTGCTTTTTTAAAAAAAGCACTTTTGGGACATCCCATATGCCCGTGATAAGCTGCATGTACATGTATACATGTATATATCAATCTCCATCCTCCAATTAAAAAGCATATTTTCAATGATTAATCTGTAAGCATTAGAGCTATCTCTTTCTGTCAAGATAATTGTGTGGCTTTTACCCATCTCAAAGTTTTTAAAGCAAATGCATCTGAGGTATGAAGAGGATAGAAAATTCTTTTAGGACTAAAGCATTTGAAAAAGAAATGATTTTTTTTCTTCTTCTCCAGTCATGCTTCTGATAAAAAAAAATAAATAACATTTCTCTGTTCAGCAGTTAGCAGGGAGGTGACTGAAGAAAGTTTCCATTAACACAAAGAGCAGATTTCTTCTTCCCTCACCTCAAAATTTAACTGTGACCTGCTTGGTAGGGGATAATTTTCATTCTTGGGTATATATTTAATTAAGAAAAGGTGGACATATATTTATAAAGTTGGACATAATTTTGGGTGATATATTACTGTAGCTAAAATATAATTTCAAAAAATGAATTGGGAAATATTAATGCCCCGGATATAGAGCTTTGGAGAGCATAACATGTTGCAAACTTGATGGTTCCTCAGAATTGGTCCAATAAAGTTGCTAGCCTTGTATTTAAGTCAATTTGGAAATTTGTTGTAACTTTATGGTCTCTGAAGCCTTCTTGACTTTATACAAGGGTGGGTGTGGGGAAAGGCAGCCAGAAAAATGCTAAGGACAAATTTTTAATCAATTTCTGTTAATGGCTACACTCAAATATTATCCATTAGTGAAACTGCCTTTTCTCAGTAAAGATTCCTTGGATAGAAAAATATTTCAAATGTTTATCATTTGATGTTTTTAAGAGGCTGAGGCTACTACAGTCTCCAAAGCCCTATGAAGATGGCGGCATGTCATATGCTTGTTGTTTGTTTTAATCTGCTCCATAATTAGGGTGGTTAGGCTATTTTTATAGTACATGACAGTCTTTCTTCCCAGGCTAAATTACAGGGGATAAATGGGTTGCTTGTAGAGGGCAGGCAGGAATTTTGGTGCTAAGGATAAAGCTGACCTTGCCAAACTATGTTATCCATCTGGGGCTCAATGCACAATTTAGGTAATGCCCAATGATCTATATGGGGTATTCAGCTACGGAATTGATCCACATTGAAATAACCGGAATGAAACTTGCAAAATCCATCTGGATACTTCTAGAGGTTGGGGCTTAGTCATTTTAATATAATAGAAGCCAGAAGATTTAATACAGAATGAAAAGTTTATGTTCTGCTAAGTAAGATAAGCGCACTGCAATAAATCACCGCTGGATGATGAAATCTTCATTTTTCTTTTATTAGTCGACAAGTAGAAGTAAATACCTTTCAGTAAGAAACTGCTTCCCTCCCCTTTTCCTCATGTGTTTCCTCTTTTCTTCAGTAAAGAGGACATCCCCTGCTTTAATTGTCAAACGTTAAGTTGTCCAAGATGTTTCTGTGCCTTTTAGTTCTGATGCAAGTGAAATCATAAGCACACCAATTAAGAAGCACGAGATATAGGCACAGTTAGTGAATCCAATGCATTGTAATGTGTTGAAACTCTTTTGACTTGGAAGTGGGAGAGCAGAATCAGAATCAGACAATATACTATATATCACGGGTGTCAAAGTCATGATGTCTCGTGACATATCACGACTTTTTCCCCATTGCCGACAATGGGTTGGGTGGGTTTTAGCATGACACATCTGGCCTGTGGGCCGGCAGTTTGACACCCCTGCATAACACTGTGACACCTTCTTCTCCATAAAACACTACTCAGAGGTCAGATTGAGGTTTCTATTGTAGGAAGTTCTTGTTAAGCACAAACTTGAAAAGCCTAAAGTCTGAACTGGCTCTCATCTTTAAAATTCTTGCTTCTTTGGGGTACTTATTTTTTGGGGGGAAGGTAATCTTTTAGAGGAGCAAAGAGCTTAGAACAACATCGTGGGCTCAGGACTGCATGGCCAAGATGGATGACGCAGGACAACAGGGTTCAGCATAACTTCCTTTATTGATGTAGCACAGACTTGGCAAACAAAGGGGCAACTGCCCCTCTTATATACCTAGCCATGTATACTTGGAACCAATCCCATTGTCCGGATTTCCCACCAAAGACTGCCCTGCCAATCCTGACAGGGCACCTTGCCACCTGGTGGTGTCAGTGGCTATCTCTGTGAACATCTCCTATATACATATATACATAACACCCCTTCCCCCATACAAAAAAACAAATAATAATGGGAACAATAAACAACTAATGGAATAAAACCCGCAGTGTTGAGCTTGATTTTGTTTATTATTACCCTAGCCTCAAGACCTTACATAGCCCTTGAGATACGCCGGTGGCCTATGGATCCTTGCTGACCGTTTCACTGCTTGCCCCGCATTCTGGTCACCCGGATCAGCAAGGGCAACTGAGTCTGCAATGTAGTCATCCCTTGGGACGCCAACAGGGTCCTGACTACCAGCCAGATGTTGCTCTGGAGACATATTTTGAGGCTTTTCAGGTTGTCTCTTCCTCAACTAGTCAATGTGTCTCCTCACCTTGTGACCTTCCTCCACCTCTACAATGTAAGATACAGGCCCCGTTTTGCCCACTACCATCCCCTGGATCCAGGTAGGCCCTAGACCATAGTTCCGGGCCCAAACCTTTTGACCAATGTGCAATTCTCGGGTGGTGTCCGGTTGCTCCTGTTGAGCTGATACTCTGTCTGGGTGTAGTCTGTCCAACTTAGTAATGAGTCGCCGTCCCCAATGCAACTCAGCAGGGCTCTTGCCCGTAGCTGTACATGGAGTGGTATGTTGTGCCAAAAGAAACTGAGCTAACCGGTGATGCCAAGCTCCACTGATGATGCGCCTCAATGCATCCTTGGTTGTCCTCACCATTCTGCCAAACCATTAGTTGACGGGTGGAAAGGCGCTGATGTGACGTGTCTAATCGAGTTGGCTCTGGTAAATGCCTGGAAATCAGCAGATGTGAATTGTGGGCCATTATCAGAGACCAAGACATCAGGCAACCCATGAGTGGCAAATAGTCCTCGCAGCACTTGAATTGTCTTTGCAGTGGTCTTGCTAGAGACTGGGACTACTTCTAGCCATTTAGAGTGACTGTCAACCTCTACCAGGAACGATTGCCCCTGAAAAGGCCCAGCGTAATCGATGTGTATCCTAGACCATGGGGTGTGAGTTGCCTCCCATTTGTGAATGGGAGCCTGTGGCTGTTCTGGCCTTGACCTCTGTCACGTGTAGCACCCCGCTACCTGCTCCTCTATGGCCTGCTCCTCTAGGCCACCATAAATAGCTCCTAGCTAGTGCCTTTGTCCTTACTATGCCAGGATGCCCCTCGTGTAACGATTGTAAGACCCTTTCCCTCAATTTCTCTGGAATAATAACTCTACTATCCCACAGCAAACATCCTTTATGGGAAGACAACTTGTGTCTCCTCATAAAATATGCCTGGAATTCCAGCCCCGGGCTCTTGTCCTGCCACCCAGATGCTACCCATGAGCTGACCCTGCTCAGTACCTTGTCTGCTGTGGTGCCAGCAGCAATATCCTTCACCTGTAGATGACAATCTGGAAGATCTTGGATGAGTAGGATCTACTCCGCTGGTGCTGGATCTGGGTCATTGCTCATCATTGGCAACCTGCTTAATGCATCTGCATGGCCCATGTCCTTTCCCAGTTTATGGACTAGTTTGCAAGCATAAGCAGATAGGAAAATGGACCACCTCAGCATTCTTGGGGAAAGAATTTGTGGTGTTTGTTTGTCAGTTGTGAACAACCCCAACAATGGTTTGTGATCAGTAAAAATGGTGAACTCCCTGCCATACAGGTAATCATGGAATTTTTTTACTCCTGGCACAATTGCCAGTGCTTCCTTGTCAATTTGTGCATAATTCCTTTCTGCTTTTGACAGAATTCGGGAGTAATATGCAATAGGCCTTTGCTCCCCATTTTCCTCTATATGACTTAATACAGCACCCACCCCATAAGGGGATGCATCACACGCGATGCAGACAGGCTTATTTTCTATAAAATGTGTGATGGTAGAATCACTAAATAACAGTTGTTTAAGATTTGTAAAACTCTGTCCGTGGACCTTGGTCCAGATCCATGGAGTTTTCTTATCTAACAGCCTGTGTAACGGTTCTGCAATTGCTGCTTTGTGGGGTAAAAACGTGTGATAGAAATTAAGTAACTGCAGAAAAGCTTGCAATTCAGCCTTATTTGTTGGGGTTGGAGCCAACTTAATTGCTTTCACCTTAGAGTCAGTGAGGTGAATACCCTTGGCATCAATCCTGAACCCTAAGAACTCAGTGGATGCCACACCAATGCTGCACTTACTTTTTTTAAGTTTAAGCTCAGCAGAGTGAAATCTGTTTAAGACAGCTTGCAGCCTGTCAGCCAAGATCTCCTCAGATTCCCCAGTGATGAGGACATTGTCAAAATAAGGACATACACCAGGAATGCCCTTCAGAGTCCTCTCCATCACTTCCTGAATAATCCCAGGAGCTACTGAGATACCAAACTGTAACCGGTTAACTCGGAAAGCTCCTCTATGTGTCACTATTGTTTGAGCATCAGCTGCTTCCTTATTCACTGACAGCTGCTGATATGCTTGCGCCAAATCAAGTTTTTCAAAGAGCACGCCACCTTGGACAGCAGCAAGAACTTGCCGGACCGACGGAACCGGGTAAGCATGTGGATTTAAGGCTTGGTTTACCATAGCCTTATAATCAGCACATATTCTCATTTCTCCATTTGCCTTTAACAGAGTCACAATTGGAGTTTCCCAGTCTCCCCCGTCCACCGGTTCTAACACTCCCTGCTCCACCAGTTTGTCCAGTTCGCTCTCAATCTTATGTTTGAGGGCAAATAGGACTCTTCGGGGCTTGATCCGAAGTGGTGGGACGTTTGGGTTTAGTTTAAATTTAATGGGAGGGCCTGTGTACTTCCCCAGCCTGTCATTGAATACATCTGCAAATTCATTACAAACGGATTCAAGATGTTTGGCTGGATGCTATTCACTCCCCCCAACCAAATGGCCAGGGCATCAAACCAATCCAGCCCTACTAAACTAGTTCTCCACCCATCGGTCACCAAAATCTCTAAGGGACCCTTAATCCCCACAGACACAGTGACCTTTCCCCTGATTTTAATAGGGGTGTGCTGAAAATCTGACAGCTGTAAACTGGTGGGCTTTAAAGGAACCCTCTCCCTGCTCTGATCACAAATTCTTTTAAATGTCTCATAGGAGATTATTGAGACTGCAGAGCCGGAGTCCAGCTCCATCGTGCAAGGTACCCCTTGCAGATGGACCTGTATTGTTATTTTTGGTTTGAGCAGCTGATGGTCTTCTGTGTGAGACACGGTCCGTCTGCTCTTTCCAGGGACTGAGGGATCGTGCCGGGATTTGTGCCGAAGGAAAACAGTACCTTCAAGCTCCAATGCCGTAGCTTGTAATTCGTTCAGGCTGTCTCTGCTCTGATTCCGGCAGACGGCTGCAATGTGTCCCGTCTTGCCACAGGAATGACACTTTACGGATCTGAAGCAGCAGGTCGCACGCAGATGGTTTCCTCCACAGCTGGCACATTTCTGGTTGGATGTGTTGGCTCCCCTCAGTTCCTTGCATTCGCAGCTGCACGCTGTGCTCTTTGTGGCTGATGATTGTCTCTGCTGGCCCCCATTGTTGTCCCACCGTGGTGGATGCTTCCCGGGTCTGTGCTGTACCACATCTACCTCTGCCTCTCCATCCAGGTCACCGCTTCCGCTGCTCGAAGCACACTCATGATGTATGGTCACTCCTGAGCTGCTGCTATTGTGGTGTGTGTGTTTGTCAGAGTCATTGGCTGCCTCGTAAGCCATCACCTCATCTAAAACCTCCCACAGATTCATCGGTGGCTTTGTGAGGATCCTTTATCGGCATTGCTGGTCTCTCAGTCCAAACACCACTCGATCCCTGATCCTGTCTTCCAGATCAGGAAATTTACACTGGCGAGCAGCCTGTCTCAGCGCCGAGACGAATTGCGAGGTTGGCTCACCCGGATGCTGGCTTTGCTGGATGAATTTATGCCGCCAATAGATTGGAGCTCTCACTGGCATGAAATGCTCCTCCAGCTTCTTTTTTAAATCAGCGTGAGAGACATTTTCAATGGGCATCGGCGAGCACAGACCAACAGCCACATCATACATGTCCTGACCGCTTAAGCACAGAAGCTCCGCTGCTTTCATTTTATCTTCTGTGATCTTGTTGATCATCAGGAACCCTTCGACTCATCCCAGATGCGCTCCCCATCGCTCTGGCTCGTCTATGTTGAAACAAAATTTGCTGGTCGCTCCAAATTTAGCCATGTTGCACTGGTCCTAGAATGCTGCTTCGTTAGGAAGGTCTCAGAATTTTTTTTCTGCCTTTCCTGCTTCAGAGTGACTTCAGCTCTAATTGAAACAGCATCCCACACTCATCGCCACTGTTAGATCATGGGCTCAGGACCGCATGGCCAAGATGGACGACGCAGGACAACAGGATTCAGCATAACTTCCTTTATTGATGTAGCACAGACTTGGCAAACAAAGGGGCAACTGCCCTTCTTATATACCTAGCCAGGTATACTTTGAACCAATCCTATTGTCTGGATTTCCCGCCAAAGACTGCCCTGCCAATCCTGACAGGGCACCCTGCCACCTAGTGGTGTCAGTGGCTATCTCTGTGAACATCTCCTATATACATATATACATATATACATAACAAACATCATGATTTGCAGCGAATAATGGAAAGAGCCTGAGAGAGATACCCTCAACTACTTTGATCATTACTACTGGAAGAAGAAGATGGCTATACTACACAATGCTGCTAAGGTGTTGCATTACAAAAGGAAAACATCGTGATGTTTTGGAAAGAACGTCAAAGAATCTCTGCAAAAAAATCAAAGTTATATAAAACAGATTGCTTTTTATCAACAAAAATCATGTGAGCTACCCTGAGAAATATTTTAACTAAACAAATTTATATGTTAAATATTAAGTCAAAGCACTTATGTAAGTAACCCATTTTTTCATTCCAGTCCATTCCAGTAATCAATGGTTTTGTAAAAAATAAAGCCCAGTGCCTATGTATATATGTGTAAGGGTACATATGCGTAAGGGTGCATAGATAGATAGATAGATAGATAGATAGATAGATAGATAGATAGATAGATAGATAGATAGATAGATAGATAGACAGATGGATAGATAGATAGATAGATGAGAGAGAGAGAGAGATGCACAGAGTTAGGAATTTTCGTACATGATATGAGACAGCAAACCACAAAACTCTAAGAAACTGGACCTCAGTGCCTAAACCAGACCTTGGTATTTGAATTATCTATTCCTATCTACCCACACTTGAGATTTGAGGTTAAGATTACTCTCAAATGCATTATAAGACTTAAAACATTGTAAGTCTTAAATCATATGGTTTAAACAATTTATGGTTTTTGAAAACTTTTATTCATTGGAAGAAAAACAAGTTCCAGTGTTCACACATATTTCTAAACAGCCTATCAATAGGCATACTTAAACCATTTCTGCTAGTAAGAAGAATCAAGAGGAAGGAATGGGTAGGTATACAATAGCTGAAAATATTGTTTATGTATTACTAGTCTAAGTTCCAAAGAATCCTTGCTTTTTGTGACATATGTATACAGCTGTTTTCCCCCCACCTAATTACAGGTATATTTTCTAAAAAATAAAAGGCCATATATCAGATTTTTGGGTTTGTGCTTGTTGAAAGATCAGCCGTCGTCTTTAAACATTTCATTTCTTCCCTTTACACAGTAATGGATTTTCTTCAGAGCTTTGCCATGACTGGAAAGTTGGGGTAAATGGTAGATGACTTGGATAGCTGTGTGGCCTGCTATGCCATCTCCTCCATATGGGACTGATGATATTTAGGCATGATTACAGACCTTGGGCCATTATCGCGGTTTACAGCGAAAGTGCTCAGATCAGTACTTACACTGCTACTGGAAGTGGAGAGAAGATGGTTTTCTTTTTCTTTTTGCTCTCCCCCCTTCTTTTAAGTTTTCATATGACTGACGTTTTCACTAGCAAAGAAGTTGACTTCTAAAGAAGAAAACTAAAAAGTCAGTGATCATCTATCCTTTTTTATATATTTGTGTGCATGAGTGGTATGTGTGCACTGACTTCGGATGGAGCTGGTAGTTTTTCATATAGTATTTCTCGTTAATTATTTCCAGTTGTCTTTTGGGGAACCCTATGCTTCCATGAGTTAGTGTGTTTATTGCAAAAATAAACAATTATGAGCTAGAGCCAACAGGTCTGCACTTACTGTTTTCCTGTAATCTACAGATCTTTCCTCTCACTTTCTTAATTTCCCTTGTGGCAACTGGATCTCCAGAGCTGTTTTGCTATTCTGTGTGTTTTATCTTGATTCTTTCATAACCCCAGATCTTATATCCGATGTTCCCTGATTTATTCTGTTTTTTTTTAAAGCTGGGTCCTTTTTCTTTCACTAATACTCAGCCATCTTTGTAAAACCTGTTTGCTTTTCAGTTTGGTATACTGTACTCCAGTTTAGTCCCTGTTGTGGGGTTGAGGGTTAGAGAGGATTGAAGATACTTAAATGCCAAGGGATACACGTGCAATGAACACCCTTGAATCTCTTTTAAAGGTGCCAGGTATTGATATATGACCATTCTTGAGGTAGCCCACTATACAAGTAGTCCTCGACTTAGAACCACAATTTCTGTTGCTAAGTGAGACATTTGTTAAGTGAGTTTTGCCCCATTTTACGATCTTTCTTGCCAGAGTTGTTTAAGTCAATCACTGTAATTGTTAAGTTAGTATCACGACTGTTAAGCCAATCTGGCTTCCCCATGGACTTTGCTTGTCAGAAGGTAGCAAAAGGTGATCATATGACCCCAGGACACTGCAATTGTCATAAATATGAACCGGTTGCCAAGTATCTGAATTTTGACCATGTGACTATAGGATGCTACTATGGTTGTAAGTGTGAAAAATGATCATAACTCCCTTTTTTCAGCGCGATTGTAACTTAAAATGGCCATTAAATGAACTGTTGTAAGTTGAGGACTCCCTGTAGTTTCCTTGATAATCTAGTTCGTTGTTTATTGTGACATCCTGATTTAGCTTTCTGGGTATTCAAACTTAATTCCTGATAGCACTTTGAATATATGCTGAACCTAGTGTGCTTTGAATTGATATTTAAAATGCTTGTGCACATGTATGCATATACACACACAAACATAAGGTTAGAGACCCAGGTTCTCTCAGAGCAAAATTGGATGGGATTCAACATCTGAATTGTCTCCACTATTTACTGGCACTGCCAAAAATATGCATACTTCCACTCCCATTCTCTGGAGTAGAGGTAGGCAACTATGGCCATTTTATGACCTATGGACTTCAATTCCCAGAATTCCTGAGCCAGCCATGCTTGTAAAGTCGCCATAGTTGCTCAGCCCTGCTCTGGAGGAATTTGCTGGTATAAATGTGTTACTAGCATGAATACTACCAGATATTCTGAGCCCAGATCTTTTATTGTCATTTTTGCAGTTTCAGTCTTTTTATTTGCCCTGTGTTTTAAAGACTGCTTTTATGGAAGTTTTAACAGATGGGTTAAAATAGCTGGGACTATAAACGAAGGAGGTAGGTTATAAATCTTTTAAGTAAGCAAAGAACAAACCAGTAAGACTCAAGTTACGTAGTTATCTGTCTTGTTTTGTATAAGACCCCACCATGTGGCTGAAGGAAGGAAAAGTCTGCTTTATTAACAAATGACACAGAAAATGGTGACCAACTCCATCTTAGCATCTGCCTGTTGGGGAGCTAATATCTAACTGTCTAATTCAAGTCAACAATTGCTTTTGACTTGAATTAGTGCCAATGCGTTATTAGTGCCAACTTGAGCTTCCTTCTTTGCTTCTTGCAAGCCTCAGTAAAAATTGCTACTGCTATTTCCCTCATAATCATCTGTCTCTTTAAAGCCACATGGCAAAAATTTTGGCCTGAGCCTTTTTTAAAAAAATGCAAAGTAGCACAAGAGCCTTGGACGCATGGAGCTGTATCACAGCTAGCTGTTGTTATTATTATTAATTACATGCCATTGGTTAACTTTTTTGCAGAAAAAGGATTTTCCAGATGTGCTGAATTAGAGGGCAGTGTGATAGTGACAGGCCTTCTGAGAAACAGCATTGTAATTAACAGGAGAGTGGGGAGTGTAATTATACAGCCTGCTCTTCCGTGTGGCAAATCCCTTTCTCTTTATGCGGGGAAGGTAAAAGTTGTTTTTTTATTTATTTGTTTGCTTGTTTTTCAGCCTTGTGGAAGTAAACTCAATTGCTCTCTTCAGTGATCTGGAGCTAACATTCAGGACAACCACAAGAATATATGCTTAGGGAAACTGCTGCTAGACATGATTTCCATGTGTTTGGAATCAAATGAGTTAGATTTATGTACATGCTCTCTGGAGGGGAAATGTGTTTTTGGTTTGCTTCATGCCGTGGTTCAAACACATGGGACCCTTTAGATGGCAAAACGTGGGTGATTCAGTGGTGGATGGACCTGATCGTGATCATAGGAAGATTAATTTGAAAAATCCTCAAGTTACATGCTTAGACTGGGTTTCATTACATGTTATTCCCCTCCCTTTATGGGTCTTCCCTTGGAAGCATGCTGAGATACAGATTCATCTTATTTCCTCCTCCTTTGGGTACTTAATTTATTAGATTTGCATCCTGCCTTTTATTCCCGAGCTCAAGTTGGCATACATGGCATACGCCAGGCCTGGATTGTAAAGGGCGGGAGGATTGGCTTTGAGAGTCAGGAGAAGGAGCTACTGCCAAGGCAATGGTCACATAAAAGAAATCTGCATCTGAGGCAGAACTGTAATGTATGTAAATGTTTCAGACAAGCTGTTGAGTACTGGGTTTTTTGCAAGCTGGAGACGAGGCAAGAGAGTTCAGGCAGGAACACTATTGAATAACAGGAACTGAACTAGTAACCAAGGCTTCTACGCAGCTACTTATACTGCTGGCCACTAGGCAGCGGCCAATAGGCTTGAAGGAACCTATTTGCCGCCCTAGAGCCAACCAATGGTCGTCCTGGAGACTGCATGTCTAAGCAGCCTGCGACCGTTACACAGGCTCCCTGATTAAGCAATCTCAAGCAGCATTCAAAGACACATGGAAACAGTTCAATACATTACACAAGCCCTTCCCTAATTCACACAAATATAAAGGGAGGAAGGGGAAGAGGTACACTGCAAGATTTTGTAACTCTAGGAGACTTGCTGAATCAGGGAGAGGAGTCAAAGAGGGAATTAGTCTGGAATCCCTATATGGCCACAAGTGGGTGAAATCTGCCCCCCTCCCCCCCACCCCCCACCCCCGCTTGCACATTGTTGAACCTTATCTAGTCTCACCCAGGTGCAAACTGTCAGTCTGAGAAGATTCCTGTGTGTAGGCTTGAGCAATAAAACAGCTAATTGAACTCTTCATGTATGAGCCTGGGTATTTGTGCCTGACAATAACTTTACAATAAAATTAGTACTGTGACTTTGGTTTTCCTAGTCTGGACTACTTTGAAAGGCTGAAACTATTAGGCAAAATAAGCATGTGCTTCAGGCACCAATGGAAGGGAGCATCACAGAATTTTGCCTGCCCTTAACTTTTTCTCTGCCACATTTCACCTTAGGGGTTTTTTTTGTAATTGTCCCTGCCTGCCCTGTTTGACTTTAATCTGCATTGTTAAAAAAATAGTTTTCTTTGGCATGTTGATTAAAATTTAAAAATGTGCTTTCAAGATGTCAACTGATATTAGATTTGTTTCTATCTCATGATGTGAAATTTTTATTTCCATTGAGGGGCATTAGCGATGGGCTGTGCTTAGGGAAATGAGAAAATGTGGCTTTTTTCACAAGCTTTGAAAACAAGGATCACTGCGTAGAAATAGCAATAGCACTTAGACTTATATACTGCTCCACAATGATTTTACCACACTCTCTGAGCTGTTTAGAGATTCAGCATATTGCCCTCTTCATTTTACTGACCTTGGAAGGAGGGAAGGCTGAGTCAACCCTGAGCCAGTCAGGGTCGAACACCTGGCTGTGGTCACAGTCATCTTCTAACCACTGCACCATCACACCTCTAATTTACTCACAGCAATTTATGATATTCTATTTCCTTTCAGAGAGGTTAGATAGAAAAAGTGCCCTACTCAATTTTGCTGAGAAGCAATAATGCATAATGGCATTTTGTTCCCAGAGGTCCCTTAAAAAATAATCTAGTAATAATAATCAAGGCAGTAACATTTCTTTTAAAAAAGGAATGGGGAATTGTCAGGCTTTGAACTATTTCCTGGAACCCAATGATAATGTGGATTGCAACCAAGACCATGATACAGCCTTTACACAAATCATCAAGAAGCATAAATGCAGATTCATTAAATTTCTGCCCCATTCCTTCATGGTGCCTACAACTGTATCACAAGATGTAGATTTGTGTTTTACTAAGTCACAATTTCTGTTTTGAGTTGTGAGTGACCACTGGCCGTTTATTATCAAGGACTTTACTTCAGAAAGCCATAGTTTAGATTTATTTTCCAAAAACTCACTTTTGTTGTTTATTTTGTTCATTTAACTTTTATCATACAAATGATACCACTTAATGTAGTCTTTCAAGTTCATGTGAAAAATATGGAGACTCAATTCTTTTAAAAATAAATTTACACATTTGATTTTATATATTTTCATCTAAAATAAAACATATGTTAAAAGATGTGCTCTTGAGTTTTCCTTTGTAAAACAAAGTTATAGACAAAAAATCGTTATCCTTATGAAACTATTCGATGTGCTCTTTTTCTTGGTTTGTCCTTTAATTTTTTCCAAGAAAATATGGTCACTGTAGTTATTGTGTAAGAGTGTTGCATTATTCTTCAGAATCAATCACATTCAATGTCTGTCATTTCTTCATTTGACTTTTAATTTATTTTTGAATTTGGTCAATCTGCCCTTTTTCCAATGGAGCCCCATCCCCCACCCCCAGATTTCTAAAACCTTAAAAAAAAACCTTCAGTTTTTAAAATTGGTGAACTTTTGTTTTGTGATTTGGGCAGATCTTTCTGTTCCACAATATGTTTATGTTTGGGATGATGAGGCAGGAACTTTGGCTCCAAAAGGACACCTGGAAAGAGACACAGGGCAGGTTGTAACTGGGCATACAGGCTACTCCATTCCACTTTGAACAGGATGTTCCTGACTCACCAGTGGAAGGCAGATGTAACCGTGCACCTGGCTAGACTCCAAGCCATCATCTCCCAAGCAGGTATAACATTGCGGCTGATAGGGACCAAAGTACACATCTCAAAATACATGATTTAAAGTCTTAGTACCAGCCACTGGATGCTTTGAGATGAATTTATGAAAGCATGGAATATTTAATCCTTTCTTCCTACGTAGGGTCACTTGACAGTGAGATGGGAGGCATATAAATTTATTTAATTAATTAACTAAATGTCCCAGCCCATAAACCCAATGGGAAACAAACCCCTAAAATTAAAATAAAAGCAGCAGAAGAAACCACGCCCATTTAACTAGAACTATATATCTCTCCATCCACCCAGCTCCTTCTTTTTCATTGAATTAGTAATTTTTTTTCACATGTCAGTTTATTTAGTAGTAATGCAGCATATACAAAGATACAAATGTCAATATTCATTTTGGTTTTTCATGTGCATTAATAATACTCTGTACTTGTTTTGGGTTTTTTTATTACACTTTTTATTTTATTTAAAAGAAACATACATTTCCAAAAAAATTGTTAGTAGAAATGAACAGATAATTAATGAGTCTATAAAATTATTGCTCAATAGAACATTTGTAAAAAAAAATACCATGCAGAGTATTAAATTGTTTTTATCATAGAAAAAGTATAACATTTTGAACTTAATGCCCAAATCTCCAGGATATTGTTGTTTATACGTCTGCAATACAGATTGTCTTTTCTCTGATCAAAGAGGTCAATTTAGCCATCTCAGCACTTCCATCACCTTTGCCAACCAAATTGTGGGAAGTGCTGAATCCTACCATTCTTATGCATACAGGTAATCCTCAACTTATGACTGGTTTTTCAACAACCATTTGCAGTCTTGACAGTCTCGGAATAGGTGTTTTATGACCCATAAAACACTTCCAAGCACCGTAAAACATCCACGGTCATATGACATTCATTTCAGCTGCATGCTAACCTGTTCACATTTACCATTGATTCCCAAGTGCCCTGCAATTCTGTGATTGTCATTTACCATCTCTACTGACTTCTCCTGCAAAAAAACAATGGGGAACTAGGCAGGGATTGTTGCAAGTGGAGAAGAGGTTGGATTTGAGGACTGTTATCTCAGCAGGCTGAGGGATTTCCCCTCACCTCCTTGCCGCAATGGGAAATCCATCCACATGCTGGTGGAACAGACCTCAGATCTGGAGAAAAGCTAACAAACACCAGCATTCTGGTTTTTTTTTCCAGGACACTGACATTTGTTAGTGTTTTAATGAATTCCAAGTTTCTGCTTCTCCGGAGAGGAAAACACCAGCAAAAGCCAAAATTCTGGACCTTTTAGAATGCTGGCATTTGATAGCATATTAGTGAACGCCATGTCTCCCCTCTTCCGGAGAAATGCTGGCAAACGCCAGCGTCTTGTGCCTTCTGGAATGACGTTATTCACCAGTGTTTTTGCCAGATTTGAGATCCATTCCTCCAACATGCCAAGGGATTTCCCTTCCAGAAATCCCTCAGTGCACTGGAGGAACTGACTGTAAAACCAGCCCAAATGTTAGCAAATGCCATTGCTCTCGCGATTGTTCTTTCTGGTAGGGTTAGGGTAAAGTGGTCATGTGACATCTCACTTAATGGCTGTTTCACTCAACAACTGAGATTTGGGGCCCAATTGTAGTCTTAAACGGTGGACTATCTGCGCAATAATCTTGCTGCAGTTATCATACTGTATATAAAAAAATTAAGTTCCGGGATTTTTTTTAAAAAAAACTGTTTTATCAATCCCAAAAGAAAAAAAATCACGGTCTTAATTGTATATTAATCTTTAAAATTCTCTGAAGGTATTACATAGAATGTTAATACTGAACCGAAAAAAAAAGAAAAGTGAAAATGCAAACTCTTTGGAAATTTAAGAAAAGGGAAAGAATGAAATGAATTGCCAAAAGTATTTCAAGTCGAATTAAACTTTTAGAAGGACAGTTATCTATGTTAACAGTGAAAGATATAGAAATCAAGAAGAACTATTCCAAGAAAAATAATTTTGAATTTGTCAATAAACCAGGGAGTATATAAATTAAGAAAAGACAAAAAAAAATTGAATTTTTTTTTAAAATTCCATTTATATCCCGCCCTTCTCCGAAGACTCAGGGCGGCTTACAAGCTTAGCAGTAGCCTTCATTCTATGTATATGCCTGCTTATTAGGGCTTTCACACACACACACCCCAAGCGGCATTATTACAAAGTCAGCTTAATTGCCCCCAACAATCTGGGTCCTCATTTGACCTACCTCGGAAGGATGGAAGGCTGAGTCAACCTTGAGCCTGGTGGGATGCGAACCTGCACTAATTGCAGGCAGCTGGTGTTACTTAAGGAGGCATTAGCCCACTGCTCCACCAAGGCTGTGGAGACACTTTATGAATGGACAATGGTTTTCCTATGTACAATTACTAGAAAGATTTCTTGGAGAGAAGCCTAACAGAATAATGTTGCTCAGTCTTCACTCTACTAACAGAGTACAGGAGCTAGCAGAGTACAGGAGCTCATCAAAATCAACTGACTGCAGTTGTTGCTGTCTTTGATCAGCCTCCTTCTTAGCTTTGTGTCTCCTGAGGCTGACATTCCACAGTTCTGCTAGAACATCTTCCTCAGGGTCTGATGGTTTTTCTGAGTCCTGGGCCATAACAGGAACACATGTAATATTTTAATAATAGTAAAAACAATAAATAAGCAGGAAAAATAAGTAATAAAACCTAGCAACTGAATTAATATTAAAAATTACCAAATGCTATGTGGATGTTGAGGGAAGTCTTGATGTTTTTGTCAAATCAAGTCTAATTTCATTTCTGATTTTTATTTTAGCCATGCAGTCTTCTGTCTGGGTGGTATTGGGTTAGGATGCTGAGCTTGTCGATCAGAAGGTCGGCAGTTTGGCGGGTCGAATCCCGAGTGCCGCGTAACAGAGTGAGCGCCTGTTACTCGTCCCAGCTTCTGCCAATCTAGCAGTTCAAAAGCATGTAAAAATGCAAGTAGAAAAAGAGGGACCACTACTGTGGGAAGGTAACAGCATTCCGTGTGCCTTTGGCGTCTAGTCATGCTGGCCACATGACCACAGAGACGTCCTCGGACAAGCGCTGGCTCTTCGGCTTTGAAACGGAGATGAGCACTGGCCCCTAGAGTTGGAAACGACTAGCACGGATTTACCTTTTTTTAACACTCTCCCAATGCAACAGCTTTTCCTGGGGATCTAAGGACAAAAGGAGAATAAAGTACTATTAACTTATACATTATTTTTTAAACCCTGATAATAAGGGTTATTATTCTTTGTACTAAAGTAGTGGATCTTAAATTAAATGCTCCATTTCTATCCCACCTTTCCTTTATATCCACAATGAGAAGAAATAAATTAATATTTTAGGACAAAGTACTCACTCTTACCATCGGGGTCATCTGTATTCTGCACCATGACAAGAACACATCTAATATTTAAATAATAATAATTCAATATCTTAAGATAACCAAGAAACAAAAAAATAAGAAAACCTGGCAATCTAATTAATTTAAACAGTTACCAAATATTAGATAGGTGAGGATGGAAGTATATCTGACATTCTTCTGAAGCTGATACTCATGTCATTTACAATATTTATGTTTGTAATCCAGTTATCTGGCAGATTATAGGGGAGGGATGCGGCTTCCAAGTCCTCCGCATGGGTGATTTTGTCAGAGGTGGCTGGTTGCCCTGGTGCCACTCTATTCTTACAATACCTTTTCCTGGAGGTTGAAGAACAAAAAGAAAATTAAATATAATTAACCTATATATTATTTAACACTAATAATAAGGGTTATTACTATTTGCAACAAGTGGTGGACCTTAAATTAATTTAACCAAAATTTCTTAGGGTTTTCATTGCCCTAGGGCTGCTGATTCATGGTGAAATCATTCCCTTGCAAAATTAGCAGGACCATTTTGGCTCAGACAGAAGCCCACTTGAGAAAGATGTTCACTTGAAAAATGTATTTGTCCACAGTATGAATCTTTTTCGCAATGCAGAACTTACCAGCACTGGTGCAAAGAAATACAAATGCCAATGGAGACATAGAGTCCTACGATAAATAAGGTGACAACCCATGGCCTTGATAGAAAGGTAATGTCATCACTGGCTTTTGTTGGTCTTATGAGCTCAGTTTCATCCATTTCTGAAAGAGAAAAGGGGTGAGGGAAGGAGGGGAAATTTGAAATCACTCTAACAGAAATGATCCGATCATACTTGCAACTATTAGCTGTTTGACATCATACTTGGAACATTTTCCCCCCATTAGAGTATAGAAAGAAGCGGCTCTAATTTTGCTTTTGTTCCATTTCTGTTCCACCTTTCCTTTACATCCAATTTCCTTTACAGGTTGCCCTAGAGATATGACTGCCCATTACGGTCACATGTCAAAAGGGCCGTTAAGTGAAGCGTCTCACCTAATAACCTCCCCCCCTACCACCAAATCCCTGCTCTCCTCAATGCAATCACTAAATGATCAGTGCAGGGTATTAACTGGAGCACCGGGTGCCTCAGGGGTGGTGGAAGCCTTGGAGGCCTAGCGCAGGCCCAGACCTGCCTGCTCCGAGCTTCCCATAGTCTCCCCAATCCCCAAAGCACCCAGTGACCTGCTGCTTGTCCCTTGAGGTTCCTCAGGCTTCATCCTGCTCCCAAGCCAGTTATTCAGCCTAAAGCCTGTCAGCAGAATATTTATTATATTTTATCATGATTCTGCAAAAGGTAAGTTGGGTACTGCTGGGCCCTGGAACTGGCTGAGCAGCAGGCCAAAGCCTGCAAGTGCCTTGGGTGGCTGGATGGCAAGTAGGCATCGGCCTACAAGGCTGTAACTGTCCTCTGTGCTGGTAGCTTCTTTGGGCTCCCTTGTGAAGCAGAATAGCCGAGGCCTGATGAGACCCAGCAGGATGGGGGAAAATATAAATGGGTGGGGGAATCACTGCAGGATCCCTGCAGTTGGTCATAATGCTGAACAATGGCAGAAGAACTGCAGCAGCTGTAATTTTGGAACCAGGTTGTAAGTACTTTTTCTTGTAATTTTGAATGGTGGCTAAGTGACCAATCATAAATCGAGAGCTTTCTGTATATCCACCCAACAAGGAGAAAGGAAAAAAAAATGTTATATCAAAGCTAGGGAAAGCCCCATGGCCTAATATAGAACATAATCCTCGTTTAATTATACAATATATCCATATCCCTACAACTTAAATGGATTACACTACCTCTTCCTCCACCCTTGTTCCCAGTGTTACTTTTGACAACTCCTTGAGCCACTCAGTCTTTTTCGTACCCTCCAAGGCCAACCATCCCAAGGTAAAAACTCAAAGCAGGAAAATAAAACCAAGAGAAGAAACCAAGTCCTGCTCACCTAAAAATATCTCCAACCTCTCCCTCTCTCTCTCTCTCCACACAGCTCCTCTTTCTCTCCACAAGGCTTCTGTCTCTCCCTCAACAAGGACTTGATCCACTCAAGCTTTCATAGCCTCCATGGCTCCACCCACAAATACATAAAAGGAAAAGATACCAACAGAAGAAAGTGTCTTCAGGTAACCTAAAGTGGTCATAATACTTCTCCTTCTGCACAACCTTTGCCCCCTCCCTCTGGATTCTCACTATTATGTCATGGGCTCTGATGAGCAGGAACAAGAACACGCAGATGAGTACAGACAAACTCATACTCTATTTAAGCAGAAACTGTACTGAGAGATTGGAGTCACCCTGCTTCAATATATAGCCAGGCCCTATGGTATTAACCAATCAGATTGAAGCTATACTTGCCACCCAAAGTTGACCAATGGCAGGACTGGAGACGTCCTGTCTGAGTTGCTGGAGAACCGTTAGTTCTCCAGCCATGCACGTGGTGATATTCCAAAAAGCCCAGTACATAACACTCACCCTTTCATCTCAGGAGGGAATGCTAACCCTTTAGTGGCATTCAGCCAGGGTGGATTCTATGGGATTTACGTGAAGTTCCAGGAAAGCCCACAGAGCTATGTTTAGGTGTCCCAAAGAGGTTTTTTCAAAAGGCCACTGGACTTTCCTTTGTTTTTCCTTGAAAACGGTTTACTTCTCATCCAGGAAGCTTCTTCAGTTCAGTCAGAACTGAAGGAGCTTCTTGGATGAGAAGTGAAATGTCTTCAAAGAGACGTTTGAAGGCTAAGAAATAATACATATCTGGGTCACGATGCGGAAGCACGAATATGAACCACAGCAATTTAAGGTTTTGTGTAATTTTCAAAGGAGTTGCCATTCTTGCTTAAATTCCAAATCCCACGGATTCTGCCCTCAAAATAATAATCTTCATTCAGGGCAAAAAATTAGTTGATTCAAAGCATGTCTAGCAAGTTCTTGTGCTATTTTCAAAAATAACAATATGTACAAAAAGAAACCTTCTCACACATACTTTTCCTTGTTCAGCTACAAAATAGAATACTAAACCAACATCCCTATTTTTGTGCATCTTCCATGCACAAATTATTTCACAGAGGTTTCAAGTCGCTTGCTCAAGTTTATACTTGCTGAAAGATTATGCATGAGACAATCTTGCTCTTATAATTGCCTGTGCCTTTGGTTTTCTATTTTCTCCCTTATTAATTAAACAACTGAAAATTTCAAATAATTCTAAAATGAATGGGAAAATACTTTGTCTTCTAGGGGACTAAAATTCTGTTGAAATGGCTAAGAGTTTGAGATATTTCCCATATCTCAACTCACTCCACTCTCTTGAACCCTCCTCGTTTAGTCCTGTTCACTCATTTTCAAAATAGTTATTTTCATCCATATTTCCTATATCTCAAAGCCTATTTCTGTCCACTCTGCCATTTTTCTTGGCTGCCTAGCTCTTCAAATAATATTACACAAGAGGAAATCAAGAAAAGAAAAGAAGCTACATCCATGGAATCTAAAATTAGTATGCCATCTCTACCTCTATTCTATTTCTATTTGCATTATTCCTAAATCCTCTTTCTTTCCTTAACCTCCAATGCCAAGAGCCACCTGTCTCAACTGCCACTTGCCACCTGCTCATTTGGAAGCTGAATCAATGCAACTGGACTTCTTTTCTTATTGCATTGAAACATTTCACTGCTTATCCAAGTAGCGTCTTTGGTCTGAGCAAATTGGTTAGCACGATGCCATATATGTCATCCTATCAGCAAATATAATATCCATTTACAATCCAAAATCCCGAAACATGCACTCATATAACATCTGAAAATCAATAACAATCAGAAGTCTCCTCAATAAGTACTATAATATTGCCTGGACAGCAATGATGCTGAAACAGAATTAGCTTTGACTAATTTGTTAACTAACATATACTTCTTTCTTCTCAATGTCAGAGTTGATTATACACTCTGACATTACTACATCCTCATGTAGATCCTAAAAAACTGTCATCAAAGAAATGCATTAATGACATATCAACTTCACAGCCCTCCTTTGACTCTTTTGGATAGGAATTGAGGGGGAGGGAGAAACATGGGCAACAGGCTAGATTTATAGTTATAGTTAGTTATAGTTATAGTTTATTTGATTTATATACCGCCCTTCTCCTTGGTAGGGACTCAGGGCGGTTCACAGGGCATATATAAAAAGAAAGACAATACAAAAATTAAAAAAGGATTAAACCCATGCCCAATTAAAAACAGTAATACAAATTTAAAAAACAATTAAAAACCCATAATCCCCCGTCAGGCCAGACCAGCTAATTCGAACAGGTGGGTCTTCAGGCCCCGACGGAAAGTTCGGAGGTCTGGTGCCATCCGGAGCTCCACCGGCAGTTGATTCCATAATGCCGGAGCACCCACAGAGAAGGCCCTCCCCCTGGGGGCCACCAGTCGACATTCCCTGACTGGCGGCACCCTGAGGAGGCCCTCTCTGTGGGAACGCACAGGGCGGAGGGGAGTCGATGCCGGCAGCAGGTGGTCCCTGAGGTATCCCGGACCCATGCCATGTAGGGCCTTAAAGATCGTAACCAACACCTTGAACCTCACCTGAAAGACAACTGGTAACCAATGCAGCTCGCGGAGCAAAGGTGTAACATGGGAGTACCGGGAAACTCCCAAGACAACTCTCGCGGCCGCATTCTATACCAGTTGGAGCCTCCGAGTGGTCTTTATTTATTTGTTATTCATTTAAGAATTTGTAATGAATCCACATGGTATTTGGGAACAGCCTAATGTTGACTGTACACATCTCCAGCAAAAAGTTATACTACCCACACAAAGTATTAAAGGGGAAGAAAGTCCATCAAAATTAGCTGGTGAAGAGTAAATCATGAAGCTATTTTGAAATATAGATTGAAAATCATTGTGCAAGAATTTATTCATGGAGGACTATGTGGATTTTTTACCTCTTTTTCATATTTGTCTTTTATTTTTCAAAGAAAATGTACTCACTGTGATTAGAGGACTCTTCCTCACTACTATATAATAGGAACTGAATGTTAATCATGCTTCCCTGTGGTTTGTGACCTGAGTCTTAGGTTATTTAAGTGTTGCATTCTGAGTTTATTATTCACTCTAAATTCTGAATTAGGTATGGGCTAGGTGGAGAAACTTCACTATTAATTCAGATAGTAGACTTAGTACACTGAGTTTTAACTCTCATCCTCTATATGGATATTATTATAACAATACATCGAGTTAATAGGTTTGTTGCAGAAATTAGGAAGTGCCCTCTCTAACTGCACTCTAGAATCCTGACCACTATATATTGTGTGTATGTATGTATGGGTATCTCTATCTCTCTATCCCTATCTCTGTCTCTGTCTCTGTCTCTGTTCTGTCTCTATCTCTATCTCTAACTTTAACTATATCTCTTTATCATCTATATCTGTCTATCGTATCTATCTATCTATCTATCTATCTATCTATCTATCTATCTATCTATCTATCATCTATCTATCTATCTATCTATCTATCTATCTATCTATCTATCTATCTATCTATCTATCTTCTTAGTGTTTATTTTTCAGCCTTGAAGATTTCTGTCATATTGCTTTAACACCTTTACACAGGCCTTAGTATTATCATTGGTGAAATTTGCATCAGCTTGTTGTGTTTATTTTGAGTTTTTAGGTAGAAGGTTAATGAAATCCTATACCAAGCTAGCAATTTTATTCAGAAATTGCTTGATCTTGCCTTTATTTAAGTTTTGCCTATAGAAATATTTCCATGATTCTCAAGCTAAATTTCTCATTATGTAATTGTTTTTGTGTTTCAACAGAATTTGTGTTACTTCATATATTTTTGTTAGAAAACACAGAGATACATGTATATGTATTTGTAGTCATTCATGTCTATATATGATCTTGATCAATAGAGTAGATAGAATATATTTCTCAATTAGAACTAGGCAGGGCTATTTACTTTTATAAGTTGACACTTTGCTGATCGGAGTTATACCTACTAGTCTACATATTTATTGCTGGTATAAACCTGCCAAACACATATGTCCTTTAATAGTATAACAGGAAATTCTTTTACTGTATATCTTGTTACAGGAACATAATTGCTTCCTTCTCATCATAAAACTTCATTAACAGTCAGCAGTGTTCTTTTTAGACTTTGAAACACATATAAACCTTTAGGATACACTTCCAATCAATAAAAAATTTGAGTGATGTTTTGAAGAGTACATTGAATAAATGAAGTCAAACCTAACTAGAAGCACAAAGGATTTAAAATATCATAATCTCTCTTCTCAGTTTGTGACTGTAGACATTTAGTTCAATACAGTATATTCATTTATTATGATTAGTGTTTAATTATGTATGCCTATGAGCTTATATCCTTATTTGATTACTTTGCACTGTCTGTACATATTATAGTTCTTGCAAATTCCCTGGAATTAATTTTTCTAGAAGCTTCAGGAAAACAAGAAGTGTTGAACCACATGTTTTTTGTTTGATCAACATAAAATCAGTCATCACAGTGACATGGAACAGTAAATGGAAAAAACAGCACCATAGGATGACCAGTTTTAACATTCCTGTATTGGGAATATGAATGTGCTTGATAGTGTTGCAAACTGTGAATATTTAAAAAGAAACGTGAACATTTTTTTTGACATAAATGATTTTCTGGAAAAAGAGTCTGTTTCACTGAGTGTTATGGGAAGCACAATGTGTCTTATTGGGTAGTTTAATTGCTTCCCCAAAGTCTTGTTGTCTCAGCTTGGCAGAAGTGATGAAAATAATGCATAGACATTTTGTACCAAAACCATGACTGAGCACAGAGCTTTTAAGCTTTCATAAATGCAGGCAGAGGAAGAGCAACACATGCAGTTTGCCTTAAGAAGGAGAGTGAGCATTGGAACATTAATCCTACACATTGGCAAAAGGCTAAATGTTTTATTGAAAGACTCCCTAGCATGTACAGAATTCTGAAATATTTTTTTTCTTAAGAAACCTTTCAAAGCAGGTAAATTTAATATTTAAAAGATGGCTATGCAGAGAAGAAAGCAAATGTGAATAAGCTTACCACTGCATAGAGAGCGAACAAGTAGATCTCAACTTATGACTGGTTATTTAACAACCATTCAAAGACACCTCTGCAGAGATACCTATGATCCAGTTTTGAAATTCCAGTGGCTACTGGGCCCCCAGTCACAAGATTGCATTTTGGGTGCTTGGCAACTGGCCCACAGTTATGGCCATTTGCAGCATCCCACAGTCAAGCGATTGCAATTTACGTTTCCGTAAAGCAAGGAACAGAAAAAGTCTACCCCTGGCTTAGAAGATTTTTGTCTGAGCAGCAGAAAAGAGATAACATCTAAAATGGTGTCAAGTTATCTTTTTTTTATTGAAAAGTTTTATAGTACATTTTACTTTAACAAAACAAAACAAAACCCCTCCCAACCCCTTCCCCTCTTCCCAACCCTCCCCTACACCTCCCTCCCTCCCCCTCCCCCCTCCCCGACTTCCCAGAGCTAAATACAAGGTATAACAGTAAAAACAATCATAATCTACCATATGCAAACAACAATAACTATTAAATCTGTCGCACTTTAACTCTTATAAAATAACTACAAGCAATATAAATATCACATCAGTACTTATTCAAATGCTAAGTGAAACTTTTTAGTCCCATATTTATTCTGGATGTAATCAATCCATTTTTTCCACTCCACAATATATCTCTGTTGCGATTGGTCTTTCAAATACGCTGAGATCTTTGCCATTTCCGCCAGGTTGGAAACTTTTAAAGTCCATTCTTCTATAGTCAGCAGTTCTTCCTTCTTCCAATATTGCCCTACTAAAAGTCTTGCTGCCGTAATTAAGTTCAACATCAACTTAATGTCCACAACAGTAGTGTCAGTAGTAATGCTCAATAAAAACAATTGCGGACAAAACTTTATCCTTTTCTTAAATATCTTCTGCATATTCCACCAAATTTTAATCCAAAAAGCTTTAACCTTTTTACAGGTCCACCATATATGATGTCAAGTTATCTTATGAGAGTAATGAATCATATTAGAGCTGTCTAAAACTATATTAGATAGTAACAAATTCATCAATAGTATAATGCAAGTAATAGTCATATTTCAAGCAGGCAGCTCCTTAAAACGCTATTCAGTGGCAGGAGTCAGAGAAATAAAAGTTTGCATCCTTGAGTTCTTGCCGTCAGACCATAATTATTAAGAATGCGACTTGATACCCAGGAATAAATTCTGTAGGGTTAATTTACACTTCCTTAAAGTTTTTTAGAGAGAAGCTGTAGGTCAGTGTCAGAGCACATATTTGGAGTGCCAATGGTTCCAGGTTTAATCCAACCATGGCCTCAGTTGATATCAATCAGCTTTCTGTGTCTCCAATTTTCTCTTTCAATGCATTCTATTTAAAAAAAACACGCCTAGTATTTATTGAAAGCAGAACTATATTTGCTTTAGTGTTGAACAGCTGATTTTTTTTCTCCTTGCAAAATGTGCATCTGTGGCTAAAACATCTGATTTAAAGACCAAATTAGATATGATAGGGAGGTTGTTTACTTTTTTATATACTTTGTTGTATTCTAACATTGTTTTCCTCTTTTCTGTTTTAATTGTGTACATTCTTTCAAATGTTTTAACACATGATTATGGTATAAACATGTATTAAACAAGCAAGCAAGAAAACAAAATAAATAAATAAGAAATGGGGAAGAAAGACGATGAGGACCTGCTGGTAGATTTTTTGAGTGATTTGAAGTAAATCAGCAAAGTTTTCTGATTCCCATTCATTCAACAATAGGAAATTTAAGCATCTCTGGATTTTATCACTAGAAGAAATTAGTTTAGGGTAATGAAGAAGAAAAAAATGCCAGAAGATTGTAAAGTTTATTTACTTCTTGTACATAAAACAAATTCCTGGGTTCAAAATGCTGCAATTTTAAATTTGTGCCAAATTTGCATTTGGCTCTGGTTAGTGAATGTTGAGGTGCTAGAAGAAAAAAAAACTGTCTGTGCTTCATATCAAAAAGAGTGCATGGCATTTTGGCCAGATGGACTGAAATGAATCCCTGTCAACCCAAGTCCAGGGCTAACATGAAGAATGAGCTCTTATGGAGTATTTAAACATGTAGACAAGCTCTACAGCAAAGAAAGGAGACATTTCTTTCTTCCTTGCTCTGTAGACCAGGACTAGACAACCTTTCTCCCTCATGGGTAGAGCTGAAGGGAGCAGCAGGTAAAGATAATCAAAACTTGGCAGAGATTCCCATTCTTCCTCTGACATCTGTTTTCTCTTTCTGACAGTTTCTTATATTTCTTAAGCTGCAGAGTCTGAAATGATATCTCACAGATGGTATATGAAATTAGGACAAAAGTTACAAAACTGAGTCGCTCTGCGACTCAACATTATAAGATAAAGTTTGCCCTGTAAGGTCTGTCTGGATCTCCATGGTTGATGGAGATACTGAAATAATGTACCTAATACGTTTTTGGAGGTCAGTGGGAATCATGTGAGTGCAGAAAGTGCAGTTCAGTTTCTACCTCTATATGCTATGACATATATTTTTACATAACATCACTATAATTAGCCATCTGATTTATTTTCTGTATTGTGATCGTTAGCATATAGACAGTGAAGGCTATGAAACTTTGTAAGCTAACGTTCTTTCTGATTTTACTGAATGCAGTTTCAGAGGCTCCACTTCAGTATACTCCTACTCTCCACAATTTTTTTTTTTGGTCTAACCTTCTTATTTCAGAGGTTCATTTCCACCCTCAACAGAAACCAATTTAAAGTCCTTCAAATTAACTTTGTCATGCTTTGGCCAAACACATTTCTGTCACCGCTTCTGAAGCACAATCTTTCTTGTGCCAATAGTTCATCATAGTGATATTTCAGGTCATGGTTCCAGAAGGTAAATTTTTCAACAACACCATTTGTATAGCTAGTGATTTGGAGAATAGAAGAATGGATGTGAATATCATCTGATCCTCTGGGATCTTGAGCTTCATTCTGTGGTTTTTTCAAAGCACATTGGTGACACACTTGCTCCTGGTTGTTGCTGTCATTCCTTAAGTTTGCTTCTCTGTTTGCTTTCCTTGTGGACAGTTGCTTCCTCTGCCTGTTTCTGTTGCTGAGCCTCCTTTCCCTAAACAGATAAACCATCATTCTTCTCATTAATTGAAATATAGCCCACTCACTGCTCCAGTCATTTAACTTGATTTGCTGTACTTATTATCTCAGATTTTTTCCCCACAGTTTAAATATGCCACAAGTGTTACAAGATACAATAACAGACTCCTGTCTATTAAATTTCACTTCTGTCTCTTAGGGCAGGAGTCCCCAACCCCTGGTCCGTGGACCAGTACCGGACCACGACAATCCAGCAACTGGTCCACACAAACAAGCAAAGCCCCATCCGCCAGATGCAGGCTGCACACAAAACCACACACCCTCTGGTCTGTGGAAAAACCTCTCTCCAAGGAACCGGTCTCTTGATGCCCCAAAAGTTGGGGACCTCCATCTTAGGGCATAACTAGTAAAAAGATGTCTCTTCTTCTTCTTGTTCCTTTTTCAGGCTCTTACGTTAGTCAAGTATTTGACTCTTGAAAAAGGGTGAAACTGTTGGGATTCCTCCTCAAATTCACATGCTGCTTGCTTAATTACTCCTGGAGCTTGTAGGAGAGGTCTGCAAAGGAATACAGAATACTTGAGAACTTCAGATTTCACATTCTTGTAGTACATAGTTGGAAGAGTGTTAATGCATACCTACTTCCTGGTTTTTCTGCCCTTGTCTTGGTGGCTGTGCCTACCGATAGTTAAGCACGGCTCAGGCAAATGGAACGCCAGCCATAACTGGAGAGCACATTCCTTGTTCACATTCATCTAGGGGATTGCTCTTCAGGAGCAAACCTTTGAAGTGTGACTACTTCCTATGTGAATTCTGGTGAGCTATATTCTAAACCAGGGGTGTCAAACTCAAATTCATTGAGGGCCGCATCAGCATTGCGGTTGCCCTCAGGGGGCCGGGCGGGTGTGGCCTGGGTGGGCGTGGCCTACTGGGTGGGCGTGGCTAGAGTACATATGGCCTACTAGGTGGGCGTGGCCAGCTCTACATCGTTCGCATCAAGGGTGCCTATGGGGGCCTGGGCAGGAGTGGGACAGATCTGAGGGTCTCTGGGCCAGGGCCAAGGCAGTGGGGGCCGTTCCCTCACTGTTTCCAGGATGGCTTCACGGGCCGCATGAAACCGCTTCGCGGGCTGGATCTGGCCCCCGGGCCTTGTGTTTGACATGTCTGTTCTAAACATATATGTACACTGGGTTTTGAAAACAGAAGTTGCCATGACTAAGCCTATTCACCATTTATTTTGCCCTATTACAGTTTTCGTCTAGTAGCTGTAAGGCTTAAAGAGCAGACTGAGCCAACTTCAGTTGTGGATGATATAAATTTTCATGTCTATTCCACATATTTAGTTCTGCTATTTCCCCCCCACGCCCCCATTTCTCCTTTTTGCCATACTGTAGCCACCCTCTCACTCTTTCTACTGACGACTTCATGGCTTTTCTTTTGTGTTTTATCAAATTACATACTGAATGAAGGCCAACATTTCAGAGACAGATGGATTTGATGTGTTTGAAAATAGATGCCTTTCAAAGGAACTAAATTAGTAGTTCTACTTTCCTTCCCCCTTTTTATTGAAGACAGAGCAGACGATCTCTACAAGCAGATATCTTTAAAAAGCTAAGGCACTTTCTAAATTAAGCATTTTTAAATCCCATTTATCTCAATAATGGAAATGTATATGTCATTTATGTCATGTTATTTCCCCCCCCCAATTATATATAGCCATGGCAGTCTGCTAATTTTGTTTGACCAGTAAAGAAACTTTTAACCCATTTACTCCTATGGTATCCCCTTTCAAAAATCTTCTAATTGCCTTTATGACAAAAAACAACCTGGAAGAAAAGGGTTAAACATTTGTCTACATAATCCACAGAAATGGGATGCCCTTCATAGCTACTGAATGAAAAGAAAAGATGTCTAGCCATAGGTCTCCCACATACTTAAGGAGTGTTTCTGTTTTATAATGTGCAGTGAAGGGGCATTCAGAAGCCTTCTTCGATAGTCTTGAATTATACTGTAAAATCCTTGAGATCATCAGGAAACTGATGAAACCAAACCTTGGAGAACAACATCACAGACATTGGGAGTCAAATTGAGTATATTTAATTATATTTATTTATTTTATATTTAAATTTATATACCGCCCTATTCCCGTAGGACTCAGGGCGGTTTACAGGGAAAATTAAAAGTTAAAATACATCATATACAATTAAAAACAATTAAAATTAAGATTAAATTAATCCCTGAACTTAACTAAAACCACATTAATTAAATAATTAAAACCCCTCAGTTGGTTGGTTGTCCTTCATCAGCCAACCAACCAACCAACCATTCATTTTTATTTATTTATTAATAAAGGTTATAGGCTGCTCTACTTACATACAACTTTGGCTTATTCATATTCATAACAAAGTTAACATAGACAATAATGTACAAAAACAATATAGTAGTAGTCATTTTACACATCAAGGAACCAATCCAATCATCAGAAACCAATGAGAAGGGGCATTCCGATAGCAGTCCTACAGAGACTGAAAATCGCAGCAGGCCATTCTCTAACATATGAAAAAAAATCTGGTTCTAATAACTTTTGGAAATGCTAACAAGGTTGGGGCTAATTGGACCTCAAGGAGATTACTGCAAGGAAGGGGAATTGTGACTGTGAAGGTTTGCCATAGCTCCTGTAGATCATACTTCATGCTGATTGGAGGAATTCTGGGAGTTGAAAGCCACACATCTTGATGTTGTTTTATTTTTTTATTTTATTTTAATTCCATTTATATCCCACCCTTCTCCGAAGACTCAGGGCGGCTTACAAGCTTAGCAGTAGCCTTCATTCTATGTATAAGCCTGCTTATTAGGGCTTTCACACACCCCCCAAGCGGCATTATTACAAAGTCAGCTTAATTGCCCCCAACAATCTGGGTCCTCATTTTTTTTTATTTATTTTTTATTTTAATTCCATTTATATCCCGCCCTTCTCCGAAGACTCAGGGCGGCTTACAAGCTTAGCAGTAGCCTTCATTCTATGTATATGCCTGCTTATTAGGACTTTCACACACACCCCAAGCAGCATTATTACAAAGTCAGCTTAATTGCCCCCAATAATCTGGGTCCTCATTTTACCTACCTTGGAAGGATGGAAAGCTGAGTCAACCTTGAGCCTGGTGGGACTCGAACCTGCACTAATTGCAGGCAGCTGGTGTTACTTAAGGAGGCATTAGCCCACTGCTCCACCAAGGCTCATGAGGTTGAGAAGCACACTTGCAGAGATGAAGAGGTCCAGAGGAGATTCCCTCTTCCAGATCACATCCAATGGGCAGATGCCAATGGTGATGGGGGATTTAAACAGTCCTGGAGAGAGAGAGATTCTGAGTCATGTACGGCTTTAAAAGTGATCACTAGCACTTCGAATTGTCTATTACATTTTATTGCAATGTTAGAGGTCTCCGAATACATACTGGTGCTGGAGTCCATGAAAATCAAAGCAAAGAGGCTGAAATAATTGCTTTTCAGGAATTTAGAAACTAGAAGCTCTCTTGATTATGGCTGGGTGAATCAGTTCATTTTGCTTCCTTCAGTTTTTGAAAATCTCTTGACTTCACTTTTTCAGGCTTGAGGGTTTTGTTTTTTCTTTAAGCCACGGCCTAACTTTTGTATTTTGGTGCACATCTCTTCAAACAGATGTGCTGTTCTTTGACATTCAGTCAGATACACACAGTTTTCTCAAATGTGCATTTACGTATTTGCACTATATAGGTTTTTCCTTACTTATATTTTTTATAAATTATTGTTGGTGAACTGAAGGGCAGAATCAGAGAACTGTAAATGTTAATGGCTCTAATTATGCCAAGATTGAAATAATTTCTGTCTAGCTTAAGAGAAAATGAAACATTCTGTTCCTTCCACACCTTTGATAATATAGATTGGCATGGCTGGCTTTTTTTTTCTATGGGATTTCTAGGTCAGGATTCCTTTGTGCATGAAAGATGAAACCATTTTGATTTGGATTCAAAAATTCCATGGAAAATTTGTAATAGATTGCTTATAGTTCTCCGTTTATGGATAGCAGCAACAGGTTTATTTTCAGCCTCCCAAATTGCAATCTGTAATTTGTAATCTGTAGGTACTCATATCTGTAGTTTCAGGTTGTGACTCACATGCTGCAAAAAGTGATTGGTCCTGCCCTCCTTCAACATTTAATCTTTCTTATTGTTCTATTTGGTTGTACTGGTGGAACTTAGTATTATTCTTGATAATCAAAGTATATCTTGCCAAGCTGGAGCTTACTTACATCTGCTATCAATAACTCAGAATATTGGCGTTTAAAACGGATTAGTTCTCCAAAAGCAAATGTAAAAATATATATATTTATTTATTTATTTATTATGAAGTTTATTTGCTGCCCATTTCATTTCAAAGCGACTCTGGGTGGTTTGCAACATTAAAAAAAAAAACCCAATGTATCAATATCAGCAGTAATTGTCTGACTTCTGATCACGATTACTACATCTTTACTTAAAGAAAACAAAAAAAAATATACGTTCATTATACTGAATGAAAATAAAAAAAAATACAATGAAATTAATTTTATACAGACACAAGTAAGAAACCTTAAGTAAAACTTCAACTATTTCATTTTCCAGCACTAATATGTTGGTTCTGAATGCCTTGATAATATACTGAGCGTGAGAGTTGAGTGGTAGATACTGTACAAACACATGAATAGAAGTTTAAATACCAGAAGCAAAAGATGTATACAAGAGATAACAAGATAAATGTTGGCAAATGCAGTCTGCAGAGCCAGGAGAACAGTAAGAAAAGAAAAAAAACCCCACAATATCACCTTCACCTGTTAGGACTTGTTTCAAAATACAGTTTTTGCTCTTTTTTGGCCAGGCAAGTCTCTGGTACCCTTCCGCATGTTGCACATTTTACGTATTTATTTTTATAACTTATTTTTATCCCACCAATCACCAAAAAATGTTGTCAGTGTATCTGAATGAATGGAAAAAAGATATGCTTTTGCCTGCAGGCTTTGCAGACTATGAAATGTAATGGGGAGGGAAAGGGAAAAAAAGTTGCTCAGGTGCCTATTCTTAAAGTTAAGTGCTAGCTTTTAAAATCAAGATCAGGATGATAATGGCCTCCGGGCTATAGGGAGCCCCCATTTCTGTAGTTGCTAGGGATTCCCTAGATTTTACAATTAATGGCTTCACATTTAGTTTTTTTTGTTTTTTTTTTAAAGGCAAAAACAAGACATTGGCAATAGGTGCCTTAAGCTGCCTCAGAACTTCATACACCTATTTCTCTATTTAAAATAGACCAACATCCCATTGAAAAATGATATTTCAGCCCCATCTCTTGCATACTATCACCCTCCTCCTCATTATCACCATCATCATCCTAAACTTTATTTTGATTAATGATCAACATAAAACAAAAACAAATGGGCAAACAGACACAAAAGAAATTGAAGAAATTGAAGAAATAAGTCAACAGGAGTGCTGAGGGCTTGGCAGGACAAGGAAACAACAACTAACGACTTAATAGCCAGCCATCAACACCCCAATTAACAACTAAAAAGCCACACACAACAGGCACCGTGTATATACACCACACATAGAATAGCCTAAAACACGCACACTCTTCTAGCAAGAAATTCCCTGAAGATGGGGTCCAGCACAAATCCGAAAGCTCGGAAGACTAAACCTGTGTTTGAATCCAGGGACACAAGATGAGAGTGAAAGGAACAAGCAAACACAGGAAAAATGCACGTTGTATATTAACACTTGATACGAAGCATAGGAAATAAGAGAAAAGGATATCTTCTAAGGTTGCAGAGTTTCTTTCCTATGTCCAGTGTGAAAGTCCTGGTTTGCAGTGATTGCTTGGAACACGTCCAGTAGCAGGAACAAGATCTCACCCTGGGACACGTATGTTCGCCTTCATTTGTCACAAAAGAAATACATCATCATCATTGACATCACACCTCCTAGTCACAACATTGTCCATTCCTCTAAGTCAGGGGTCAGCAACCTGAAACAGTGAAAAGGCCACTCGGAACCGGTTCCCTCACAAAAGGAAAAACTGGGAGCCGCAAAAAATGTGTGCCCATGCACGTACATGCGCGCATGCGCAGAACAGGGTTTGAAGAGTGGAGCCAAGGCGAGATATGCACCTACCCTGCATACTTGAATTGATTGGTTGAACTTTTTTAGTCCCACTTTTTTTTAGACTGCACATGGCAGAGGACTGGGAGCCGCAGGAGACGGCTGAAAGAGCCGCATGTGGCTCCGGAGCCGCGGGTTGCAGACCTGTGCTCTAAGTGAAACAAATGAGGAGGAACTGGAGGGACCTGGTTCTTTATCCATTGTTAGCTCCCTCTGCTGCTAACTTTCTTAAAATCTTAAACATGGTTGTGTCTGAGCTGTCAACGTAACAAATTTTGAATTAAAGAAAGTCAGAATCTACAGCCCATAAATGTTGGGGTGTTTTCATAGAACGGTTAGATCTTGTTTGAAATGCTTAATTTAGCATAGAAAGTGCCTTAGCTTTTAAAAGATATCTGCTTGTAGAGATCGTCTGCTCTGTCTTCAATAGAAAGAGGGAAGGAAAGTAGAACTATTAATTTAGTTCCTTTAAAAGGCAAATTAGGACTGTCACACTGGAAATAGGGGGGGAAAAAACCTCTGCAACCTTAGAAGATATCCTTTTCTCTTATTTCCTATGCTTCCTATCAAATGTTAATATACAACGTGAATTTTTCTGGTGCTTTGCTTGCTCCTTTCATTCTCATCTGGGGGAAGCAAACTCTTGAAAGTGTTTGCAATCTACATTTGATGAAAGAAAAACATTCTGGATTTATAGCGTGTTGAAGATAGCTTGCCAATAAAACAGGTTGTGGTGTAGCAGGATTCACTGTGCAAATTGAGCACAGTTACTTAATACTGAGCAAAAATGCATCATTTTGATTGGCTGATTTCAAAAACTAAGCAAGGTAGATTAGTATTAAGATGGGAGATAAGCAGCAAATACCAGGGTTGTAAGCTAGATTGGAAAGTTTTTTTAAAAAAGCACTGAAAAAGACAATAGAAAACCACTTGCAGATTGTTGGCAAGAAAACTATATGGATATGCTCATGAAACCGCCAGGAGTTGTGCTCAGCTCAAAAGAGCTTTACTTTTAATATTGAGATTATGGAAAGAAAGCAATGCTTCTTATCCATTGGGAGGAAAAGATTTTTTAGACCTCCTCTGACGTCTGAAATAGCACATATTCAGATATGTATTTGTAGCCAAAATAATTCTGGAAATGTGTTTTCTTTTTAAAAACGAAAGCTGAGATTATCAGGTTTACGCCCAGTATTATATCCTGAATTTTTCTGATCTGGAATTGTATCATGCACAATTCCTTCTCTTAAAAAAACAAACCCCCAAACAAAACTTGATGGCCTTGAATTCTGTGCTCCTCTTCTGCAGCAAAACTTCACTGAGGGTGAAAGATGGGAGAAACAGAGAATTTGGAGGAGCAATGAACATCTCTCTACCTACCATCTCTGGAAACATCTTCTGGAGTGTTACATCTTTATAAAGGCTTTGGAGTGCAGCTATTGCTCGATCAAAGCAAATAGCCCATGGTATCCTCTGGAACTTCTACCAAGCCCCACCCTTCAGCTCTAGAGGGACACACAAATTCATATCTATGATTTAGAAGAGCTGTCCAAATCCTTACATTTTGACTGAACATCACATGGCCAGCGCTGAAACCTGGCTTCACATAACACCGTAATAGGGATATTCAAAGTATTATGAATCTTAAAGAAAAAAAATAAAAACGTAACCTAGAAGATCAAAATATAATCAGATTTCTGCTCACCATTCAGAGCAATTAATACTGTGCTGTAATTTGTATTCCCATTTTCTGAACTTGTTCCTTCTCTCAAAAAAGCCTTAGGTTTTAGTCCAGCATACTTCAGAATTTCTTTAGAATGGAGGTGGTATGACTGAATTAAGCACTGTTGTTATGAGGCAGCTAGATGGTAGTGCCTAGAGGTGCATGGTTGATCTTGAAACGCTAAGCAGGTTTCAACTTGGTTGGAACTTGGATGAGAGATATTAGATTACATTGGGGTTTTAATTTTTTTAAAATAACTCCAATAGCAACTCCCCAAATCCTGGAAAACCACGGGGGCAAACTATTTTCATACTGTTGCCAGTAATGCGTGCTCCATGAAATCACTCGGAACTGAACTCAGCTTGATGGAGATTTTAATTACTAGTCTGGAATCTGGGAAAACTTCAGACAATCAGAATGCAAGATATTCGTTGACCATACTTGTGACAGTGTTTGCCAACCTTGGGAACTTTAAGTGCATGGACTTCAACTCCCAGAATTCTCCTGATAGCTATATTCCCAAAGTTGATAAATACTGACCTAAGGGAAGTTCAGTCTTTCAAATCTTTCACTTGGAGGAATCCCCAGCTCTGTCATTCAATTCCCTTTGTTTACTAACACTCTCTAGACAATGTTGTAATAGTTCCCACTATGATACACCCTCCACTGTTTTGCCACACATCCGCACACTTCCACAAAACCATTTAAGTAATTTTTGTTGCAACTGAGTGTAACCATACTAGCCAATATATTTTCTCTGAAAGTAATCTTAGAATGTTCTACAACATGGAACAATGCACAAAAAAGATTGCTCAGCATTAAGTAACAAGATTTATGTTTATGGCAAACTATAATGGTTATGTTGGAAAAATGTTTCATCCACTACAGGGTTAAAGGACAATTCTAGTAACATAATTGGCAATAGATGCTTTTCTGCAGCATGAAGGCCTTTTGCAATTACGAATGAGAAAACAAACACCAAAAAGCTTCTCTTAATGGAATAGTTACTAGGAATTCACTGGAGAAAGCAATTATGTTTGGAAGAGTTAGCAGTGAAAGAAAACCAGGCCAGTAAAGTACATGGTGGCTGGACACCGTCAAAGCTGACACCAGCCACAGCATAGAACAACTCAAAGAAATAGTGCAAGATTGGAAGATATGGAGAGACCTGGCCCATAGAATTGCCATGAATCAGACTCGGCTGAATGGATAACATCATCATCATTCAACTGAATGTTAATGGAATGATTTTGAAGTATATGAATGTCAGACTGAATATTCTGAACTGGACTGACCAAGTTGCCCAGAGCCCAAGCAAGCCCACATTACAGAATGGACATTCAAGCTTGAATACCTCACATGTCAAAGCAGAAGTAGCACATCATTGTTTGTCTCCTTCCTGTACACCAATTTTTAACACTTTCACTTCATGTCCATTTGCTGAGGCTCACTTTACTTACTGAGTTTTGCAAAGAATTGTTATATACCAACAAAACCGATCAAACATGAAAATCTTTTTTTATAAAGCTATAGAGGTCTAGTATCTGAAGGCAACCAAAATATTCAATCAGGAGTCACTTTTGTTTTGCGATTCTGACAGAAGAGGTGCAATAGAAGCTGGAAAACTATCTGCCATGTTCATTGTGATATCACTTCAGGATAGCTGGGGAAATTAAAAGGATTGTTTGTGTGTATCTTTTTCAGTTCAAGACACAACTGTCAGAGAAGTCCCCCTCAGGGTGTCTCAGTGGGCAGTCAAGGAAGCCAACATGACTGCAAAGCCACATGTTTCCTAAGCGAGGGAAGGATATTACAATTTTTATTGTTCAACAATAAAATGCTTTAAGGTGATTACGGTGGAAGGGGAGAATCAACTTATGAGGAAAAAGTGTACTGAGTTTAGGAAACAAAATGAGTTTTTTGTTCTAGATATGTCCATTCTCTTCTTTCTTCACTTCTTCACTGGATTTTCTTCCAACCTGCTCTATGTTATCAAAAGGACTACGTCTTTTGGTCTCTGCATGGATAATCTGACTGAAAGTTCTGCTTGGTCCTTCAAAAAGTTCAGAGTCTTCCAGCAACATTTCTTATTTTCAACCCTATATGGTCATTGTTATTGAATTTGGAATTGTAGGATTTAAAGAAAAGTATGTTAGGAAAGCAAAAGTGCTCTCCTTGGATTTAAATAATAAGAAAAGCCATGATCCTGGAAAATGATAATTCAATGGGAGTGGGAAAAATATTAGGGAAATGTGCTATAACATAAATGATTGTCCTCAAACAACACACAAACACACACACACAAACATGCATACACACACACAGACACACATGACTCAGACCTCAATGCCATTATTATTTTTGAGTACTGTTATTTTATTTTGCTTATTGTTGATTCGCTACATTGTTCTTAGCTTTCCAAAGTCATATACAAGGTGACCACCCATATAAATCTTTCAATAAATAATAAAATATATGATTTGTCTAAATTCTAAAATAATATAAATGTACTAAGATGTATGTATATATTAGATCAGATATATACTTATATACAGTGGTACCTTGATATTTAGCATTAATTGGTTCTAAGAGGTGTGACAAGTTCTAAAAAGAACGAGTCCCAAATAAACCACATGGCTTATCACACAACCCTTTGTTTTGGCCAGAAAAAACTTCCTGTCTCTCCCTTTTCCTATGTCAGTGACCTTCCCAGCATGGCAGACTTCCTGTCTGTTCTCTGCAGCTGTTCACTTCTTCCTATTGCAGCATGTTGAATACTAAACAAATGCTGAGTACTGGGACAACATTTCCAAATCAAAATACTTTGAGTACCAAATTCAATGAGTTTTGAAGCAGTCAGGTACCAAGGTACCTCTGTATACTTATCTTAGCATAAGTATATGCTCCTTGAAATTAGTGGGATCTACTTCTGGGTAGAGAAATAGTGCCATAAATGTCAGTCTTCATTAATCTGATTTACAAGATTATTTTGATTTGTATGTTGGGGCAAATGTTGTTGTTGTTGTTGTTAGTTGCGAAGTCGTGTCCGACCCATCGCGACCCTATGGACAATGTTCCTCCAGGCCTTCCTGTCCTCTACCATCTTCTGGAGTCCATTTAAGCTCACACCTACTGCTTCAGTGACTCCATCCAGCCACCTCATTCTCTGTCGTCCCCTTCTTCTATTGCCCTCAATCTTTCCCAGCATTAGGCTCTTCTCCAGTGAGTCCTTCCTTCTCATTAGGTGGCCAAAGTATTTGAGTTTTAGCTTCAGGATCTGGCCTTCTAAAGAGCAGTCAGGGTTGATCTCCTCTAGGACTGACCGGTTTGATCGCCTTGCAGTCCAAGGAACTCGCAGGAGTCTTCTCCAGCACCATAGTTCAAAGGCTTCAATTCTTTGGCGCTCAGCCTTTCTTATGGTCCAGCTTTCACTGCCATACATTGCAACTGGGAAGACCATAGCCTTGACTATACGCACTTTTGTTGACAGGGTGATGTCTCTGCTTTTTAGTGTGCTGTCTAGATTTGCCATGGCTTTCCTCCCCAGGAGCAAGCGTCTTTTAATTTCTTGGCTACAGTCCCCATCTGCAGTGATCTTGGAGCCCAGGAAAATAAAATCTGTCACTACCTCCATTTCTTCCCCATCTATTTGCCAGGAGTTGAGAGGGCCGGATTGCATGATCTTGGTTTTCTTAATGTTTAGTTTCAACCCAAGTTTTGCACTCTCCTTCTTCACTCGCAAGAAGAGGCTCTTTAGTTCCTCTTCACTTTCTGCCATTAGAGTGGTATCATCTGCATATCTTAGGTTGTTGATGTTTCTTCCGGCAATCTTAATTCCAACTTTTGATTCATCTAGCCCTGCCTTTCTCATGATGTGCTCTGCATATAAGTTAAATAGGCAAGGCGACAGTATACAGCCTTGCCGGACTCCTTTCCCAATTTTGAACCAATCAGTGGTTCCGTGTCCAGTTCTCACTGTTGCTTCTTGGCCCGCATATAGGTTTCTCAAGAGACAAATAAGATGCCCATCTCTTTAAGGACTTGCCACAGTTTGTTATGATCTACACAATCAAAGGCTTTAGCATAGTCAATGAAGCAGAAGTAGATGTTTTTCTGGAACTCTCTAGCTTTCTCCATGATCCAGCGTATGTTAGCAATTTGATCTCTAGTTCCTCTGCCTCTTCGAAATCCTGCCTGTACTTCTGGTAGTTCTCGATCCACATACTGCTGGAGTCTAGCTTGTAGAATTTTAAGCATAACTTTACTAGCATGAGAAATGAGTGCAATGGTGCGATAGTTTGAACATTCTTTGGCACTGCCTTTCTTTGGAATTGGAATGTAAACTGATCTTTTCCAATCCTGTGGCCACTGTTGAGTTTTCCAAATTTGCTGGCAAATTGAGTGTAGCACTTTTACTGCATCGTCTTTTAAGATTTTGAATAGCTCAGCTGGAATACTGTCACGTCCACTAGCTTTGTTGTTGCTCAGCTTTTCTAAGGCCCACTTCACTTCACATTCTAGGATGTCTGGCTCAAGGTCAGTGACCACCTCATTGTGATTATCAGGGACGTTAAGCTCATTCTTGTACAGTATAGTTCTTCTGTGTAATTTTGCCACCTCTTCTTAATCTCTTCTGCCTCTGTTAGGTCCCTGCCATTTTGGTCCTTTATCATGCCCATTTTTGCATGAAATGTTCCCTTCATCTCCCCAATTTTCTTGAAAAGATCTCTGGTCCTCCCTATTCTATTGTTTTCTTCTATCTCTTTGCATTGTTCATTTAAGAAGGCATTCTTATCTGTTCTACCTATTCTTTGGAATTCTGCATTTAATTGGGCATATCTTTCTTTTTCTCCCTTGCCTTTCGCTTCCCTCCTTTCCTCAGCTATTTGCAAAGCTTCCTCAGATAGCCATTTTGCTTTCTTGCATTTCTTTTTCTTTGGGATGGTTTTGGTTGCTACCTGTTGTACAATGTTGCGAACCTCTGTCCATAGTTCTTCAGGCACTCTGTCTATCAGATCTAATTCCTTAAATCTATTTGTCACCTCTACTGTATTTTCAACAGGGATATGATTTAATTCATACCTGACTGGCCTAGCGATTTTCCCTACTTTCTTTAATTTAAGCCTAAACTTTGTAACAAGAAGCTCATGGTCTGAGCCACAGTAAGCTCCTGGTCTTGTTTTTACTGACTGTATAGAGCTTCTCCATCTTTGGCTGCAGAGCATATAGTCAATCTGATTTCTGTGTTGACCGTCTGGTGATGTCCATGTGTAAAGCCATCTCTTGGGTTGTTGGAAAAGAGTGTTTGCTATGACCATAGTATTCTCTTGACAAAATTCTATCAGCCTGTGCCCTGCTTCATTTTGTACTCCAAGGCCAAACTTGCCTGTTATTCCAGTTATCTTTTGGCTTCCTACTTTAGCATTCCAATCTCCCATGATGATAAGGACATCATTTTTGGGTGTTAGTTCTATAAGGTGCTGTAGGGCTTCATAGAACCAGTCAATTTCATCCTCTTCAGCACTGGTGGTTGGGGCATAGACTTGGACTACTGTGATATTGAATGGTTTGCCTTGGATTCGAACTGAGATCATTCTGTCATTTTGAGGGTTGTATCCCAGTATTGCTTTTCCTACTTTTTTATTGACTATGAAGGCTACTCCATTTCTTCTGAGGGATTCTTGCCCGCAGTAGTATACCTGATGGTCATCTGAATTAAATTCACCCATTCCTGTCCATTTTAGTTCGCTGATACCTAAGATGTCGATGTTTAGTCTTGTCATCTCTTGTTTGACCACGTCCAGCTTTCCTTGATTCATGGATCTTACATTCCAGGTTCCTATGGAGAAAGAATCTTTACAGCATCGGACTTTCCTTTCACCACCAGACATATCCACAGCTGAGCGTCCTTTCGGCTTTGGCCCAGTCGCTTCATTCTTTCTGGCACTACTAGTACTAGCCCTCTGCTCTTCCCCAGTAGCATATTGGACGCCTTCCGACCTGAGGGGCTCATCTTCCAGCGTTATATCGTTTTGCCTTTTGGTACTGTCCATAGGGTTTTCATGGCAAAGATACTGGAGTGGTTTGCCATTTCCTTCTCCAGTGGATCACGTTTTGTCAGAACTCCCTGCTATGACCTTTCCGTCTTGGGTGGCCCTGCACGGCATAGCTCATAGCTTCATTGAATTACGCAAGGCCCTTCGCCACGACAAGGCAGTAATCCATGAAGGGGGTTGGGGCAAATATTTTAACCCAAATAATCTAAGAGTGGTTTTATTGGTTTGAACCAAATCATCACATATAGTCACACTCCATAGACAAAGTCAGCTCCCACAGACAGTTTATTATATAAATGACATAAAATGTTCAAACTAGTTGCCATTTTCTTCTAAGCACTTCCTTGCTTATTTGACACATGACATTTGAACTTTCCTAAGTACAGTAATAATTTTGTTTTTAAAATAATAATAATACATATTATCATATATTATTCGGTTTATAGGTCATGACTTTGGCACAACTTGTATATAGAACTTGAGAATTAATGCTGATATCCAGGATTTGGACCCATATTTTAAACCATTAAAATCATGTAATCTTGGAAAGGGACATAATTTTTCTTGCCAAAAGTAAATGAAGAAGGACAACTTGCCATTATACTACATGGTATCTTAGATATTGCAGGTGTCTCAATGTAATTTTTCATAGACTATGAATGAGAAAATCCTGTTACATGTACGTCCTGTTCAGAAACATCTTGTTGGTATTTGTCCACTAAAAACAAGAGAACAAACTTTGATCTGTTTCAACATGGTTCTTTATAACTTTTAATCCCTTCCTGGCTGGCTGGCTGGCTGACTGGCTGATTGCTTGCTTGTATTTTATTTAATTTATAGTCTAAAAGCGAAAAGACAACAGAGAAATTCTGAAGAGACAATGTGTACTGGCAGCTCCTTTCTATGGGAAATCAGCCAAGGTGGTTAAGATGTTAGACTAGGAATAGAGAGACCCTCCTTCCCCTTCTAGTGACCTTTAGTCACGAAGATCACTAGATGATCTTGGACTAGTTATTATCTTTCAGCCCAATGTACTGCCCAAGGATATTTTGGTGGGGAAAAAATAGAAAGAGGGAGTGTTATGAATACTGCCTTGACCCCATGAAAAAAGGTAGAATCTAATATCTAATAAATGAATGAATATTTTTTTTATTGCACAGGGTTCCAAAGGACAACAATACCATAATTAGAGTGAAACTTCAGACAAGGGACGCGGTGGCTCAGTGGGTTAGGATGCTGAGCTTGTCGATCAGATGGTCAGCAGTTTGGCAGGTCGAATCCTGAGTGCTGCGTAACAGAGTGAGTGCCTGTTACTTGTCCCAGCTTCTGCCAACCTAGCAGTTTGAAAACACGTAAAACTGCAAGTAGAAAAATAGGGACCACTACGGTGGGAAGGTAACAGCGTTCTGTGCGCCTTTGGCATCTAGTCATGCCGGCCACATGACCACGGAGACGTCCTTGGACAAATGCTGGCTCTTCAGCTTTGAAACGGAGATGAACACCGGCCCCTAGAGTTGGAAATAACTAGCACGCATGTGCGGGGGAAACTTTACCTTACTTTTTACCTCAGACTTTCAGGATGGTCGTTACATGCAGGGACAGTATATGCAATGGAGTGAAGGAAGCAGGAACGAGGTGATGTTGCACTCTCTTGCTACCTCCCTAATGCTGTCTGAACTGAAAACAAGTATCTTTCTGTGTCCACATAGCTATCAGGAAAGGCACTTGAGGAGGCCAACAGATACTGCAAGGATTCAAATTCAAAGCACCTTTGCCCACCGCAGATATGAATGCTATATGTTTCATGGTTCAAATGCTGTTGCCTCTCCAACAAATTTGTTATGTTGCGTGTCATTCTAAGAATCTTACAATTTTTTTTAAAAAAAACATATACCTAAAGAAAAGTTACATATTTTTTAGCTTTATACCTTGGCTTTTTTCTCTAGAAGCTAAAGACCAACATAGTTTCCACACAGCTTTTTTTCCCCCCTCACAGCATCCATATTGGTAGTTAAGTCGAGAGACAGTGACACATTCAAAAGTAGCTGAAGGTGATCTTTGGTAGCTGAAGGTGGACCACAATCTACAATAGGTTGCCCAACCTTAATCTAACACTGTATTGTCATGCTAAATAGGATCAGGCCATGGATGGAACACCCCTGGAAAACTAGGGGCTATGGACTAGGATAGAGTAGCATACTGATTTTAAATGTAGGTAAATGTGAATCAGTTCCACGTTATTGCCTAGAAAATATACCCCAGGGGATCAAAGTTCATTCAGGAAGTCTTACCCTTGGTAATCAAATGCTATGAGGTAAAAATAAAAGATAAGGCATGTTAGTTTTTCTGTTGGCCTTGCTCACTTTTTGAATTAAAGTCTCCAAAGATTCTGTAGAAGAGTGAATGAGGCTTTGAGCACGTTATTTCTGTCTTTCTTAATCCATCACCCAAATTTGAAGACCTTCTCCATGTTTGAGTACATAGGCTTTATCTATATGTAGAGGGTAATGGAAAATGTGGAACAAGAATGTTCATCCTAGCTGTGCCTTGTTACCCTCACCATCACCTTTATACCACTGTTCCCTGCTAAATGCAGTTGTTTAATTCATTTTCCAAATAATTGGTAGAGGCTATAGTGCAATGCTACTCTATTGAAGGATACTTACACTCTACTCTGCAGTAAAAGACCTATATCTTTTCACTCTCAACTGAGTTCAATAATGGGATTTCTGCCAAAAATAGGGGATGATGATAATGATAATAGAGGAAATGATTTGTGCCTCATCCTAATCCTCTCCAGTCAATATATTCTAGAAGTCAAGATTGTGTTGTAATGTATTAATGATATTTTAAGTAATGACTTAAATCAAGTAAATTAATTCAATATTAATGTTGTGGTCTCAAAAATTCAGCAATCTTGTTTCAAATAATTTTATAGATAAAAGTGTGGGATGCAGTTTTGACTAGCATTTAATTTGGCACATAGTTACAAATTAAACAACCCTCCCCCCCCAACCACAATTTCAAAATGCACATTTGAGCAATGCCCAGGGATGCGTATTGTCAAAAAAAGCTTCAGGATATCGACTCAGCTGCCCATTACATCTCCTTATAAACTCTTCGGCTGCTGGAATCTTGCATCCACAGAGTTACACATTCACATAATTGTCCTTTCTGCCAAATATTGTCAGATGATATAAATTTCAATGTTGCACATTGCTCCTTTTAAGCTGTGACTGATTAAACAGTTGGCCAAGGAAAACAATGGTGATAGTTTTATGGATGAATGTTCCTGAATAGATGGGGAGGGGGGGAATCAGCACTGATAAACTGTTTTCATTTAAACCAAGGAAAGATTTATAATAATAATAATAATAATAATAATAATAATAATAATAATAATAATAATAATAATAATAATAATAATAATTATTTAATTTGTATACCGCCCTTCTCCTGTATATGGCTGTATTATTTTATTATTAAATTTGTTTGCTGCCCATCTTACTGTCTCACTGTGACTCACCAAGTAGATTCATCTAGTCAACACGGTTAAGGGTGAGACCATTCCCCTCATTTGGACACTGCAGTCTCAAAGATCTGGCAATATGGGCGTAGATTATCATACAAGCAAACCCTTGTTATTTGCCTGCCCAATAATAATAATAATAATAATAATAATAATAATAATAATAATAATAATAATGATGATGATGATGATGATGATGATGATGATGATGATGATGATGGAAGGGACCTTGGAGGTCATCTAGTCCAACCCCCTGCTTAGGCCGGAAACCCTATACCACTTCAGACAAATGGCTGTCCAGTCTTTTCCTAAAAACATCCACTGTTGGAGTATTCACAGTTTCTGAAGGGAAAGCAACAGTTACAGCAATAGCACTTAGATTATAAACTACTTCACAGTGCTTTACAGCCCTCTCTAAGCAGCTTACAGTCAGCATTTTGCTCCCAACAACCTGGGTCCTCATTTTACTGGCTGCAGAAGGATGGAAGGCTGTGTTAATTTTGAGCCAGTCAGGATCAAACTCCTGGCAGCGAGCAGTGAGTTAGCCTGCAATATTGCATTCTACTTGAACATATTCTCAGATGCAGATGTTGATGCTGTTGCACACATTTGGAGAAGGCAAGATGGCCAGTGGGTAACTAATTCCAAACAGAAACAAGGGTGAAGACTATTCTAAATTGCCTAACTACCGTCTCAATACATTTGTTGAATTTTTTTTAACGCAACCTTTAGCCTGACAAAAGTAAAGTTCTTTGACTGTGTTTCATCTGCACATTGTGTTTTGTGCTACAATTTTTTTTGTGTGTGTATGTATGTGTGTGTGTGTGTGCGCGCGCATTTAGGTAGACATTAGGCATGTACAATCAGTGGTGTGTTTATTGTGCATTCCATAAGAATTGCTAATGCTATTGATGCTTATCTTAGGGAAGGCAAAGGCTATGTTCATCTTGTGGAACTTTGAGCATGTGGACAGAGTTTGTAATGTTATATATGGCTGCAAAAATCTGAGCAATCACTGAATGCAGTTTGCTGCCTTGTCCAGATTTGTATAACCCAGAATGGTAGCCCTATACAATATGAAGGGTGCTTTGTTTATGTTGAGCTTTCAGAAGACATTCTAAACTTGCAAAGTCTGTGTTGGTTCTGTTCATTTGTTGAATGTTCCTACTTGGCAGGTTAGTGGGATATTTTTGCAGTCATTAATGACATTCTTTGGCAAATTACCTCATCCCCACCCCTCACCCAAACATGCTCAAACAGTTGCTTTCATTGTTTACTGTGAGGAATTTAAAAATGATGTACTTTTTTTTTTAAAAAAAAAGATCCATTGGAACAATTTATCTGTAGGTTGAGTAAGAGGTAATATTCAGTATGGATTACCACTTTATTTTTGTGCCTGGGAGCATAAACCAAGAGAGTAAATAGCATATTCCCATTTTTTCCTATCAAAGGCTGAAACAATAACTATTTTTCATATAGAACATTCTGAGGCATTCTGATTTTTGTCCTATCAGGACATAGCCAGGTTTAAACATGAAAAGTATTGAGAAGATCCATTTTGTCCGAAGCATTATCAAAATATATTTTCCCTTGGATGAGTAATTGATTGATAAAATCTATTGGCTGCACATCTTACCATAGGGTAACTCTGGGCAGCTTACAGTTACATAAAAATGATCATTGTATTGGGAGATATACTGTGTATGTATGTATGTGTGTGTATATATGTGTATATATATAAACACAAACACACACATATATATAATATAACTTCAAACTTTAAACTTGTTTGCTCAGGACTGTAAGAAGGCTGAAAAACCATCAAACCAGAACTGAACACTGAAATGCCTGTCATTAAATGTTTTTCAAAATTATCAATTACAAATATATTCAGAATGCAAAAAATACCTGATATTGTTCATAGTATTATGATAATATATGATAATATATTATATTATGGTCTTTCCAGTTGCAATGTATGGCTGTGAAAGTTGGACCATAAGAAAGACTGAGCGCCAAAGAATTGAAGCCTTTGAACTATGGTGCTGGAGAAGACTTCTTCAAGTCCCTTGGACTGCAAGGCGATCAAACCGGTCAGTCCTAGAGGAGATCAACCCTGACTGCTCTTTAGAAGGCCAGACCCTGAAGTTGAAACTCAAATACTTTGGCCACCTAAAGAGAAAGAAGGACTCACTAGAGAAGAGCCTAATGCTGGGAAAGATTGAGGGCAATAGAAGGAGGGGACAACAGAGAATGAGGTGGCTGGATGGAGTCACTGAAGCAGTAGGCGTGAGCTTAAATGGACTCCAGAAGATGGTAGAGGACAGGATGGCCTGGAGGAACGTTGTCCACGGGGTTGCAATGGGTCGGACATGACTTCACATCTAACAACAACATAAATAATAGTGCTATACTATATTGTGGAAGAGTATTTGGAGATACTGTATTCTATATTTTATGATCTGCTATATGTTATTCTTTTGTTTGTTATACTTGACTAAATTCTTATATATACTTTTATTTAGAATATAAATATACTATATATGTCGGTAATTGCTGCTAAGAGAAGTAGGAAAGCTGTAGGCAAACTGAAGCGATGAATGATCCATGCGCAACATTAATAAATAAACAAACATTCAAATTTATAATGGCTGCATCGTACTTAATGTGGATGTGATCTAGCAATTCTTTACTAATATGACAAGATATAGAAGTCTCACTGGATTAGGAAAGGACAGAAAGTTCTGGCACTGTTAAAATACATGGGACTTGAGCCATGCCCATTAGTCATTACTTTATATTGGTGTCAGGTATCTTTGTGTCATGAGACATGTCTCTGTTTTGTTCCCCGGGGGCAAGCACCATATTGTTTGTCATCTATCCTGCCCTTGATTTAGAGTAATGGAGTTTTCTTTCATTCTGGCAGCAGGAAAACTGTGCCTGTTCAAGTGAAGTTAGGATTTCAGCCAATAATTTAGAAGGCAGTTTAAGGCCAAGGATTAGTGTCACCCAATCAATCTTTGAATGAACCTTTTTTTCCTCTAAAGTAACTTTCTCTTCAATTATAATATCCTTGAATACTGATTTTGGATGGTGTCCCTAAATTATATGATCAGCACTATATTTGAGGGCTTCAGCAGGTTATAGTTCAATAGAAAAGCTTAAGTTTTCCTCTGATTTAAGACCTCAGCCCTGGGAATTTCTAAATGCTGTAGAAAAAGATCATTTTCTGAAGCTTCTAAACTGCTGCTTAGAAATTTCAGAAGGGTGTGACATGATAGCACTATTCCAATATTTGAGTGGCTCTAACAAAGACAAGGGGGTCAACTATTTTCCAAAGCACCAAAATGCCAGATAAGAAACAATGGTTGAAACTAATCAAGGAGAGAAACAACCGAGAACTAAGGAGAAATTTCCTAACAGTGAGAGCAATCAACCAATGGAATAGTTTGCCTTCAGATGTTGTGGGTGCTCCATCACTGGAGGCTTTCAGACAGAGACTGGACAACCATTTGTCTGAAAGGTTCCTTCGAACTCTATTAGTCTATGTTCTATGCTATTCTATATAAACAGTACTGAGATAGAAGGGACAACGTCTTATTTTAATGTTGGAAAGTTCTACATGTTCATAGCTTCAAAATCCTAGTCTCTATATTCTACAAATATCAAACATTCAATATGAAGAGGTTCTCAGAGGATTCTGTCCTTTGAATTATATCAAATGATGCATTCTAGTTTTGCTATGAATAGGATCTACGACAAAAGAGCTATTAAGGTTTTCTTGCATCCTCGGCAATTAAATGTGGGATATATTTGAAAATCCCATTTTTTTTCAAGGAGAGCAGAATAAAATGTAATGATGGTTGTCATGCATATGCTTTATTTGGCTTATTTGTAAAATACTGTACAGGGTGTAAAAAATACACACACACACACACACACTCACTAATGTACTAACAGCCAATGGATTCCAAAGAAACACGATTACCAACTTAATCCGAAGAGAGACACCCACAAAAACCCAAGACAGAGAACAAGAAAATGGCAAAGCCCTCCTCCCATACTTAAAAGGGACCACAGACAAAATCAGCAAGGTCCTCCAAAAACACAACATCAAAACAGCATTCTACACAGACAGAAAAATATCCACCATTCTAAGAAACCCCAAGGACATAATTGGCTTAGAAAACCAAGGAGTATATGAAATCCCATGCACCACCTGCCCCACCACATACATCGGACAGACCAACAGAAGAATAAGTGCACGCATTGAAGAGCACAAAAACTCACTCAGAAAAGGAGAACAAACTTCATCCCTGGTCCAACACTTTGAAGCCACGGGAGATGAAATTGATTTTAAAAAAACCAAAACTATCACCAAAATTGAACATTTTAACAACAGAATAATCAGAGAAGCCATTGAGATAGAAAAACGCCCCCACAGCATAAACAAACGAGATGATACCTCTCGCCTACCAACCATTTGGAAACCCGCCTTGATTGACAGACGAGTCCCAACCACCAAGAATGATAGACCCAAAGTCATGATAACACCACATGACATCACCACCACACAACCATTCAAAAAGCAAATCCGTACCCACAATGATAACGAGGCACAACCACAAAACAGAAACCTAACTACAGCTGCAACATCAGCCACTTTAAACCCCTCCAAACCACACAATAAGCAAACTGACACCCACTATAAAAACATGGCACCACCACAAACACGAAGCCGAACAAAAGCAGCACAACTCACCAGCTCAGGTCTAAGGCTGGCAGCTGAGACCAGCCCATCCACTCAAAACACATCCCCACCCAATCAGAACACCCCCACCATTCAAAACACACTCCCACCCAATCAGAACACACTTACTCCCCCACCCAATCAGAGCACACCTCCACCCACAGAACACACCCCCTCTGGCAGTTTAAAAAAGAGGAACAAACAGCCACATGCTTCTCCCAGAAGAAGGAAGCAGAAGCCACCAGCCTGATGATGACAGATGGGATTCCGTCAAAACGTCGCCCCTACACCTTTAGTTCTACGCGGGAAAAAACCCGAATAACCAAAGATCCATATATATATATATATATATATATATATATATATATATATATATATATATATATATATATATATATTCGTAGATTCTCGCGGGTGTCTGTATGTGTAGATCTAGAGTCTCGGGTTTCTTCCTGCGTTCCTTTCATCTTCAGAAAGTTGTGGCGACGTTTCGACGAAATCCCATCCGTCATCATCAGGCCGGAGTGTTCCTCCTGCTGCTTCCAGGAGCAATGCGTGGTCTGGCTGTTCCTTTCCTTCCAACTGCCGGTGGGGCTGTGTTCTGACTGGGAGGAGGCGTGGCTGCTTTCTGATTGGGTGGGGGTGTCCTCCGACTGGGTGGAGGCGTGGTTGTCTTCTGATTGAGTGGAGGCGTGGCTGTCTTCTGATTGGGTGGATGCGTGGTTGTCTTCTGATTGGTTGGAGGCGTGGCTGTCTTCTGATTGGGTGGGGTGTGTTCTGAATGGGTGGGGTTTTTTGTTGTGTTGTAATATCCTGAGTGTTGTGATTTGGTGTCCTGAGGAGTGGGCTGTGTAGTGGCCAAACCAAAGCTCTGGAGGCCACTACACAGCCCACTCCTCAGGACACCAAATCACAACACTCAGGATATTACAACACAACAAAAAACCCCACCCATTCAGAACACACCCCACCCAATCAGAAGACAGCCACGCCTCCAACCAATCAGAAGACAACCACGCATCCACCCAATCAGAAGACAGCCACGCCTCCACTCAATCAGAAGACAACCACGCCTCCACCCAGTCGGAGGACACCCCCACCCAATCAGAAAGCAGCCACGCCTCCTCCCAGTCAGAACACAGCCCCACCGGCAGTTGGAAGGAAAGGAACAGCCAGACCACGCATTGCTCCTGGAAGCAGCAGGAGGAACACTCCGGCCTGATGATGACGGATGGGATTTCGTCGAAACGTCGCCACAACTTTCTGAAGATGAAAGGAACACGGGAAGAAACCCGAGACTCTAGATCTACATGTATATATATATATATATATATATATGTTTGTTAAGTATTTAGAATGCACTTGCTTAAGTCCCAAACACGGGACAAATCTTATTTCCTGTTTCAGCCTAACCGAAGGCCATCTACAGGCAGTAGCCACAGCAGTGGCAGCTCATATTTGTGTAAATTTTTTGGCTTGCTAACAAAGAGAGAGAGCCTGTGGCCTAGGGGTTAAAACAACTGCTTAAGATGCAGTCGGCCCAGGTTCGAATCTCAGAAGGATATGGCTGACTGATGAGAACAAATAAGTTTGAAATGATCATATCTGTCTCCCTTTATTCTTTGTTAGCAAGCCAAAAAATTTACATATATCGAATCCCGAGTGCCACGTAACAGAGTGAGCGCCTGTTACTCTTCCCAGCTTCTGCCAACCTAGCAGTTCGAAAGCACGTAAAAAAAATGCAAGTAGAAAAATAGGGACCACTACGGTGGGAAGGTAACAGCGCTCCGTGCGCCTTTGGCGTCTAGTCATGCTGGCCACATGACCACAGAGACGTCCTTGGACAAGCGCTGGCTCTTCGGCTTTGAAACGGAGATGAGCACCAGCCCCTAGAGTTGGAAACGAAGCTATATGTTATCATTACATCATGACATTATATCACAATAGGGGTTGTTTATTAATAACCATTTATTGGTATTAATTCTGTCAGGCTGCCTGAAGAAAAAAAAGCTACTGTATCAATCTATCTCCAGAGGCAATAACTTTGTACATGGTATAGCAGCAATATCAGTATCAGTTAGCAATCTCTAAATGAGTATGGATAATGTTACAGAATTATTATTTCAGTCATTCTGTAGATATTTCATGCTTTTTTATAGAGTCATCCCATCAGGAAAAACTTTGAATTTTTTCTTTTCCTTTGAATCACTTTTCATTTCCATTTTGCCGATTGAAAATCTATTTTTCATTTTTAAAACTTAATTGTTTATGGCATTACAAGAAGTAAACAATCCATTATAGAATACAAACATTAGCTGGGTACAGCAGGGTTTATAACAGTATAGTCTAGAAATTGTTGGTACAGTTGTAATTCTAGCGATTTAGATAACCTAAACCTTGGAAGATAAGGAAAATAAAGGTTTATACCAATTATAACTATAATTTCAGAGATGTTAATGAACATAAAGTTGCTTGAATTGTACAATTAAAGCTAAGTGTGGCATTGATAAGTTGCAAAATGTGTTCATTGATTTTGTAACATAATAAAAAGTCTTTATTTTGAGCTCAATACATCATACTAAGCTTTCTAATGTATCATTGCAGTATTTATTGTTGCTTCTTAAAACGAAAAACAAAACAAAAATAACAAAAATAAAAAATGCTGTAGATATGTATTTGAGGTCTAAGTTCTCCCTTTATTTTTTCATTTCTGTTTTCTGTCTAGATAATTCCTAGAAATGAGGCTGAACTCTTTCGTCATTGATTATTTAATAGTGGCAGGAGTAACACACAGGAATAACACACCCTCTCTCCAACACAAGCAAAACCTAGTAGATGTTTTTAAAGGCGGTAGTTACTAGAATAGAAAGTGACTAAGCTATTGGTGTAAACGGCATGGGACCATTTTTCAACTCAGTTGTAAAGCTAGGTAATGCTTACAGTACTAGCAGGATGTTACTGTGTTTTTAATGCTAGACCAGGGCTAGTGAAGAAAAAAAAAAGCAGTTTTCCCTGAGGAAAAATCCTCAATGCCTAGCATTAAGTCAGTGAGGTAACTTTTTCTAACTTAACACAAGTTTTGCAATTCTGGACTTTCCCAGTTCTTACTAAACATGTGGAAATTTTGTAAGTACTGCAGCCCCCTTTCTTCATATGTAAGTGTATCTCTATTTGTTGTGGCAACAGGCATTTGCAGTGAAGGCATTGATACTGAGAGCTAGAGGAGAAGGAATCAAGATTGCTTACCTGGAGATATTGCTTCTTTCAAAAATAACCCGAGGATATTTAGAACCATTACTGTGTATTTATATATAATATTTCTGTGATATTTCATCCCCTCCATACTTAAATTTATGTTTTGATTGAAGGATAATTAATTGATTTTTTTTGTAAATTCATGGTGCCCCCCCATCCCAAATTAAAGGTGTTTGGTAATAAGTCATGAAGCATTATAAATTATAATGAGAGCTAAATTATAGTTAAAGAATAAAGCAATAGTATCAGTTTCTTTCTTTCTTTCTTTCTTTTTCTTTCTTTCTTTCTTTCTTTCTTCTTTCTTCTTTCTTCCTTCTTTCTCTTTCTTTCTTTCTTTCTTTCTTTCTTTCTTTCTTTCTTTCTTTCTTCCTTCCTTCCTTCCTTCCTTCCTTCCTTCCTTCCTTCCTTCTCTTTCTTTCTTTCTTTCTTTCTTTCTTTCTTTCTTTCTTTCTTTCTTTCTTCCTCCTTCCTTCCTTCCTTCCTTCCTTCCTTCCTTCCTTCCTTCCTTCCTTCCTTCCTTCCTTCCTTTCTTCCTTTCTTTCTTTCTTTCTTTCTTCCTTCCTTTCTTTCTTTCTCTCTCTCTCCCTCCCTCCTTCCCTCCCTCCCCCCCGTCTCCAGTTGTTTTTGCTGAGGTTGTTCAAAAGTGGTGTGCCACTGCTTCTTTCCTAAGGCTGAGAGAGGGACTGGCCCAAGGTCATCCAGCTGACTTTGTTCCTAAGGCGGGATTAGAACTCATGCATTCTAGCATTGTGTCTTAATTATTTCAACAAACTAGTTCTCTGGTTTCAGAGAATAGCAACCAACTAAAATTCAGGGAACATTTAAAAACAGTTAGGAAATCATAAAATCACAAGAGGGGAAACTCCAGAAGTGCCCGGATTCACAGAGAGTGAGAAGGATGGCCATATAAATTTCCTCAGATAGATAGATAGATAGATAGATAGATAGATAGATAGATAGATAGATAGATAGATAGATAGATAGATAGATAGATAGATAGATAGATAGATAGATAGACAAACAAACAAACAAACAAACTGACCCAAGGTCACCCAACTGGCTTCATGCTTCAGGTGGAACTGGAACTCATTCTCTTCTAGTTCCTACTCTGATACCTTAGCCACTGCACCAAACTGGCTATAAAAATGGCTAAATAATGCTGTAAAATAAATTTGATAAGATTGCTTCTCAGAAGCATCAGAACACTTGACCTCTCTACCACACTGGCTCATTTAAACAATTTTTGAATCCAACCCCCTACGGAGGAGTAAAATGCATGAAAACACTCACTTGAATGCTACTTAAGCTTACCTTAAAATATACTTGCTTAGGTATAACTAACATTATAGTAAGACAGAGCCTGAATAGGTGAGGGATGAGGAATCCCAGTGCCGGATAGGAAGGTGCCGGAAGGTGAGTAATCCCAGTGCTGGATGTGGTCAAAGAGAGGCAGGAAAATAATGGTTTAAATTCCTGCGCAGAGAAGGAATTAGATTTCAGTGTTCCAAATAGCATTTTTTTAGCTGTATGTCTTTATGTGTCTATGACTGTAATAAGGACCTGAGTATCTGAGATAACATCGGGTCTTTTTAGATAGGATTATAGCTGATACATCACCATTTCTATACTCATTTTTTCACAGAATGCAGCAACGACTCCACCAAGTCTCTCAGTAACAAATTTGGCATCACAGAAGGACTGAATTCCACCTACAAACTGATTTTAACCCAGGCCAGCTAATTAACCAACCCAATCTCAGCTTGTCTGCCTTTATCCAAATTGCTTCCAAATATTTGTTGAAGCAGAAGTAGGGCTGTGTATCGTCAACATGCTATTGATATCTGGATGGGTTTTCCTTTATGACTTAATGTAGATATTGAAGCAAAGGGGCAAGGTAAAACTGTATACAACCTAATAATGTATTAACTATTTTTTTTAATTTTAGCAGAAACAATAATGCCCCAGAAACTCCTTCAGAATTTCTGATACAGATAAAAATCCCAAGCGTGCAAAATTTTCATAGTCAAGAAAATTAGTTTATCCACACCCTTAGGGTGGGCAGTTCAAGTCCTGTTTAGCCATGAAAGACAGCTGGATGACTTTAGGCCACTCACTTTCAGCTCAGCTTGCCTGTGAGGAAAATAGGCACAAAGGGGGGTGGGTGGGAATCAAACTCAGTATGGCTGGATAGTATTGTGTTCCAATCTTGTTAATGAAAGCCAAAATATTTTAAAAATAGCTCAAGATGGTGAACATACCCAAGGTACCTTCCTTCTCCTATTGTCCTCACAGGTAAGTTGAGCTGAAACAGGGAGTGACTGGCCTAAAGTCATTCAGCTATGTTTCATGGCTAAGGCAGGATTTGAACTCACGGTCTCCCGCTTACTAGCATGTTGTCTTAAGCACTAGGCCAGGGCTAGGCAACCTTGGCTCTTTTATGACTCGTGAACTTCAACTCCCAGAATTCCTGAGCTAGCTTGGAGTCCACAAATCATAAAAGAGCCAAGGTTGCCTACCCCTGCGCTAGGCCAAACTGGCTCTCAAAAATATGAGTGATTTTTCAGACAAATGAAATGAACATTGGTTATAGCAAGCCTTCAATGTCTCTGTTACTTGATTTTTGTCATCAGACCTGCATGCAGATGACTTCTTATCACTTGAAAATTCTGGCATTACATATATCAGTGGCAGAGCTGATATTTGGTCCCTTTTAATCTACCAGAGAGTTTGCACAGCTGTGTAATTGATTACCAAAGCAACTCTACCAGTGTCCACCAATTAAAAGTAATATCTTTCCTTTTTATACAATATTTTTGTACGAGAATGACTGTGCAAAACACGAGGGCAAGTGAAAGATAATATGTAAGATAATACATAAAAATTGACAAAAATACTTGTGAACAATGCGGTCAAAGAAAACAAGGATTGACTAAGATTAAAAGAGGTAGAGGCAAGAGTGATTTCAATTATTGTTTTTAAAATACATTTTTAATGGACATGAGCATTAAACACATTTCTCCAAATTTCTTTTATCTGACCATTGTATCGGCATTGGCTCTTTCTCCTGCTCCTCAAATTGATTTCTTCTACCCATTACTGTTAGGATGTAGTTGGTGAGATGCTCAAAAAGAAGAAGTTTAGTGAAGAGTAATATATGAATTTGTTTATTGAGATGGCTGGAGTAAGACTGGATTGGAAGAATACAAGGTATGGAATGATGAATGTGTGTTGATATAAACTTGATTTAAGTCTACTTCCTTTCCTTTTTTATCCCATCCCTTTAATTTCTTTAGCTTATTATTTCTTATGGCCTGCATAAAGATGATTACTCCAAAACGGAATAGCGTGAACAGTGTATATGTATTTATGTTTTCCCACATAAAACTTTATAGATTGATTGCTATTTTTGTTTTTCATTTACTTATTGACATGATGGTTTTTTGGCGATCATTCATAATATGTTTAAATTGTTGTATTTATTGCTTCAGACTGGGAAAAGTTGTATTTAAATAAACAGATAATGATGGTGAATGATGATTTACAATGGCAAAGCTAAGCTCTGAAGCTTGCTTAGACTAGGAATGCAAAAGCAATCAAATCTCAAATTTCTTTTGAGTACAATAGAGTGATTTGCCAGGCTTCATTGAGGCACAATTGGGCATATAATTCAAAAGGTCTACTAGTATCTATTTTGAAAGACTCCTCAGTGTGAAAATTGTAAGGTTCCATACCAAATACGCATATGAATATGTGTACATATTAGGAAAAGATATGCACTGAAGGCATATGGTAAAGAAAGATATATATGACAAAATTGCAAATTTTGGGGGGGAGGGAGACGTTTAATAACTTGTAGAATATTTGATGGATGTAATCATGTATACATGTCATGATCCATCAATTAGACAAGGATGCCCTTTGTCACTATTGCTATTTATTTCAGTATTAAACAGAGATATAAGAAAAGAAAGAATTTCCAGAATGAAAATTAAAAGAGAAACATATAAATCATGGGCATTTGCTAAAGGCCTGGTGATAATTTTGGAAGATTCACTTCCAAATGAAAAATTAATGGATTTGAAGAAGTTAATTGGTCTTAAAGTTTAAACAAAAGTTTAAAGAAGTTAAAGAATTTGAAAGTGTGAAAACAAATGAAGTAGATGTAAAAAAGCTGATTTTAAGAGTGCAGAAAAATGAACTGCCTGAGTATCACTATGACTACCAGTGGTATATGTTACTATCATGTTATAACAGAATAATTATGTTAAGACCTGGAATTAAATCAACAAGGACATGTTATGTTGAGAGCAATTACAATTATCATTCTTGCAGAGAATTTCTGTGATAAAAATGAATATTTTGTCTAAAATGATGTTTTTGTTTCAGACAGTATCTATTATGACAACTAAAGTATCATTCTGCCAAAACAATGGTGGAAAGCTGTATCTAACTGTGGATTAAGGGGAAAAAGCAAAAATTAAATATAAAATACTTTGAGATTGCAAAGGAACAAGGAGGATTGGGAATGCCTGAGTTGAAATTGTATTTTATAGCCAGCTTAGAATTGGAATTGGAAACCAGGACACTGTGAATTCTAGTCCTGCCTTAGACATGAAAGCCAGTAATTGACTTTGGACCAATCACTCTTTTTACAGCCCAACTCACCACACAGGGCTGTTGTGGGAAAAAGAACCAGAAGAAGGAATATTATGTATTTCCTTTGCCTTGAGTTACTTACACATTTACAGTGGCAAGATACAAATCTAATGAACAAACAAACAAATAAGTTTAATGGAGATGTTTGGGATCATATACGTTAGAATATGGAACAGATATAAACCCAGACTGTGCCTGAAAATGCCTTTATGGGTATCAGTTCAAGAAGCATTTTACAGGAAAGAAACAATAAAAAAACTCCTTTTTACTACCTTAATTTGGGGTAAAGTCAAGGGCGACTGGATGGAGCTGAGGGTTTACTGACTGGCATTCATTTCCTGATGCCACACAGAGTTCACAGCAGATATTTTTTTCTTTGCGTCCCAGGAGAGAAACATCTATCGCTACCTAGGATTCAACTCTCAACCTTCTGAGTGAGAGGTGAGAATCTTTACCACTAGGCCACCACTAGGTGAACATGACAGAACTACCAGACATGGCAAAATTAACCTCTTTGATAAGAGAAAGATCAATGACTATATTTACGGAAACTTTTTGTTTTTTTAAAAAAAGAGAGAAATTATTATTTTTTATTTATAGGTTTGAATATTGGAAAGAGTAGTTTACGGAATGAAGGAAATTATAACATAACATAACATAACATAAAATTTAATGCAATCAAAACCATGGTCAAAAAGATTTGAAGATGCTTGTTTATATTACTTTCTTTTTTTTTCTTTCTTCCTCCTTTCCACTTCTGTTCCTTTTTCTATGTTCTTTTTTATTTATTTGTTCTTATTTATCTATTTGTCTTGTTTTGGTTTCTTTTCTAATAGAGTATTTTTAGCTAATTAAAAATTATTCAATAAAAATTATATTTAGAAAAAAAAAGAAATGAGATCCATCCATCCATCCATGATGGTCTTATACAGGTGGTCCTCAACTTACAACAATTTATTTAATGATCATTTCAAGTTACAACAGCTCTGAAAAAAGTGACTTATGGCCATTTTTCAGTTACGACCTTTGCAGCATCTTCATGGACACGTGATCAAAATTTAGATGTTTGCCAGTTGGTTTATACCCATGACTGTTGCTGTGTCCCTGGGTCATGTGATCACCTTTTGTGACCTTCTGACGAGCAAAGTCAATGCAGAAGCCAGATTCACTTAGCAACCGGATTACTAATTTATCAACTACAGTGATTCACTTAACAACTGTGGCAAGAAAGGTTGTAAAATAGGGCAAAAACTCACTTAACAAATGCCTCCCTTAACAGAAGTTTTGGGCTCAAGGACTACCTTTAATGTATGGTACATTAAGCTGCAAGACTTCTAATTTAGAAGCAATTGCTTGAAATGAACATAAAGTCAGGTGATACAAAGTTACTTCCAGCCTGAATTCCTTATTTATTTATATTGTATGGCCATCTATTTCACACAATGATGCTAGGAGACTCACAACATTCTATAAAACAGAGTTTAAAAAATATCCTTCACTGCAGTTCACCCCCATCCTCACCCAATGCTTGGGGGAAGGGCAAGTCTTCACAACCCTCCAGAAAGCTAAAAGGAAAGTAATGAATTGTTAGGAAGAAGTGGATTATTTCTAAACTATGTCATGGCGAGAAATACTACAGCTTTTGTAAAAGGATAAGTATTTTTGTTGTTGTTGTTCCAGGTTTAGAGTGGAATTTGTCAGAAAGCAGTGTCTCCTCTTTGGATTGGGAACACTTCTTCTGCTAGATTTTCCAATTAGCCATCCTTGCTATTGCTGAAGAGTCTTTTCAAAAAAAAAAAAGGATCCTGCAGTGGAATTTTGGCTCTGCTAGTCAGCTTTTCCTGATGACTCAGAATTTCTGCTCCGTTTTTTCATTTAATTTGGCAGTTGGGGAAAAAAAATACAGCTAAAACAAATGTAACTTTCATTTTGTCACGGGGCAATGCAATTTCAGATAAACACATTTTAGTTTACATTTATGTAGCCTTACAGAAACAGTAATGACAGACTTAGTTCTGGCACACTGGCAAGCAAGTTAAGCCAAATGCCGACATTCGTTAGGCAGCTAAGATATTTTGAGGCCAACTTCATCAAGAAAACCTTGACTATAAGCTGAACATCACTGGCATTCTTGGGTGTCTCTGTGCTATAGATTTAGCACATTGACCAATCTTTGTAACCTTCTTCTTCTTCTGATGTGCAGCACATTTGCTATAGAATTTAGGAAAAAAATTCCTGAAAGGAGAAAGATAGGACCCACAAAGTCATACTCAGTTAAGTAGTTGAAAGCATCCTTTCCCTCGCTATCTGGAAAATTAACATCTCTGAATCTCCATATGTGTGACATGATGAAAGCTCACATAACTATATGTGGTCAGGCCTTCTGACGTTCCCAAGAGCTTTTGGACACGTTTTAGATGCCTCCTAAAGACCAAGTTCCAGCTGTTGCTTGGGTGTTTTTTTTATTTCTCTGTAAGTTTTTTTGCTGGATTTTAGCCATAATAAAGTTCTATCCACATATAATTTTTTTAAAAAAATATTTATTAGAAATCTCAGATTCAATGAAAGTGGATCAATAGAAGAAAACACACACACACACAATCATTTGGTCATTAAGAACTGTGCCAGGAATTTTTGAGAGTGAGGGCCACAAGAAATTCTGAAATTTTCAGAGGGGTTTTGGATGGTATTCTTTGTTGTTTATTGTCTTCAGTTTATATGGCTGCCCAACTTGAACAATTTTAACTCTGGGTAATGTACAAACAACAAACAATAAAAAAACCCAGTATAATAAAAAATAACAATGAATAAATCCAAATTTATATTACAGTCCTCCAAGTGGGAACTCCAGAAATGAACCAGATTTTTAGAGCTTTTCTAATGGACAGCAGGATTGGAACCAACTGTATATTTATTTTTAAATGTGATGATCCTACTGTAAAAAACACTATATTTTGTGTGTGTGTGTGTGTGTGTGTGTGTGTGTGTTTCCATTTCAAACAGGAAGTATGCCACTAATTCATCATCCTAATCAGGGAATGTCTGAGGGCCACAAAAGAGAACTTGAGGACTACATGCTGATCTGTGACCTATCAGAGGGGCCTATGATTTTGACAAGTGCCCAAGTCTTTCATCTGGGCCCGATACTCATATTGTGGTACATCCTCCAATTAGAGAAAATACTACCAACTGTCTGCAGTAATGTGAGCAAACAGTTACCATTTTAGTCTTCAGAGGTTTATTCCTCATTAAGAAAGGAGCAAATTCATTATTAACTTACTGCTCAATCATTATACTTCACTTTGGGCTTTTATGAAATGTAGACTACTTGGTTACAGTACATGTTCTAATCTTGGTAACTCTATTGATTATTCTTAACAGAATAAACAATTTGGGGATGCAGGGCCTGGGAGAAGCTGCCAATTGCTAATCTGGTCTCTATAAATAGTTCTTTCTGATGAACAACTGACAGTTGTGATTAGTCAAAGGAATTCATTCAATCAATCAATCAATCAATCAATCAATCAATCAATCATCTTGCTAACATTCTACTCTATTATATACAGCCTATGACAGTAATAATGTGTCAAAGGAAATCACTCAGTCAGTCAGTCAATCAATCAATCAATCAATCATCTTGCTATTGCAGCAACATTTATTCTAATGTAGGATACAACATATGACTGCAAAATGACAATAATAGAAAAACAAGAGTGAGTCTAAAAGAGAGTGGAAAGTGGAAATCCCCAGAAGTCTACTGGTTGTGATTTGCTAGATGACTAAGCAGCATTCCCAAATTTTCTCTCTTGCTTTTTGAAAAATCATTTTAAAATGTCCTTGCGGTAAGGCTGTTTTTGAATTCAGTCAAAAATAAAAGCAATTACATTCTTATTCTTATTATATATAACACAGACAGGAGTTGGGGAGGGGTGTGTGTGACCGTGCACTGTCCAGACAGTTGACAGTTTCCCATTTTGGCATTTCGACTGTGTGGAACTGGCTTTCTGGAAGTTGCTGGGTGGCGGGGAAGCATGGAAGAAGTTGTATTATCTTTCCCCCGACAATCCACAAACCTGAGAAGCTCTAGTAACTTTTAAAAAGTGTAATCCTAATCTTAAAAGACAAGCAATCACAGAGAAAATTAACCATAAAACAAGTCAGCCCTGTCCAAAACCTCAAGGGGAAAACATGGCAAATTAATATCTGGATAGACAAGGGTAGCTAATTTGTAAATGCTACCCCAAGGCTTTGGAAATTCGGTTGCAGCAGTGTGTCCCCCTTCATCCATCATCCACACAATCTTGCAGGCAAATTTCCTCTATGCAAAGAAACAATGGTCTCTTTAAAGAGAGAAATAGGACCAAGGAATGAAGAATTTTCTAGACAGGCATCCAAATTTCCTTGGGATATCTGGGCCCAGTCTGGAGGTTTGGACGCTGCAACTCAACTGGATGCCAGCAACACAAGACTTCATTCATTTTCCAGCCAATTTCCAGTGGAAACCACATTTATCTCTTTATATCATGGTTATACTTCACAGCCCACAGGGCCACATAAATGTCTAATCATAGTCTGATTATAGCAGCCTTTATTTAGTATATAAATATTCAGTCCGTTTAATCAAGTTGATAGAATATGTTCCTTGAAGGCCTAAATGCCTATTACTGAAAACTGCTCTTCACGAAATATGTCCTCTGACTTTTGTAAATAGCTACTAATTTGGAGAAGGCTTGAAAGCATGAACAAAGCATTGGTCTGCAGGATTTTTCTTACCCACCCTGTTCTCCCTTTCTCTGTCCCTTTGAAACTCAACATTTCCAATGACATATCGAAAAGAATGCATCTTCAAACATTCAGTGAATTACCTATTTTAGTGAGGCACCTCCCTCCCCATTGTTAAAAAAAAGATGATATAATTTATTGTCTGCTGCATTCTATAATGTGCAGAATTTTATGAAGCAGTGTCTGCGCATAGCTCCAGTTTCTTTGAAGGCCACTTTTTAAATATAAAGTTTCCATGAAGCAGACTTTAAAATTGTTCCCCAAGTTCCTCAATGTCATTTTTTTTTTAAACCCAGCTACACGAAAACATTTTGGTACATCAAATAAGTTACTTTCAGAGATACCTTTCAGAAATAAATATTTTTATTATACACATCTTTGGCTGGAGAAAGCTGAATCTGCTCACTACTAACTTTGGTCATGTGTCAGAATCTGTTTTGGCTGACCTCACAAATCTACTCAAGTAGATATCTTTGGCACATGTGTATTATATTCCTAGTCCCTTATCCAGGCTTTTTTTGCCTTTTAATAATCATGTATGTTTTGTTTGGCATATTACAGTGCAGAGTAATCTTATTGTGCAGTTACAAGTTTGCTATTGCTGTAATTTTAACTTTGTAAGAGATCATACATTTGAACTACTTCAATCAGACCTTCATACTCATACAGCAAGGCCCGACTGTATGTGAGTATGTTGTTCTGTTGCTAAATTGTGTCCAACTCTCTGCAATCCTATGGACCACAGCACATTAAGCCCTCCAGTACTCAATTGTAAACCCATGCCCACCTCACACAGATGATGCTATCTAACCATCTCATCTTTTGTCATCCCCTTTCTCCTTTTGCTTTCAATCTTTCCCAATATTAATGGCCTTTTCCAATGAGTCCTCTCTTCTTATTTGGTGGCCAAAGTATTTGAGCTTCAGCTTCAATATTTGGCCTTCCAAAAAACAGCCAGAGTTGATTTCCTTTAGGGTTGTCTGATTTCATCTCCTTGCAGTTCAAGGGACTCTCAAGAGTCTTCTTCAATAATACATGAGCATACCTTACGTGAATTTGATTTGTTGCCAAAACTTTTCAGTACACCAATTTGTCTAGCATAATTCCCCCAAATCTGAGTTTCCATGAGGATGTGAAAAGAAACCACGAGACCCAATGATTGCTGGGGGCAAATGTTTTTCAGTTTGAAGCCCTTTATTAAAGCACATTCTCTCTTGCTAGAGGTGTGGCTGACATCTTCATTGTTGTTCTTTTTGAAACAAACACTAAATACTTCTGGAAGGCCTCTGAGAAGTGAATGGTTGCTATTGTGCCTGCTAAATTATGACCACACCATGCATGCACACAATATAGACTGTATGTAATATCAGGAATAAAATGGAAAAGAAAAGAAAAAAAATCTCTCAAGAAGGCATCTTTCCACACCAGCAAAAGACTTATTCCCATAATTTCTTTAAGATACTAACTGAACATCATCAATTCGCTATCAATATATTATTTTCTTTTTTTATGCCTTTGACTTAGTTTTTGACTCCTGATGAATGCCTGGACTAGTCCCTGCAGTTTTACTGGCACATTTTTGGTGCCTGTAAACTTCCTGACAGTGAGGACAATTAACCATTGGAACAGCTTCAGAAATCGTGGACGCTCCATCACTGAAGATTTTAAAAAAGAGGATAGATAGTCACTTGTCTGAGATGGTATAAGTTCTCCTGCTTGAGCAGGGGTTAGACTAGAAGACCTCCAAGGTCCCTTCCAGCTCCTATTCTATTCTATTCTGTTCTGTTCTATTCTATTTCTTTATCCATCTTTCTTTCTTTCTTTATTTATTAGATTTCTATACCGCCCTATTCCCGAAGGACTCAGGGCGGTTTACAGGGCAAAGTTAAAAGCAGTTAAAACAGTACAAAAGTTAGAATACAGTTAAAATTAAAATAGAATTAAATAACGTTAGCCCAAATTTAAAATTTAATTTAAAATTTAAAAATTTAAAACCCCTCAGTCCAGGCCAGCTAAATCAAACAACCAGGTTTTTAGGTCCCGGCAAAATGAACGAAGGTTGGGGGCAATCCGGAGTTCCACAGGCAGGTCGTTCCACAGGGCAGGCGTGCCCACAGAGAACGCCCTCCCCCTAGGGATAACCCGCCGGCACTCACTGACCGGCAGCACCCTAAGGAGGCCCTCCCTGCGGGAGCGCACAGGATGATGGGAGATTGATGCTGGCAGCAGGTGCTCACTAAGATAACCCGGACCCATTCCATTTAGGGCTTTATAGGTCATCACCAGCACCTTGAATCTCACCCGGAGGGCAACCGGAAGCCAATGCAACTCGCGGAGGAGAGGTGTTACATGGGAGTGTCGGGAAACTCCCATCACAACTCGCGCGGCCGCATGCTGCACCAGCTGAAGCCTCCGAGTGGTCCTCAAGGGCAGCCCCATGTAGAGAGCATTGCAGTAGTCTAACCGGGAGGTCATGAGCGCATGAGTGACTGTGTGTAGGGAATCTTGGTCCAGATAGGGCCGCAACTGGCGCACCAGGCAAACCTGGGCAAAAGCCCCCCTGGTCACGGCTCCTATATGATCTTCCAAAGTGAGCCGTGAATCCAGGAGGATGCCCAGGTTGCGAGCCCTATCAACGGGGGGTAACACCTCATCCCCCATAATTAAAGATGGACAAAACTGGTTCATCCGAGATGCCGGTATGCACAGCGACTCAGTCTTGGCGGGATTGAGTCAAAGCCTGTTTCTCCCCATCCAAACCCAGACCGCCTCTAGGCAACGGGACATCACGTCGAGGGCATCGCTGGGTTGGTTTGTGGTGGAAAGAAAAAGTTGGGTATCATCAGCGTACTGATGATACCCCACCCCGAAACCACGAATGAGCTCACCCAGTGGCTTCATATAGATGTTGAACAGGAGGGGGGAGAGGACTGACCCCTGAGGAACTCCACAAACAAGAGACCTCAGAGCCGACCTCTGCCCTCCTATCAACACCGACTGCGAGCGGCCCAGGAGGTAGGAGGAGAACCACTGTAAAACAGTGCCTCCCACTCCCAACCCCCTGAGACGGCGCAGTAGGATACCATGGTTGATGGTATCAAAAGCCGCTGAGAGATCTAACAGGACTAGGACAGAGGCTCAACCCCTGTCCTGAGCTCGCCAGAGATCATTCACCAGCGCGACCAATGCCGTCTCCATGCTGTACCCGGGCCTAAAGCCCGATTGGTATGGGTCTAGATAATCAGTTTCCTCCAGGAACAAGGGAAGCTGATGCGCCACCACATTTCTTCTTTATCATGATGTTTCTGTTTTATTCTATTATAGGTTTAAAATGTTCGAAAATTTATAGTAAGTGGAATTGTGACTGTATGGGCCTCTTTTCCCATAAACTCTAAAGTTTCTCAACTATGAATTATCCAGACCTGAGCTTTTCATAGGCAGTAAGGGGGTTACCGCATTGGAAAAATCAGAAACAAATAATATCTGGATGTAGAGAAACAACAGTGAAAAAAAAATGAATACTGCTAAAGGCGATTGTATTCGGGATTAATTATTTCGGATATCCAAAGGTATTTCAATTTATTATGAGTGACATCAGTAATTGCAAATAGAATGTAAGGAAGGGTACATGCAGAGAGAAAAAAGGTTGTGTGGTATGGGATATGTGCAGAAAAAAAGAAGTAAAGCTTGGAATTTTCTGAAGTGACATGTGCAACATTCACATTTAGGGACTGGCAGGTGATAATGGAGAAAAATTATGTGCATTCTTACAGTCTTGAATGGAACACTATAGTACCTGCCACTTTAAATGATTGGTAAAAAAGAAAAGAAAAGCCTGCGTATGAGTAAATCAACCACATCTTCTCTTCCCCCTTTCCCTGCATGTTTCAGATTGAAGATTATGTTGACAGCAAACAGCAAGAACAGATAAAACTTCTTAAAAGTACATTTCAAGAAAATGAATCAATGTTCTGATGCTGCCAAAAATTTGCTCCAGGATTTTTCAAGCACCATACAGTGTGAATCTAGAAAAAAAAACATTTTTGGTGTAGGTTTTTCTTTTTAATTAATTTAATGTAATGTATTGCAGCACTGGTTTTGGAGGTGAGAAAAGAAGGTGGGTAACACAAGGCTTGTCAAACTCCTGTGGATATTGATGCAATCCTTAGTAATTCTGCTTTGACTTATTTTTACTTTTTTCCCCCCTAGCTCAAAGGAGTGTTGTGTTAAGACTGAAAATATGATGCAAATGCTGAACAACTGGAAACAGGGGAGGGATATTTATCTGTTTATTTAGAGAAGGGGATTCATTACAGGCTTGTTTATCGTCGTTTCCAAGCTTTGCATTTGCATTTTCTCCCCTAAAGAGCAGTTCAAATATTTCAATTACTATGATAAGCATGACAAAATCAATATTCTTTGTCGTTTCTGTCCACTGTAAGGAGCAGATTTTTACAAATCCCTTTGGATTCACTTCCTTCAAAGCCTATATAAAATGCCCAGCTAGCCTAAACCATAAAGAAGGAAAGAAGAAGGTGTAACCTCGTAACCATATGTATGTACTATACAGAGGCACAGTGGAAACACCAGAGTAAGTGACAGCAACAAAGCTAATTAAAATAAAGAATTGGAAGGATGGGGAAGGAAATAATGATTTTAATACAAAAGATAATACATGAAGGACAAATAAATTGATAGGACTTGATCATAATTAGGAATGGATAAAGACGATAAAATGGTCAACAGATTCATTATATAGAGATGGGTAATGAGAGCCAGATTGGTGTAGTGGGTTAAGGAATCAGGCTAGAACCCAGGAGATCATGAGTTCTACTCGCACCTTAGATGCAAAGCCAACTGGGTAACCTTGACCTAGTTGCTTTCTGCCAGCCCTAGGAAGTAGGCCAAGGCAAACCATTCCCCCAAAACTTGCCAAGAAAACTATCAGGATTGTTCATCAGTCAACTGATCCAAATGCTTGTGGGGGTGGGAAGGAGGAGGAAAAGAAGAAAGAGGAGGAGGAGGAGAAGAAGAAGGAAAACCTTCCCTCTAGCACATTTTGTCTTATTAACCAAGAAGAAAGACAAAGATGGAGAAGGAGAAGAAGTGCAATAGCAATAGTATTGAATTTATGTACCTCTCCAGACAGTGGTGGGATTCAGCCAGTTCGCACCACTTTGGCACAACCGGTGGCCAATGTTTTGTTGCCCAGGCCCAGAATGGACTTCCGGAAGTGGCATCCACACAGATAACCGGTTGTTCACATATTTGAATCCCACCACTGTCTCCAGAGTCCTTTACAGTTTTCTCTAAGCAGTTTACAATGACAGCACATTGTCCCCAGCAATCTGGATCCTCCTTTTACCTTGAGCCCTCAGGATTGAACTCAGGCAGCGTTAGCCTGCAAGACTGCATCACTCTGCCACCACGGCTCTTTAGCAAGAAGCTAAAGTAAGGGAAATACAGCAGGTTGACCTGGATATAAAATATGGTGTAGGTTCAGATCCATGGCTGACTTTGGACCGGTAACTCTTTCACATGTTTGTGGTGGGAAAATCAAGAAGGGCCATTTTATTTGCACTATACTGATCTTCGTGAGTAAAAGTGGAATATAAATCTACTAAAACTTCTGGGGAATAACGTTCAGGCATGGGTTAATTGGGACAAGTAATGTTACAAAATAGACTTCACATCAGCACTTTTGGTTAAATCAAATTGCAGAAATACATCGTCCAATCTTCTTAAGAACAGGACTTAAGCAATTTCAGCTTTCATGCAAACACAAAGGCAAACGCAAGTCCAGCCGATTGAATTAAATTGATATCGAGCAATCACTGCTGAAGGATTCTTTAGTTTAGTTAGTTTAGTTTAGTTTAGTTTTATTTAATTTATATACCGCCCTTCTCCCTAGGGACTCAGGGCGGTTCACAGGGCATATATAAATAACAATACAATACAATACAAAAGTTAAAAAAAAGATTAAATCAATGCCCAGTTAAAAACAATAATACTATTCTAAAACAACAATATTTTAAAACCCAAATCCCCCGTCAGGCCAGACCAGCTAATTCAAATAAATGGGTCTAGAAATGTGGAAATGAGTTTTAGACATATTATGTACAAAGATTTAACCTAGTAGTTGAAAAAAAAAATGTAGTCAGACTAGTAAAATGTCATTTCATACGTAAGAGGTGAGGTTGTGATACCAGCAAGAATAATCCATTCTCCTTCTTATAGTTAGGATGCAGCTTCCTTTTGTTTTTTTAAAAAGAGAATAAAAATGTAAAATAATATTTTATCCAGAGGGGGGGTATTGTCTTTTGTTTTATAGATCTTTTACAGGGTGTCTTACATTCTTATTATATTTTTTAAAAATAAAGGAAACTTTTTGATTAGAAATGGAGCGATTCCTCCTCTCCTGCAAGAAAAAAACAACACAACCCCTCAAATGAAGCTGGAGTTTTGGAACCCATTTTTTTTTCTAGAGCTGAAGCTTCAGATCCTCATTCATTTACTTAAGACTGCAATCACATTCACATCTCAAAGTAACAGTCCTGTTGAACTTAATGAGTCTTATCTTTTTGAACAAGGCACAAGATTATGCTTTTAATTTCCCTCCACGGGAGGTACCAACTTTCTTTTTGAAAGGCGGGAGCTGTTTCCTGAAGGGAGTTGGCACAAGTCGTTTTTCTCACTCCCCAAGGTATGATTTGCCTTGGGATACACAGGTTTCTAGTATGAAGTGAAACTGACAAAGGTTGGCTCTCAGCCAGCTTTGCATACCGGCAAAAGAAGAGCAATGTTATTTTTGAAGTTACACTTTGGTTTGTGTGTGTGTGTTTGGTTTTTTTTTAAAAAAGAGGCAAACCAGCCCTCTTTGGAAAATAACAGTTTGTGTGTGTGTGTGTGTGTGTGTAATCTCACAAAGAAGTGAAACTTTACATTAAAACATGCCAAGTTTATATGGGGGAACTGTGGTTCCTGTTGCATTTGAGGTAACTTTGGGTCACTCATTTTCCTTTGGTCTAATCAACTTCATATGGCTGTTTGAAAATAAAATAGGATAATAAAAGGTGACCGGCTTGCTGCCTTGAGATCATGGAAAGAAAATCTGATAGGTAGGTAATGAAGTATAGCCATTTAACTTTAGAATTTTTAATCAATATTTGGAATATTGCTTGAAGTCTTACAAAGGACCTGTTGTAGCACAGAAGCTAGTCCAGAATTCTAGAGGTAGTTTTCTAATCAAACCCTTTCGGCTCTTGTTTCAGCCAAGCCTGCTTGCAATTCTTTCATCATTAAAGGGGTCTCCTATGGGTGAATTCCCTCCTTCTGGGTAAGAAATGAAAACCCTCTTCCACTTCTTGTTGCGAGGTTTATGTGTGTGTATATATATATATATATATATATATATATATATATATATACATATATATATATACAGTATATATATATATATATATATATATATATATATATATATATATATATATATATATATATGGATCTTTGGTTATTCGGGTTTTTCCCCGCGTAGAACTAAAGGTGTAGGGGCGACGTTTCGACGGAATCCCATCCGTCATCATCAGGCTGGTGGCTTCTGCTTCCTTCTTCTGGGAGAAGCATGTGGCTGTTTGTTCCTCTTTTTTAAACTGCCAGAGGGGGTGTGTTCTGTGGGTGGAGGTGTGCTCTGATTGGGTGGGGGAGTAAGTGTGTTCTGATTGGGTGGGAGTGTGTTTTGAATGGTGGGGGTGTTCTGATTGGGTGGGGGTGTGTTTTGAGTGGATGGGCTGGTCTCAGCTGCCAGCCTTAGACCTGAGCTGGTGAGTTGTGCTGCTTTTGTTCGGCTTCGTGTTTGTGGTGGTGCCATGTTTTTATAGTGGGTGTCAGTTTGCTTATTGTGTGGTTTGGAGGGGTTTAAAGTGGCTGAAAAGGAGAACAAACTTCATCCCTGGTCCAACACTTTGAAGCCACGGGACATGAAATTGATTTAAAAAAAACCAAAACTATCGCCAAAATTGAACATTTTAACAACAGAATAATCAGAGTAGCCATTGAGATAGAAAAACGCCCCCACAGCATAAACAAACGAGATGATACCTCTCGCCTACCAACCATTTGGAAACCCGCCTTGATTGACAGAAGTTTGTTCTCCTTTTCAGCCACTTTAAACCCCTCCAAACCACACAATAAGCAAACTGACACCCACTATAAAAACATGGCACCACCACAAACACGAAGCCGAACAAAAGCAGCACAACTCACCAGCTCAGGTCTAAGGCTGGCAGCTGAGACCAGCCCATCCACTCAAAACACACCCCCACCCAATCAGAACACACCCACCATTCAAAATACACTCCCACCCAATCAGAACACACTTACTCCCCCACCCAATCAGAGCACACCTCCACCCACAGAACACACCCCCTCTGGCAGTTTAAAAAAGAGGAACAAACAGCCACATGCTTCTCCCAGAAGAAGGAAGCAGAAGCCACCAGCCTGATGATGACGGATGGGATTCCGTCGAAACGTCGCCCCTACACCTTTAGTTCTACGCGGGGAAAAACCCGAATAACCAAAGATCCATATATATATATATATATATATATATATATATATATATATATATATATATATATATATATATAGAGAGAGAGAGAGAGAGAGAGAGAGAGAGAGAGAGAGAGAGACATATACATATATACATATAGATATAGATGATATAGATATAGATATAGATATAGATAGATAGATATAGATAGATATAGATATATAGATATAGATATAGATGATATATACATATACATATACATATACAGATACATATACAGATACAGATACAGATACAGATATAGATATAGATATAGATATAGATATAGATATCCTTACCATCATTAAGGAACATCATGCAAACCCATGAGTAGTATAACACATAGTAAGTCCAAACAGTGCTAAACTGTTCAATTCACTCGGTCCATTCCTTACACCAGGGGTCCCCAATCCCCGGTCCGTGGACCGTTACTGGGCCGCAGCATGCCAGCAACTGGTCCACACAAACAAGGAAAGCCCCATTCGCAGGAGGCAGGCAGCATACAAAACCACGCCCCCTCCAGTCTGCAGAAAAACCTCTCTCCACGCAACTGGTCTCTGGTGCCCAAAAGGTTGGGGACCTTTGCCTTACACAGGGACCTTGGAGGTCTTCTAGTCCCATCCCCTGCTTGAGAAGGAGAACCTATAGACTGAGCTTCGATCACTAGATCATTAAATAATAGATACTTAAACATTTTGTTACCAGGCTAGGTAACATCTTCAGCAGAATTTAGGGAATTCTGATAATGGAATGTTCGAAAACCAACCCACAAGCTCAGAGAACGAACCTCCACTTTCATTATTACTTTGGGTTGGAATAATGGAATTGGATAAAAATATTTCATGCACATACACTCTTTGGGTTTGATCAGCAGGACTCCACTATTTAACAGCTCTAAACAATGTAAATACCCATACTTCTATAGTTTAGGGGTGGTTAAATCTGTCCAAGCTTGTTTATGTATTATTTGTCAAATGTTTTAAACCAGCTCTAAACTAAACTCTCTAGGTAGTTCATAATAAACACACCAAAAGAAACAAATATTATTTGAGCTAGAACATATTGAATAAAATAAAACAACAACAAAAAAATCAAGAGACCATACAAATTAGACAGCAGCAAGGCTAACATCAAAATCTAAAACAGTCTGGAAACTGTTTCCTATTTCCCCATATGACAATTATTTGTCCTGCTTCCACATGAGAACGCAACATCTTTTTGAAGTGCCACCTGAAAATCATTGTCATTTTTATTCCACAAAATATACATTTTGTACATTTGAAAGCAGTTGCTCATGTAAGGCGTTTTAATGTCATTTATGCATTACTTTATGCGTTGGGTACATATTATGTTCCTCATATCTATTTCTGCATGTCTTTTGTGAATTAAGAACTGCTCCTGGTGAATATCAAAGTACAATAGCATTCCACTACATTAATTGGTCAGAACAGTATATTTGTATGAAACTGAACAATGGTTTCTGGGGGGCGGGGGGAAGGGGGGAAAAAGGTGGACAGACCGACAAGAACAACATTGTGACAAAATGATGCAAGTCCTGCCCCTTTTGAAGCCCAGTGCTTTCCTAATTTGGTTGACAGTGGCAAGTTCGGGTGGATGACAAGTGGACAAATTACTTGACTGGCCTCATTTAATCTGATACAAAAGGAGAATTCTGCAAGTTTGATTGCATTCCACTGCCTGATGATTTTTTTGTTTGGAATAACAATGCACCTTGTTTGTTTGTTTGTTTGTTTGTTAGGCAATGTTGAGATAGATGCTAAACTTTCCATAGTTGTAGAGAGTGTAGGGAATGGCCTTGAGGGACAGGAGAAAGAGAAACTACCAAAGCAGCGATTAGATAAACAGGGCTTGAGCCTGGGCCAAGAATGTAGCGTGAATAAACGTCTCAGTCAAGTCCATCCCTAGTTCACACAAAGGGAGAGAGCGGCAAACACGCCCAGATATGCAAGATTCTGTTTCTATAGCTTTACAATAAAAAGTTGTTCTGAACTATATGGTGTGGGTTTCTTGGTCTGGGAGGTCTTGTAGGGCTGACAATAATGCTAATCAATAGATGCATAGAATAGAATAGAATAGAATAGAATAGAATAGAATAGAATAGAATAGAATAGAATAGAATAGAATAGAATAGAATAGAATAGAATAGAATAGAATAGGAGTAACGAAATGAATAGAGGTCTGGTTTCTACTTTTATGCCCTTTTAATGAAACTCTTTTCCTAACTTTATGCTAATGTTACATAAATGTTTATAGTCTCAACTGAAATCTCAGCTAAACGTGATAATGACTGTCCAGATTAATAATATAAAAATACAAATCCATGCAGAAAGAATGAATTGCTGGGTAAAACTTCTGATTCAGGGTGGCAACGATAATTGTGTATTGCTGATGAGTTAGGGTTTTAGGGTAGCAGGTGTATCACTTCACACAGGAAGGTATTTTTATGTGAAATGGAAACTTGCCACATCAGAGAAAATGATAAATTACTGCAAGGTTTTGAAATAACTTTGCCGAATTAGCAAAATCAGGGTGCTTTCAGGTCTGTTACATTATTAGCCTGAATCTGTTTCTTTGAAATAGAGGCTGAGTGTTCTGTATTCCTGAAAATTCTAAACTTTAATGCACACACACTGAATTTTTCTATTTTCAAAATGTTTCTTCTGTTTAGAATGAAGATTGCCCGAGGAACACACCAATGGATAATGTCGGTAAAATTTGGAATTTCTTGAACTTCTTGCAACACAAATTGGTCAGGAAGCCTAAATGTTAACGTATTAGGGAATGGTGAATGCAATATTTTTCTACAATAATATTTCAGAAACAAATTGCAACTACCATGCTAAGGTAGCATAAGCCAAGCCGAGAGCATCATAAGAATTCACCATTATGCTTATTGTGTTCTGTTTCTACATTTGATTTGATTTTTGCATTCATTTGCTACATATCTTTCATTATCTGAGCTTTCTGGGAGTGCCTTGAAACTGCAGCAGAACAAAATAGAATGAAACGATAAATAAATGGTCAGGCTTTCATGCCCAGGAGAATGATCATCATTATTCCCAAAGCAGAGTCTGCAGTATCTTTGTTTTCTTTAGCATGGAATCAAGTGCTGATTGGAGTATGAAATAAATTGGAAGGTCAAATTTTGTTTTTGGAAAGGGATTATCTTACACAGTTCCTGCCATTGATTCAAGGTGTCAACAGAGTTCAAAGTGGTGATAGTGTGATTGAAGCTTGCATATTACATGTGTCGCATATAAAACAAGTAAGAGCTTTGATTGTACCATCACAACCTTCATCTTGATTATTTTAATTATGATCTGCAGATACCTTGCATTGAGTTAATACAGAGAAATCAATACAACTGATACAACTTTTGCCTTTTTTCATAGTTTTTCAGGGACAGCTTATATAATGGCCCAACTAGAACTTGCTCTTAAAAATAGTGGGATAAAAATGTAGCAACAACAATACAACAACAGTGCCTAGGTAACATGTTTGAAGATGTTCAGTCTTTCTAAAAAAATGATTAATCCTGAATCAATGTGCTCCAGAATATCTGTGACAATTTTCCAATGGAGACATCAAAACAAAGGCAAAAACAGCCAATACGTCAGTAATGTAATGTTTCCGTTAGTTAAGATATTACCTAAGGCTTAAATTCGGTGTTTTGAACTGTGAGAAAAGTGCTATCAGTATTGACCATTGACTAATGATTTGACTATTTGATAATGATTTTCTTTCCGTTCTGTTTCTTTTTAAACACCAAGCAGTTGTTTTAACCACCAACCAGATTATCAAGACATTATCATCTAACAAAAGTAATTCAGGGGTCTTTGTTTCCTTGTGCAACGGACCTTTCAGTTAATGCAGATAAATGGTTGAGAACTGTACTTTTGCCAAACATAAGAAACCAAAAAATAAAAATAAAATAAAATTGAAGGTCTGTAGTGCTGAGTACTACACCCAGATTGAAAGGAGAAAAAAAATACTTAGGCCACTAATGGAAACCAGGATTCAGGTGGCCTCAACAACTCCTAGAGAGAGTGCTAACCATTAGAAGGCTGCAAAGAAATAAAATCCTTCCATTTCCCTCACCCCCCCCCCAATCCTGTCAGCTGACGAAGCTTCTTGGATGAGAAACGAAACGTTTTCTTCTTCTTCCTCAAGGAAAAACAAAAAGTTTAGCTTCCTTTTGAAAAAGCACCTTTGGGACAGCCCTGACCTCGATGACTGAGAATCTCGACAGACAAAAGGGGGAAAACTTCTCATTTTTTTTGCACCAGACTTTTATCACCATGCCTTTGGACACCACTGTTGTGTGTTCTTTTACTTTTTCAGCAGTAAATGAGTGGCTATTAAAGAGCTCCATTACAGACAGCTAACCCTAACCTTCCCAAAAATTATGGGCAGTCTGGAGTCTTGAGGTCCCACACTGCATGTCGGCAGTAATACAATCGTCTGTGATAAATAGTTTTGTAACTGATGTTATGCTGGAGGCCATCTTTTCGTGTTACAGGAGAGGATACCACTTCGGGGGTAACTGATCTCTTTTGCAGTACCAATCTCCACCATTCTCTCTATCATTCCTTTCTTAATGGAAAGGACTGAGTGTAACTGATACGCTTGCATAATATTAAGCAACTCACATAGGCAAATGAAACCTCAAAAATAATTCAACTGTAGCAGTACTTCTCAGTGAGGTAAGGCCCTGTACATCAGCCCTAATGTAATATCTTTCACAGAAATTCACTCAAGCATTCAGCTTCAAACCTGAAATGATAACAATTGAAAGAATATCCACGTGCACATGGGCGATCTGAGTAGCCTCAGCTTTAGAGATAGGAATAAATGACGAGTCCTTTAGCATCTCAGATTCCCACAGTGCAGCATTTATTTTCAATGCATCTGACTGCAGCGCTGTACAAAAAGAATTTAAGTCAGTGACCATCGATAACTAACCTGATGGTTTCCGTTTGTTTTGGATATCAGTGAGCGTGGCCATTGCAACAAGTTGAGGAGAACACTTCTGGGGTTATTTTCAATGATTTTTGAAAGCTATTTCTGTAATTCTATTTGCATGCCTGTTGAGACTCCATCTTGTTTTCTCTTGATCTGCTTGCTTGTATTCCTTCATCTTCAGTTGCAGAGAGGGAACAGCCCAAAATATTGCTTATTTCAATTAATGCACCTACATCCTTCACTATCATTTCTAGAATGCCTAGCAAAACAGAAGCCAATTTGCATTTTTTTTTCATCCTAGATATGTGGGATCAAGGATTTGTGTGTGTGTGTGTGTGTGTGTGTGTGTGTGTGTAAGGTGAAGTCAAGTCAAGATGGCAGCCACACAATACATAGATTAAATGGTCAGGGCTTCAGTCTCAATTGTGTTTCTTTGTCTTTTCAAAACTCTTTGTGAACCCTGGACATTTAATTCTGGATACTTTTTTTAAACTAAATATAGCAGTTTGACGCATCATATCGTGTGTTTTTTTTTAGGAAAAAGGAAGTGATTGAAATCAACTGATAATTCTTTCATGCCCTAAAATCACTGGTGGGATTCAGCCAGTTCACACCACTTCGGCAGAACCGGTAGCTAATTTTCTGTTGCCCAGGCCCAGAATGGACTTCCAAGAAGTAGCATCCACACAGAGACCCGGTTGTTCACATACATGAATCCCACCTCTGCCTAAAATGTATAGCTGCTGAAAAGAAAGCAGGACAAAAAAAGTGAGAGATAAGTACGAGGAATTAAGATCAAATGCTGAGGACTTTCAGTTTTGCTTTCCCCTTTTTTCTTTGCTTTTAAGAATTGATATGTAGGAATTTGCCCTCCCCACCACTTTTCCCCCCCTCCTCCTGGCAGGGTTATCGTGCTATTAAGAGCCGCCTATCTGGCAGAAATATATCAAACTAGAGCTTTCCCACTGCATGTTGTCTGCTGGGAGCACCTGCCAGCTCCATAACTTTTATAGGCACATGAACCCTGCCAGGAAAAAAAAAAGAAAATAAAAAGAAAATATGGCATTCCTTCAGCCAACTATGTACTACAACTCATTTTGCTTTCAGGAAAGATGCACTGTTACCACTTCCTGCACATTTATCCTGGAATTGTGGATTCTCAATATGTCCTAAGAATTCACTGTTAGTGGCCCATATCCAGCTTATGGTTCCCAAGAGATTCCTGAGAAAAGAGTAAAGCCAGACCAAGTTTTTTTTCCCCCCCCTGGTAGAATAGCTGACACACAGCCGTGAGCCCTTCCCTGCCTTTTAATTAATTTTTAACATTGATCTTTGCCTCTTTTTAAATTTTATTATACTGTTTTCATCTTTTAATATTTTATTTGTACACCGCCCAAAGTCTTTCTCTGAGGGAGATGGGCGGTTTTAAAATTTGATCGACAAAATAAAGTAAGCAAATAATAAATCTCTTCCAACCAAGGTGCCCGATGTCCAATTTATCAAATTATTTTGGCAGATTTAAGAGAAAATCTCATTGTTTCTTCTTTGAAACAGGACGACGACGACAGTGATGGTGATGGTGATGACATTGCTGTGATGACATTGCTACCTGTATAAGATGCTCAGGATCAATTTTGAAGCAGTATCTTCAATTGATTTAATACCAGGTCAGGTTTTGCTGAGAGTGTGATTATTTTTATTTATTTTATTTATTTTTATTACATTTATATCCCGCCCTTCTCCGAAGACTCAGGGCGGCTTACAAGCTTAGCAGTAGCCTTCATTCTATGTATATGCCTGCTTATTAGGGCTTTCACACACACCCCAAGCGGCATTATTACAAAGTCAGCTTATTGCCCCCAACAATCTGGGTCCTCATTTTACCTACCTCGGAAGGATGGAAGGCTGAGTCAACCTTGAGCCTGGTGGGACGCGAACCTGCACTAATTGCAGGCAGCTGGTGTTACTTAAGGAGGCATTAGCCCACTGCTCCACCAAGGCTCTTATATGGCTGTGCTTAAAGACATTACACGTGCAGCAAATGGTATAATGAAGGATCGCAGATAATGCTTCCTATCTGTTCCAAACAACATTCCTGTTCTAAATCTGAACCAGAGTCCTTCAAATATCTGCAAAACTCAAAACAGACAGTCAGGCAGTGGCAAGACTGCACCCGCTCACTGTCATTTGTGCAAACCAGAAATGACTTGGTAGCATATCTGTGATTAGGTAAAGCTTGTAATTTGTGTTTGCTGTAGTCAGCTTGGTGGTATTTTGGGACAAACAACCACTGTATGCTACTTATAGTCTGGAATTCTGTGGCTTTTTTCTTTTTTTTTCAAATTTCAGTTAAGTGGGGATTAGAGAGAAAAACTACTAAATACTATACAAGACTCCTAGTTGATATAGTTTTGGGTCAATCAACATTGGACAGACAAATTTTCCACTTGAGTTGTCATATTCTTTAAATCTGAACTATATATTGGACTAGAGTTGTGTAGATCTTTGAGGTTCAACAGAGTTTTGATCAAACCACCCTTTGAAGCAGATTGCCAAATCAAAATCATCCAGTTTTCATCTGAAGGCTTCAATCTGGAGGTTGCCATGATCTTCTGAGCATGAATACTTATGCACACACATGTGCAGAAGACCTTGTTGTTGAAGCAAAAAGGCTAATAAAATTAGCCTTTCTACTTTGATTTGTTAGTTCAAATGTTGAAGAAGAGTAGATGGATTTGAGACATGGTCTCAGATCAAATCTCTCCTATAGTCTGGAATATGGAAGCTCATCAAATTGACACCAATTCTCAGAAGCCTGGATTTTAGAAGTGTACTTCAGCTGAATACAGTCTTCTGTCCCATTTCCTGGTAGTCAATGTTATGGTCACTTTGCATGTTTAGACTATGGCTTGCTGAATAAATCACATCAACCAAGTTAAGCAATAACGTCTGGCTTCACACATTTCACTAAGCCATATATGCTCCGGCCCATATGCTCTCTTTATTATTACAAAAAATTATCTTTTCCAATCTGCCAACACGCTGTAGATATGTTAGATTTCAAATCCTATAGACATCCTTGGTGCCCTCTAAGCTTGGTTGCTTGCAGATATTTTATTACTCAATTAGGTAACATCATCAGTTAAACAAAAAGCTAAGAAGAAAGACCAGAACAAGCAACCTATACCCAGATAAGCAGAATTATTCCAGACAAACAGTCAAGCAGAAAGCAATACCCTACTTAAAGAACTATCAAGGACAAACCTGCACCATCACTGGCAGAGCAAGCTACCATACACAGATAGTCCTCAACTTACAACTATTCATTTAGTGACCATGCAAAGTTACAAAGGCATTGGAGAAAAGTGACTTAAGACTATTTCTCACACTTACAAGCGTTGCAGTATCCCCATGAGCCAAGTGATCAAAATTTGACTGCTTGGCAACAGGTTCATATTTGTAATGGTTGCAGTGTCCTAGGGTCATGTGATCGCCTTTTGATATGCAAAATCAATGGGGAAGCCAGATTTACTTAATAGTCATGTTATTAAATTAACAACTGCAGTGATTCACTTAACAATGGTGGCAAGAAAGGTTGTAAAATGCAATAAAACTCACATAACAACTGTCTCGCTTAGCGATGGAAATTTTGGGCTCAATTTGGGCTACCTGTATAACCAGAGAGCAAACTGCACACACACAGAAGCACTGATAATGTTACCTAGCTAGGTACTGAAATGTCTGTAAGCAAACAACCAAGCTGAGAAATTATCAAGGACTCCATAATTTAGCCATGAACTACATACTATATATGGTCTTCTATTTAAAATTCTACCAAATCTTCCCACCAGAAAAAATATTCAGAAAGTTTTGCAGAATTCCCTAGCCATTGCGATGATCACCGCAGTACACTGAAAACAGCCGTGATCACAGACAGATGGTTGCTATCCACGTAAACAGCTGAGATCATAATCATATCATTGGAATCACAATGTTTCAAATAGCAAGGTCTCAGTGAATTGGCAGTTCAAATCAGAAAGATGTGTTCTGTACAGTGTATTAAAATGTAGTTGTTTTGAAAACAACAAACAAACAAAAACTCTGATTTATTGGCTTCGCCATACTAACTAGGCATGCACATCATGCCAACAGCCAAACCACATTATAGGAGAACACAGAACTTAGAATAACAGAGTTGGAAGGGACCTTGGAGGCCTTTTAGTCCAACCCCCTGCCTGAGCAGGAGACCCGGTACCATTTTAGGCAAATGAACTGTCTAGCCTCTTCTTAAAAGCCTCCTGTCAACTTTGAAAATGAGCGTGGCTGCAGCCAATTTTCCCTACTCATTTTTAGTTGACACATAGCACAGAGGAGGGGGGGGGTTACCAGGTGATTCACTAGACTAACCAGATTTTTCTCCCGTGGGAACCAAGGTCATCGGCTGCACCCAGGATTGTAGGCTGGGCATTTCATGAAAAGCCTGCCAAGGAGATGTATTGGGGAACGTAGTAGCTTGCCTAGTTTTAGGGATGGGATTTCTTACCGTATTTTCCGGCGTATAAGACGACTGGGCGTATAAGACGACCCCCTACTTTTCCTGTTAAATTACCATATTTTTTGGACCATAAGACGCACCTGACCATAAGATGCACCCAGTTTTTAGAGCAGGAAAACAAGAAAAAAATATTCTGAACCAAATAGTACCAGTATACTAAAACAGGGCTTTTCAACCTTTTCATCCATTGTACCACTTTTAGGACAAGGCAATGTCCGAGTACCACCAGTCGCCCAACAAGGTGTCAAAAACCTGACCCCCCCAAAAAAGGGAAAAAAAATGATAAAGTACAGGTTGTCCTCGGCTTACAATGATTCACTTAGTGACCGTTCAAAGTTACAACGGCACTGAAAAAAAGTGACATGACCATTTTTCACACTTATGACCATTGCAGCATCCCCAGGGTCATGTGATTTACATTCAGATGCTTGGCAATCGATTCATATTTATGATGGTCACATTGTTCCAGGGTAATGTGATTGCCTTTTGCAACCTTCTGACAAGCAAAGTTAGTGGGGAAACCAGATTCACTTAACAATCATGTTACTAATTTAATTTCTCCTTCTCTTTCTCTCCCTCTCTCCCTCTCCCACTTTCTTTCTCTCTCCTCTCTCTCCTTCTTTCTCTCTCTCTCCCTTTCTCTCCCTCTCCCTCTTTCTCTCCCTATTTTTCTCTTTCCCTCTATTTCTCCCTCTTTCTCTCTCTCCCTATATTTCCCTCCCTCTTTCTTTCTCCTTGTCTCTCTCCCTCTTTCTCTCTCTCTCCCTTTCTTTCTCTCCCTCTCTCTTTCCCTCTCCCTCTTTCTCTCTCTCCCTCTATTTCTCTCCCTTTCTTTCTCCTTCTCTCTCTCTCCCTTTTTCTCTCCCTCCCTATTTCTTTCTCCTTCTCTCTCTCCCTCTCTTTCTCTCTCTCTCTATTTCTCTCTCTCCCTCCCTCTCCCATTGTCCCTTCCTTCTTTCCTTCCTTCCTTCCCTCCCTCTTTGTCCTTCCCTCTCCATGTTAGAGCAGTACCTTTGGAGGCGGCTCCGCGGCCCGGCTTTCTCTTGTAGAAAGCAAGCTGAAACGGAGCAAGGGAGATTGCCAGGAACGCGAATCGGCCAATCTCGCGCTCCTGCAATCGCCCTCACTCGGTTTCAGTTTCCCTTGCTACAAGAGAAAGCAGGCTGAAATGAGGGAGATTGCAGCAGCGCGAGATCAGCCGATTCGCATTCCTGGTTTCAGCCTGCAAGGGAAGCTGAAACCGAGTGAGGGAGATTGCAGGAGCGTGAGATCGACGTTTCTTAGCACGTGCCGATTCGTGCTCCTGGCAATCTCCCTTGCTTTCCACTTGCGGAGGTTGGGGCTGGCCATACGGATCAGCTTCGGACCATAAGACGCACCCTCATTTTCCCCCCTACTTTTGGGGGGAAAAAGTGCATCTTATGGTCTGAAAAATACGGGTATAGGGTTTGGGCTACACTCGCCATATAAGACTACCTTATTTTCTGGCGTATAAGACGATTGGGTGTATAAGACGACCCCCGACTTTTGAGAAGATTTTCATGGGTTAAAAAGTCATCTTATATGCCGGAAAATACGGTAATTTTGTGTTGGGGATTGTTACGTGTCTATTCAGACTTGGTTTCATTTTTGACGTGCTGATACTTTGTATCAATAAACATGTTCTTTGAGGAACTTGCAAGCTTCGGAGTTTTGTTTTATTTGTCTCTGTCTGTCGGAACCATGACACCTGCAGTGATGGAGTACCCACAATTTCTGAAGGCAAGCTGTTCCACTGGTTAATTGTTCTCACTGTTAGGAAATTTTTCCTTAGTTCTAGGTTGTTTCTCTCCTTGGTTATTTTCCATCCATTGTTACTTCTCTTGCCTTCTGGTGCTTTGGAAAATAGGTTGACCTCTATTCTTTGTGGCAGCTCCTCAAATATTGGAACACTGCTATATGTCACCCCTAGTCCTTCTTTTCACTACACTAGACATACCCAATTCCTGGTATCATTCATCATATGTTTTAGCTCCTAATCATCTTTGTTGGTCTTCTCTGCATTCTTTTCAGAGTCTCAACATCATTTTTATATGTGGTGAACAAATCTGGATGCAGTATAGCTTTGAGTAATATGTGAAGTAGTGGTGGCACAGTGGTTAGAATGCAGAATTGTAGGCTAATTCTGCCAACTGCCAGCAGTTCAATCCTGACTGGCTCAAGGTTGACACAGCCTTCCATACTTCCAAGGTCAGTAAAATGAGGACCCAGATTCTTAGGGACAATATGCTGACTCTGTAAACCACTTAGACATGTGTCATGGTTCCGTCAGATGAAACCCTTCAGAAGAACTTTGAGGTGTTGTTTACCTTAAAGAATCTTTTATTTGGGAAACAAAGTATCGGCACTACACAGGTGAACCCAAAAACTAAATTCCCCTCCCCTGGATACAAAGTAACAAAGTACAATTCCCACCCCCAATAAACAGTCATAAAGCACATACCCAAATTAGCTTGAAGCGCTGGCTTTCTCCCTAGCTCTCCAGCCTGCCAAAACATTATCAGCTCAGGAGTTATTATTATTATGACTGACTGAATTCTCATCCCAATCCCCCCTCCCAGCACCAACTAATTCTGAAAGCATAAAGAAAATGGCTGCATTTTCATCTTTTGTCAAAGCAAGAACATCCAATGTTAGCAGCGTTGACATCAGGGCTGTAAAACACTGTGAAGCGGTATATAAGTCTATAGTATTGCTATTGCTAACCAGGTCAATGGCCATTATCCATATATACAATTATGAAAAGAAGACAGTGCAAACCTCTATTAAAAGACACTGTGTGGCTGATATTAAGCCCTGAGTACATTTCTCTGATTTCCTTTCTTTGTATATAAGGTAAAGGTAAAGGTTCCCCCGCACATGCGTGCTAGTCGTTTCCGACTCTAGGGGCCGGTGCTCATCTCCGTTTCAAAGCCGAAGAGCCAGCGCTTGTCCGAGGACGTCTCCGTGGTCATGTGGCCGGCATGACTAGACGCCAAAGGCGCACGGAACGCTGTTACCTTCCCACCGGAGTGGTCCCTATTTTTCTACTTGCATTTTTACGTGCTTTCGAACTGCTAGGTGGGCAGAAGCTGGGACGAGTAACAGGTGCTCACTCTGTTACGCGGCACTCGGGATTCGACCCGCCAAACTGCCGACCTTCCGATCGACAAGCTCAGCGTCCTAACCCACTGAGCCACCGCATCCCTTTTTTCTTTGTATATATAGTTATATATATTGCATGTTGTGTGTGTGAGAGAGAATCTTTATTATTGTGATTTCCAGCAATAATGGAAATCATGCTGTTCTTTCTCTGGCTTTCTTGCCTTCTTTCACAATTTATTCTTGTGATCCTAGCCTGGTTACATGGGAAAGCACAGCCAGAAGGGATCAAAATTGGCAGCTGGGAATTGTTTGCTGGAGTGCTTTTTAGACATTGCAGCAGAAAAGCCATAAGAAAGAATGAACAGTTGGAACAGCTTGACAGAAGTACGTTGAATTGTGTGCCATTAGAAAATAATCACACACATTGCATGGAACCTAAACTGAACATAATTTTCCTCAATCTAAGAGAGAGACAATGTCTCTCTTCTTTTTATAACTTTCATTCATATAACCATTCATATACAACAGCTAAAAATATGGTTTTCTTTGAAATGCAACAGTGTAGGCCTGGAAATCTATTTCATTTTTTTAAAAAAAGAAGTAAAATATTAACCTGAATGAGGAAAAGTCTTCCGTTGCCTTTTCATTGAAATCAACCAAACGCCTTAATTCAAATGATGACAGATCACACGTGTCAGCAATTCATTTCTGCAAATCAGGTGTAGAGTTGTCTTTCCAATGTTGTATATATAATCATTTTGGCTGTCCTCCCTGAACAAAAAAACCCAACCAAACAAAACTTTGATGTCTTGATAGATTCCAAATGCTGGGGATATAACCAAGAGCATATGTATCCTTAATCAGTATTAATTGACCTAACTCATGTTAAGAATCTTGTGGATTTCTGCCCAAAGTATGACAATAGTAAGATGAGTCCAAATTCATGTGAGTTAAATGTTCCAACTTCTGAATTACACCTCTAATAGCAGGCGATTGCACCCACCCTTTATTAAACACTCTGTCAGGTGTTTTATACATGTGATAGATATTTTTTGTTGTCTAATTCTCATTTTAATGTCAAAATAAATTTTTGTAAGTGTCAAAGAATTTTGCATTTTTTCATGGTGACCTCCCACTGCTACCTAAAAACACTTCAGATTTGGTCTTGTAAAGTTTGCTAACATCATATAACATAGAATAACACAGAATAATAGAGTTGGAAGGGACCATGGAGGTCTTCTAGTTCAACCCCCTGCTGGAACAGGAGACCCTATACCATTTCAGACAAATGCCTGTCCTGTCTCTTTTCGAAAGTCTCCAGTGAAGGAGCACCCACAACTTCTGAAGGCAAGCTATTCCACCGGTTGATTGTTGTAACTGTCAGGAAATTTCTCCTTGGTTCTAGGTTGCTTCTCTCCTTGGTTAGTTTTCAGCCATTGCTTCTTGTCTTGCCTTTTGGTGCTTTGGAAAATAGTTTGACCCTCTCATTTTTGTAGGTCAAACTTTGTAGTCAATTGCTTTTAAAAGTGGAATATCGATCCAGGAACCTCAAGTCATTCTTCTAACTGTCTAACCAGAAGCAGCAATGGCATCACGACAAATCAGCCCAAGTAAGTGCATAAGTTGAAAAAACTGCCAGACCAAGAAGTACTCATAGGTTAATCACATTTTGTTTTAAATTCCAGGGCAGTTTTAAAACAGTTGCATTTCAAACTAAATTGCAGGGAAGCTTTTCATTGGTAACAAAAAAGGGTTAGTCACATGTTCTAATATTTCCATATCTGTGTCTTCTGATGTTAAGTGGAGTATTGAAATTGATACCTGGATAGAAAAATACTTTCATGCAGGTCACTTAATAGCTTTCAGATAGGACAAAAAAAATGGCTGAATTCTGAAATTCTTTATTTCAACCAGAATAAATTCCCCTAAATTTATGTCCACCTTCCTCAATAGCAGTTTGTAACTTAGATGCTAAACATCTTGAGTTTTACGAATTCATGCGAGTAGCATGAAGGAATTAAAAAAGGGAAGATTTATATCAACGTTGGAGTGAAATTTAAATCATATTTATCTTCCCAAATTCTTCAAATAAATACTACACCATATATTTATATATATTTTTCACATGGGGCACAATCAGGATAGTTCCAAATTTACCAGCTGAGAAAAAAATTAAAGATTTGGAGAGAAAAAATCGTCTTTTCAATTATTTAAGGCAGTCATTGGACTTCTTAACCCTCCAATCCAATCAAAACTGCAGTTTTTGGAAGAACATAGAGCACAGAACATAGAATAATAGGACTGGCAGATCTTGTCCAACCCCTTGCTTGAACAGGAGACCTATACCATTTCAGACAAATGGTTTTCCAGTCTCTACTTGAAAACCTCCAGTGGTGGAGTACTCACAACTTCTGAAACCAAGCCATTCCACTGGTTAATTCTGCTCATTGTCAGGAAACTTTTCTTTAGGTCTAGGGTGGATCTCTCTTTAATGATCTTCCACCCTTTATTTTTTGTCCCGTCCTCAAGTGATATAGAGAATAGGTCAACCAACACAGATATTTTCAGAACAATGTCCCTACAGTATTTAAAACCTTTTGTTTTTTTCCGAAGCTACAGAAAATAGCCAAGGGTGCATACATGTTGTTTTCATGACAGGGAAGAGTTAAATTGTCCTTTCAGTTCTAAAAGAACATCTTGAAGATTCTGATCTCAAAGCAGGGTTATTCTTTCACATTTTTTTATCTAGTTTAGTCCTCAGAAGATTGCGGACCCAAATGTAGTGAAACCAAGGCTTTGTCAGCACCATGCCGGCACTGCCAAATGTATGGATTTCACCTTCCATGTCTTTGTACAGCAAAATCTTCGCCAGAATCCATTTCTTCATGATTAGGATATCCTTATAAAGCACAGATAAAATCCAGGCCCTTGCCATCACTATTATTCTGCCACTTCTAATATGGATTGATAAATCCAACACAAAAGCCTTTTGGCACAACCCTATATACAGTCTGTCATGCTTGAGATGTGACTGTATATATCCCACCATTTTTATAATCCATTAAAAAGCATGTTATGAATAATTGCAAAATACAGCCAGCTGTCAGGCTTCCTCAGGCTCTCTAAACATCCAGGTTCAGGTAGATAAAGGAGAAGGAGGAAGAAGAGAGAAGAAGAAAATGGGGGAGTCGTGGCAGTGATGTGAAGAGCACGAGGAAGAGGAGAAAGAGGCCCATCTGTTTGCACATAGCAGCTCTGATCCTCCAGAAACTAGCAAATTCGCTAATTCTTCTTGCTAGACAAGAAACATAAAAACCCAAAATGATTTCCATATGTTCCATTGTCCTATTGCCTCCTTAATTCCATTTGAAAGCCTAACACTTAGCAACCTTTATATTGATGCTAAACATATTACATCAGCCCAGCATCGATATGTTTTTGACTAATACAATTAAACTCGCTTCGGCATAATCCTCCTAAGATAAACATCATTGTTATTATCATAAACATTCCTGCTGTGCGTCTAAGAAAAAAATATATTGCAATCCTCTGTACATCCGTTGGAAGATCAGGAATCAGAAAATGGCACTGCCACCGCTCCATCACCTCCCACAGATTTCACCACCATCACCCCGGGATTTGAGCACATTGTAACTAACAATGAAAAATAATACTTCAAAAAGAAAACGTTGAAAAGGGAGGGCATGTTTGAATGCCATCCTTGCATGACGCATGAAATCTCTTGGTAAGAACAATTCTGTCTTCTGTGTTCCAAGCTTATAATTGTAGTTATTTTAAATCTGGAGGGCATTGAAAGAGTTAGAATGAACAGGCCCATGCCTGAATTGAAGTCTCTCTTTTCTTGCTTTCGTTTGTCAACCTGAGCACAGGAAAATATCCAATATAGGGAAACAAGTTGATATACGGCTGGGTTTTATTAATGAAGCTCACATAGGATCCATAAGTGGTAATACTCAGCTGCATTTAGCGGATGTCCAATTCTGCTTAGGCTATTTTGTTAGATTCTGCTGTCTTTAAATTAAAATATTATAAATGGCTCTTCAAAATAACAAGTGTAACTCTCAGAAGGAACAGGAGCATCAGTGTGGACTCCTAGGTGGGAAAAAAATAACACACATATATACATATTTAAAGGTGAATATTTGTAACTCACAATTGAAATGAGGGTCCTTGGTGCTCTCTGAGCTTGCTTGTTTTCTTGCAGACATTTCATTACCCAAACTAGGTAACTTCATCAGTGCTAGTCTAATGATGTTACCTAGTTTGGGTAATGAAGCCTCTGCAAGAAAACAAACACATTCAGAAAGCACCAAGAACCCCTCATACACACATTTTTTAAAAATCTATTTTACTTTTCTACTGAAGCGTGTTTTCTTTAAATATTTATTTCCAAACATTACTATTTAGAATATTGGGTTTTCAATTCCTTTTTAATTTCTCCCCCCCCCCAAGCTCAGTGCTGCAGAATAGGATCACTTCTATCTTGTACTCCCACAAATAATCTTCTGAGGTAAATTATGTATCGATTTGTGTTAGCTCTCTGCATGACTTGCATTAGGCACTGAAACCTAACCATCCTTGCAGGCAAATTTAAAATTGTCCTATGCATGAAGTCATGATAGTAGTCCAGCATTGGATCCTTCCCTTCAATGAATGGTATTGCCCACTTGGCTGCTGCTAACTTCAGCAAGTTCAGCACCAAAAGGCACTTTGGTGCCATCTGTGATAAACTCAACCACTCTGCCTGCCATAAACATCTCACATTGAGCAACAAAACTGTAGAATTGATTCTGATCCCCCCCCCAAAAAAAACCCCTCTTCTCTGACAAGCTCCCATGGGAATGCAGAAGCATTGATCGAGCCACTATTTGTTGTGCTGTGTCAGGTTGAGGCAAATTTTGCCCCCGTTGCTGCATATCATGGCATTCTGTCAACTGGTCAGCTGTACATCTACTTGGTGTTGTAACAACATGGCTGTCAGATGCTCAGTGGTTAGTGGGGCTCCTTGAGCATTGGCAGCCGTTCTTGAAATTCCTCTCTTTGGAAGAGAGTAGGAGACTTGCAAGACTGATGTTAACCCCCCCCCCGAGTAAACCAGACCGGAAACATGACCAGATGAAGTAATGCTACTTTATTGTGAGGCCACCTTAGTAGAACTTTGCAAGTCTGAAAATACAGTTTTCCTGCTGCAACTTTTAGCTGTTTGAACCATTCTTGTGGGTCCTAAGTTTCTTTCTCTGACTGTTAGCCACTGAGGGCTCCTGCCTCTCTTCTCTGATTGTTTAATAGGCCTCATCCACTCCCTTCTTTCTCCAAGGTCATCCACATATCCCATTACACCTGCAGACACCCCTGCTGATTTTGAATGTTGTTATTTTGGCAGAGTTCTTGTTGTGTGTGGCAAGGAATGAATTTAACTGGGATCCCTGCCTCTTTTGTTAATGTTTGTCTGTTGTTGCTTTGATGGAACTATACATTTTAAACATGTAACATATCTCAAACACTTATGTTTGCACTAGAAGGGCAAACTCTAAGTAAATTAATATATAGCCAAGCCAAGAGGGATGCTGGAAATTAAGCCTTCCATTTCTCAATTAATCCCCGATTAGAATATCGTTCTGGAACACTTGTTAGAAAAGTATAGCAAACATTCCCAGTTTCCATTTGCAACTGCAACAAGAATGACTTTGAAAACTGAAATCCTATAAACATCTGGAATGGAAAAATAATAATAATAAACTTGTTTGCACAATATGGTTCTGGAAGGCACTTTATAGACACTGCCTCAGGATTTTTCCCCCCTTCTTTGCTTTCTAATCTTATGCTCTCGCTTATAAAAACATCACCAAAATAGTTTTGTAGCTTCAGCTCCAAATGGCCCCAAATGATGAGCCAAAATATGTGACTAAACAAGCATTTCACAGGACAATTTCTCCTCCTCAGATCAGTCCAATAAATACTGTCCCAGGTGGGGCTTTGCCCACACACAGATCTGCAGGTTATTTTATTCCTATATGATGCAAACATGTACAATCAACTGTTAGTGGGAACAAATGGATTAACTGGCACAGTGCATAGAAAGCAGCAGTGATTTTCTGGGGAAAAAACATGTTAATTGTTTTTGGCCTTTTGGCCAACATCAAGTGTGTAGTAACTTGAATAGGCTCCTCTTCCTCCCCTCCCCCCAACCCCCCCAAAGTAAATCAATACAAAGCAAAATAAAAACCTCCTATAATATGCTGGTGGAAAAAGATATGGCTAAATTTCACGAGACTTTGATATTCAGTTTCCTACATGGCAATTTTTTTATTTTTTTAATACTGCATTCTGAACGGTCGATACTGTAAGGATAACTATGTTTATAAAGATTAATGCCCAGGTGAATGACCATTTATTGAAAATATTTATTACACCACATTAATATATTTTTACTATAATATAATCACTGTCTACTTTTCCAGTTATCAATATTTGCCAGGCAATTTACAGAACAATGCAATGTATCGAGCTGAAATTTCAGGGTAACTTCCAACTATGTATATTATTATGTAGATCCTCCATATCAAATACTGTATAGAGGCCACATTCTGAGAAGTTAAGGAGGAGGTGGGAATATCATAGAAAATCATGGATCTGAACTGAAAAGCAAGACTGAGTCAGTGCAAGTGACTTCCAGTTGTTTTTGGACCCAGGCTGATGACGTTAGTTTGAGTAGTGAAATGTCTGCAAGAAAACAACTAAGCTCAGAGAGAAGCAAGCACCCCTCAAACACCAATCAAATGGCAGCCACGGCGTGCCTGGGTAGAGAGATCAAAGGCTAAGAGATGGATGTGGAAATGCAAACAATGATTCTCTTGGAGTCATTATTGCTTCCAAGTACTTACTATACTTAGGCATGTAATCTTAGTCTTCACCCTTTGGAGTAAGCCTGTGAGCCAGAGAATAGAAAAGGGATAAGAAACAGCCAGCCAAGGAAATCAAAGGCATGTGATATTAAAGAAAACACAGCTAAACCTAGTTTATACCAAAACCATTCACTGTTTCTTTCCATACCTTTGTGCCATTGCAATCCATCACAGCCTTCCTCCATGACCACAAATCTCTTCATACATTTCATTTTGTTCTTTAAATTTCCCACCCTTCCCTTTTTTCAGAATCTCACCGCCTCCATCCGACCATGGCTTTGTTGGCTTTCCTTCTTGACTTGTTAACCTTCCATCATGTATTTGTTTTGTGATTCAATCTTCATTCATTCTTTCTATATGACTAAACTGCACTGGTGTACCTTTTTATATATTGGACAATGAAATTTGTACTCAATGCACATTCCTTCAGCGCCCATTCATTCATGACCCTATCTCCTCGTCTTTTATTATAGCATCCCTTCATCATACACATTCCATTTGCTCTGCAATTTAGCTTATTTTAATATTTCTTGATACATCTAGCTCTCAATTCCATATAACAAAGTGGCAGAGCTATGCTTTTATATGTTGCTACTTTAGTTTTTTTTCTTCGTGAGTAGACATTCTTTATGTCAATAATATCATTCTATGAGCACTTACACATCTTAAAATGTTTCCACCAATGTAGCCATGGCAATTCTTACCTCCTCAGCATGTGCTGAAGATCTTCCATATCTGTTTACTTTGGCAATCCTGCACTGTGTGCCAATCCACACGAAGCCCCATCTGGACCAGCTACCCAAACAGGCAGAGGCAAGCAGTATAACCATAGCATTTGCCAAAGGAACTACTAAAGTGGGAAGGTCTGTCCCACACTCAGACCTGAAGGCCTCTTGGTGCACAACAGCCTTCCATGCTGCATGGCTTCAGTGTATACTATGGGTAATCCCAAATCCGTCTAGTCTAGAGAGCCTGTGGTTTGTCCTGCAGAGAAGACAAACAGGAGTTTTCCCTTAGAGCAGTCTGAGGCCACCCAAATAGTTTCACTGAGGTATCTTTCGCTGAAGTGGACCAAAATATGGCCAGCACCACATGGTCAAAGTAAATCTACACTATTTTACACAGGCATAGTAGAAGTGATGACCAGAATTTTGGTGATGCTGTGACATTTTCTTGGACTTCTCAACCCTGGATTGAGTTTTTTTGGACTATGACCTGGATTGTAAATGGACTTTGTTGTCTAATATTGAATGGTGATTAATTACCTACCTGACCTTTGAAAAATGTCTAAAACTACATTCTCTGCCCAACCTTTGGCAAAATTTTTGAGAGGCCAGGAGAGAATCTAACCTGCTTAACTTTCTTCTTCCACTAAAGTTTAGAGAGTTTATATTTCTTTTTTAATTCTTAATGAAGAAGACAAACCCACAGTCAAAGTTCTACAGTACATAATTCCATTGATAATACCTTCACCTGCTTTTGTCTGTGTGTACACAACTCTGTTTGAGATTTTACATTATAGTCATTGCTTGTTCTTAGGGGATATCATTTTGTTTTGTTGTTGTTGTTTTTAAAATAACTAAATGACAAGAAGTGGTTGTGTTTCCAGATATCAGGAGGCATTGGGGCAATGCTGAAATTCCCACTGTTTACTCAAGGATTTCATCATGCATACCCATTGCGATGAAATGGGCAAAGTTTAATTTTAATATTAGCTTAGTGGGCATCAACATTGTGTGCACATTATGTTCTTCTGATTCACTTGGTTTACGAGATATTTTTAAAGTCTTCTTCTGTGGTGAATCAGTCCTTGTGCAAAGCTTGCCTCAAGCTCAGTCCTTTTTGTTGGGAAGAATGTGTGCATCTTCATGGAAATCCATGTCTTGGACTCCCATCAAATTGAGCAGATTGGCACTCTCTGCTAGAGCAGTTAGCCGCAGCCAGATTCCTAAGGCTTTGGCCAGCATCTTATGACTACACTTTTGTTAACTTTTTAAAAACAAATGTCCATTAATGGGAAATACCCGATTACTTTTCATTTCGTGACTCTAATTGGGACCAGACATTCCTCCGCTAAGCAGTGCGGTTGTTAAGTGAAATTCCATTCTACTTAGTGACAGCAGTTCCAGCAATCTTAGTTGCTATCATTAAGGAAATCCTGCGCAGACATTAGGTGAGGACACACTGAATCCAAGCCATTCTTGGAAGAAGGTAAAAGACTGCCCCCTCTTCAACTCCCCCATCTCTGCTGCCCATCTACCTGCAACCATTGGCTGTCCCCACTACTCGGTCCTACTGCCATCATGCCCACAATACCATGGGCCACCACCACTGTCTTATTTTGTGCCAGCCTTCTTTTGTGCTCCGGGTTCCTCCTTTTTTTGTGTGCTGGCCAGGGCCTCCCCTTAAATGTGGCCAGAGCCTTCTTTCATGCTGGGATGGCCAGGGCTTTCTTTCATGAAGAGCCGAATATACTTTTCAAAGCCTTCAGTGCTAACCTATTAACTCTTTATTTTGCATTGGTCTTTCCTAAAAGGCAGATGATATTGTACAAAAGGTTATCGTACAACAGTGTGCACACTGTACACAGTTTCTTTTCTTTGATAATGGCACATGGGTGGTGTAATGTATTGGGCTTTGTCTTGTTAAGGGAACACCACGTGGGTTAATTGCTGGAAGGTTGCTTAGTCAGGGAAGGTGGCTAACGGCTCCCAGCTCCTCAGACAACCTGTCTCCAGCACTGCCATTGGCTGTCTCTAATGCGGCAATAGGTTGCTTTAAATCTATTGGCTGCCACCTAGAGGCCCGGGTATAAATTGCTGCATTCACAGCCCTGTTTCTCAGTTCAGATCCTGCAAGCAATAAACAATGATCTTTGCTGAACTCACTCGCCTCGCCTCGTCATTGAAGCGAAGAACCCATGGCTTCTTCCATTTTGTTGGCCAGTCTGTCATTCTCCAGATTTGCTGTATGGTTTGGTTGGTACATTCACTGATTCATCTCCTGATGAATACCATATTTCTCTCAATTTTTCCATCAACTCCTGTGGGATAGCTGATCTAGCTTAATTTCTAGGAGAGAGCTACAGAAAATGCATACCAGACAGTTGCCAAGAAAATGGAAAGTCCACACACTGAAGAAGTGTCCAACTAAAGTTGATGGGGGAGACGCAGAATGTTACCTTTGTACTGGAGATGACATTCAGTTTTTGTTTTCATCTGAGGACTACATCACTTTAGAATTACTATGGAGGCTGCCTACATGCCAATTTGTACTAGATCCACCTATTTTATTTTCAACATTTTTCTTTCAAATACATATTTCTTCTTTCTTTCCTTCCTCTCTTGCAATTACCTGGTAGAGGAGGATGAGAATGCTCGTGTCAGAGGTTTGAACAGATCACCTCCTTCTCCATGATGGCATTTAATATCTCATGCAAAATGTGCACTCAAATTGCTTTAACAGAACCCCGAGAGATATACACAATTGTCCCAGACAATCCCTCCCCCCACCAGATCCTCATACTGAAACCACAGCACACAACTTGCATATGGTTTTATATACCACATGTTTGAAATTAGTTTTCTCCATCCCTCAAGCAGCAAAGGGGATCAGAGGCAGCTGAGCTGGCTGCCAACTGTCTTTCCACACTGCTACTTCTGGACTCCAGTTACACCAGCTTGATCTTCTCCAGTGTTTCTGTGACAGGTGTCTTTGGTTGCTACATCTGAAAGGAGACTTCCTTTCAGCCTTCAAACAACCTATATATTCTTTAGGATTGGAAGGGAAAGGTCCAAGCAAATCCTATATATGCATAGTGCAGACCTACTTCATTCATTTTTTGTGACCTACTCCTGCCTACGACTTTCACTCTTCACTCTTTTACTTCCACCCCACCGTCAATCACTAAGTTAACTTCACTTCTCTCCATTTCATGGGGAAGGAACTTTTCCACTGAATTCTGCTACAGTTGAAATCCACCTCAGATTTTGGGTACTATGCTTGAAGAAAGATTGGGAGAAATTGAAAAAAGTTCAGAGAAGGGTAATGGGGATGATCAGAGGACTGAAATCTATATCTTATGAAAGTATAAGATTAGAACTAACGGGAGAAACATCAAGGATGCAGACAGAGATTAGACATTAAGAAGAACTTATTGAGAGTAAGAGATGTCAATTGATGGAATAGCTTACCCCATGGACTGATATTTCTTCCCTTCACTGAGACTGAGTAGTAATCAACTGGGCATGGTGTGATAAATCCCATAGTGTGCAGGTCATTGGGCTTGAGGACTTCATGGGTCCTTTCCAACTCTGTAACTCTATTATTGTTGTTCAGTCACTAAGTCATGTCCAACTCTGTGACCCCATGGACCATAGTACGCCAGACCCCTCTGTCCTCCACTATCTCCTGGAATTTGCCGAAATTCATGTTCATTGTTTCGGTGACACTACTAACCATTTCATCCTCTGCTGTCCCCTTCTCCTTTTGCTTCCAATCTTTCTCAGTTGCAGGGTCTTTACCAATGAGCCCTCTCTTCTCACAAGGTGACCAATGTATTTGAGCTTATTCTAAGGTAATTAATAGAGCTGGTCAAGATTAGCCTTAAGAAGACTGTGTGGGGTTATATTCAAATACCTGGAAGAACGTCATACTGTAAGTCAACTCCTGTAGTTTACCATTTCAGGTGGAATGGAGTTAATAATGGACTTGATTTAAGGGAAAGCAGAGTCCAGTTGAATCAACTAGGGAGACAGTCTTCCTAATTCAGGTCTCTGGCAGTCTCTTCTAGATCCTAGGATTTGATTTCCAGGGATAGAGATTAGGCTTCCAGAGACAGAGAATAACTCATTCTCACTGCTTGTGGAATTAGAATTATGGGCAATTTTTGGCTGTTAATGCTGCTTTATTTCACACACAATTTTCCCAGAACATAATAGCATGTATTTAATACATTATTTCCATTAATGCATGTCATTTTATGCATTTTTTAAAAAAACAAATAGAAGTGTCCTTTAAAAATCTAAGGAAACATGCTTTGTGTTTTAGTGAACATAGTAGTTTGAGAAGTCAGATTAAATAAATTTGCATTTCCTCTAATTCTTGGCGAGAAGAGAAGAAAAAGCCAGGCTCTTTAGATACACGAGGCCATTGGCCTAGGCCCATACAGCAAATAAATCAACAAATAAGCAGAACGATTTTGCTTATGAATCTAGTGGAGAATAGCAGGTTGTTTTGAACTCTGGAATGCAATTACCTTTGTTTCTTAATCTGTCCCAGAAGACAAGGGTTTTCAGTGAAGGAAAGAAGATTGCTACATTTCTCTCAACTCTTTCCTGTTTGTCCTTTGCCATAGAGCAAAAGGATGAGAACAATAGGTATTCTGTTATTTTCATCCTTGTCTAAAAGAAAACACGGAATCTAATTTCTATAGATGTCTTCATGGTGCATTACCAGCAGTAATGTTATAATCCTAGCTTAATCACCCAGACAATAGGAAGTACCTAATGGCGATGTATGGGATAAGGAGCCTGAGGAACTCTGAATATAAAAGCCGAGATGCACAAGGGAATGGTATAAACAATGTGTGCCATGTTCAGGAAAGCTCACTTTGTTTACAACATGCAAGCTTAGGCACACAAAATAGGCTTTCAACAGACGTTTCCACCGGCTGTTTACAGGATTTATTAAAAAGAACACCAAGCTCCTGTCAACGCAACCATAAAGCAAAGATACAGGCTTAAAAGCTCAGTCTGACTCCCTTCATTTAGACAATGATGGCTTGAGAATCATAAGAGCAGGAGGCCAGAATATCTGGAGAACCACATATTGAAGAAGGAGGACTGTGGGATAGTGATCTAAATAATAAAGTCATATGTAATGATAGTGGCAAAATAATAAATAATAAACAATTGAATGTAAAATTATTAGCCAGGTGTATGGAGTAAGGAAGATAGCCTTGACAGGGAAATGAAAGATCTGTTACCAAAGCAATGAGAACAAAAAAAAAAAATGTTAGGACCACAGTAAGCAGAAAATCTGCAGCAGAGATTCAGACAGACACCTCCCTAATTCACATGAGTATAAGAAGGGGAGAAGGAGGTACCGCATGCTGTTATTACAACCAATATCAATAAAGTTAGCCTTTTTGTGGCAGAGATTTCTGGTCTGGTCTATCTGATAGGAATGATACCATGACACTTTTAGTAACACAGGTCATGAAAAATTTCCTTGCTGGTATTTTTATTGGCAGTTTATAATAGAAGGTCTGAAAAAGAGCAAATGGGGAGAAAGGGCATGCTTTATGATTGGAGGGAGTGAGATCAGCAGGAGAGAAGGGCAGGGAGAGAAGCTGGGTGAGCGAGGAAAGCCCCAGAAGACATCCTTTCTAGGCCTTCTCCACCATGACAACAACAACAACAACAACAACAACACTACCAGCTGGGTCTTAAGCCCAGATGGTTCATATTATGCAGTGTAGTGGTGCCATTTAATAGGCCACTGTGAGCCAAACTGAATATGAATGTTGAGATTTTCAGTCATCTCTTGAAATAATACTTTTCCTATGCATCTCTTGCTTTTACATCATGAAATGCTTGTTTGGACTGGCCCCTCACTCTTTCAAAATTATGCCAATGTTTTCATCGTTACCTTCCCACCGTAGTGGTCCCTATTTTTCTATTTGCAGTTTTACTTGCTTTTGAACTGCTAGGTTGGCAGAAGCTGGGACGAGTAACAGGCGCTCACTCTTTTACTACGGTGGGAAGGTAACAGCATTCCGTGTGCCTTTGGTGTCTAGTCATGCCGGCCACATGACCATGGAGACGTCCTCGGACAAGCGCAGGCTCTTCGGCTTTGAAATGGAGATGAGCACCGGCCCCTAGAGTTTGAAACGACTAGCACGCATGTGCGGGGGAACCTTTACCTTTATCTTTTTCATCCTTGGCACTTGTGGCATCCATGGCACACATTGTGTGCCACATTTCTTATGATGGTTCCGTGTCCTTCAGAAATCAGAATGGTCTTTTAAATGGTGATGCTCACTGTTTTCACAGATTCCTCCTTACTTATAAAGTTCTCGCTTAACATATTCATTTAGTGATTATTCGAAGTTATGATGGTGCTAAACAATGGGATACTTATGACAGATTCTCATAGATATGACTGTCACAGTGTCCCCATAGTAATGTGATCGTGATTCAGGCACTCCACAACTAGCATGTATTTGCGACACTGGAGCATGCCCTGGTCAGACTACTGGAACTGCCATGATAAGTCAGAATGGTCATGTGATGGTACACCTTATGCCATGCCGCTTAGCAATGGAGTTCCCAATCCCAATTTGCCATCAGTAATTGAGGACTACCAGTACAATATGACAATATGGAAATGGACTGCAATGGGGAGAAAGAGTATGGCAATAGGGAATAGGATGCCCCACCTAATCTAAATGAAATCAATTTCTGCTGGTTCCAAACCATCTGTGGATCATGGGTTTGGAATTTGGTGTTTTCAGCCCTGAAACATACATTGTTAACAGATGAGAAACAGAAACACGGTGAAATCCTGCTTCCCTGTTAAAACTAGGAAACTTATGATTTTAGGAAAGGAGATTTAGGATTTTAGGAAATTTATGATTTTGCATTCTGTGAAATAGACATCTGGGAACAGAAGAACTAAGCTTGAAAACATGAAATTTAAACGGCAGCAGGGCAACTCAGAAATCTTGGAATCTCTAGATGGTGAGTGTTCTTTATATTTTTGAGAACAAAAATTAACCAAATTAAACTGGGCAAAACACTGGGGACATCTAGGATAGTAATCATCTCCTGAGCTAGAAAAAAAAACTATGACCTTTGAACTGTACTGATGAGTAACATAATTCTTTAGAAATTCTTGATCCCTATTTCTATTCCAGAAAAGAAAATATTGGAATTCAAATTGCAATGATCCAAATTTTCTTCTGATTAGAAAAATATGGACTTCAAATACACAAGCTTTTAATGGCCCAGTACTGTATATGCCATAAATAATGTCTTCACTACAGAAACCAATTGAAAATATTTGAAGTAAATTTAGGCTGTATATGCCTTTTTGCCAAAGAATGTGACAGTACTGGTAATATTTTATTCTTTAGAGTTCTGAGCAGCATTTTATTTTTTTTTTAAATAAAAACTACACAAAGGAAACTATTCCTTGAAAAAATAAACGGGGGGGGGGGAACCAGAGATACCAGTAACACTTGAAAAAGCTACTTAAAACTCATGGAAATCAGGAAGATGTTGTTGTTTTTTTAAACTCTGCTAGCTGTAAAACTAAAAAAAGGTGCTATTTCATCATTTTAAGGGAGAGGTGGGGATTCCAGCATAAAAAGATCTTAACATGTTGCTATCAGTCCAGACTCTTTTGATGGGGGAATTTCTGCACTTCTGAAATAACTCACAAAATTAAAGCTCGGTATGGAAGAAACCTGGTTTTAAAAGGAGGCTTGCTTTAACCTAACTTTGATGTTTGGGAAAAAACAACTGACTCCATGGATTGTGCCCAGAAGCAAACTGGCCGATGATGGTTATGACCTCAGGGTAATAAAACAATCCAGGCACCAAGCACTCCACAGGTCTTGTCTAATATCAAAATGGCCGGCGACTTGTGCCCTAGCTGGAGTTTCTAAATCCTGTTCAAAGGTAGCACCGCAGAGAACACGTCACAAGAAATTGAACTAACACTTGGAAGTAGATGTCGACTTCTCTTGAAATGCAAGAGGGTTGAATTATTTCGTTTTCTTTGCTTTCATCCATGCCATAAAAAAGATGCTTTAAGTCAGGCCATCTCTCTTTGGTTCCTGCTTTGAATTCCTTCAAAACTGCCAACAGCAAGTTAGAGATCCTGGCAGTTTGCTAGGAAAGGTCCTGGCATTTTTTAGTGAGTCCCCCAGTGGAGGATGAGACCTGTCATGCTGATCCTCCTGCCGTGCCATTCCACGAGCCCCACATAAATCATGGCAAAACTAAACAGCACCTTGGATGCCTCACGTCCCCTGAGCTGATTGCTTCAAATGCTTGCCTTGGCTGTAAGGCGAAGCCTCTGAACTAGGAACATCCGAAAGCCAAGCCACGTAATGAGACGCAGAAGGCCGCCTTGAGATCCAAGCAGGCTAGAAATATTCATGGTGGCTTTGCTTGTGGTCTTCCAGACTTGGTTCCTCTCGGTTGCTGCTCTAAAACTAGGAAGCATGGGGGTGTTCAAAAATGATGCCTTATAAAAAGCCACCCAAATAGTTTCTGTTCTCTTTTTTTAAACCTCTGTGCATATGTTTGGTTTCCTAGATTAGAAGTTAGAAAGAAAAAAAAAATACCCCATCCAGACTAATTGTCAGGAATAAATAAGTTTGGATGGTGTGGCTTCGGTGGATATAATATAATATAATATAATATAATATAATATAATATAATATAATATAATATAATATAATATAATATAATATAATATAATATAATATAATATAATAATATAATATAATATAATATAATATAATATAATATAATATAATATAATATAATATAATATAATATAATATAATATAATATAATATAATATAATATAATATAATATAATATAATAATAACATAACATAACATAACATAACATAACATAACATAATATATCATATGTTATATATCATATGTATATTAGGTTAGATTAGGTTCTTTTTTATATTTGCCATTAATCAAATAAAAAGAAATTAAATTAAATTTTTCAGATACGTACGGCTTGTGTCTGTGTGTTTCTGTGTATTTAATTATCTGGCCCATGACCAAATGTGACTTGGAAGGAATGCTGCAAGGTGGGCTCCAATTCTTTGCTTTTTCATTTGCTCTTCGATTTATAATTTGCCAAATTTCCTTTGAAAGCTGAAGGAGGCTTATATTGGGATTGCCATTTGTGTTAGTCCCATACTGGTATACTTGTGAGAAAGTCATTGGTCAGAAGTCATCCAATCAATTGCCTTGAATAAGGATGGACTTGAGCCTATGCCTCCTCCTCATGTTATCCATGATGTTACTATGGTTTCCAGTCAGTCAATGGTTTTTTTTTTAAATACAAACATTCCCTTCCATTTTTTTCACTGATATTTTTTAGCGGTGACATCATAGCTGTGTTCCAGTATTTATGAGACTGCCACAAAGAAGAGGGGATCACCCTATTTTCCAAAGCACCAGAAGACAAGACAAGAAACAATGGATGAAACTAATTAAGGAGAGAAGCAACCTGGAATTAAGGAGAAATTTCCTAACGGTGAGAACAATTAACCAGTGGAATGTCTTGCCTTCTGAAGTTGTGGGTGCTCTATCACTGGAGGCTTTTAAGAAGAGACTTGTATGGAATGGTATAGGGCACAGGTCTGCAACCCACAGCGCCAGAGCCGCATGCGGCTCTTTCAGCCGTCTCCTGCGGCTCCCAGTCCTCTGCCATGTGCAGTCCAAAAAAAAAAAGCAGGACTAAAAAGGTTCAAACAATCAATTCAAATATGCAGAGTAGGTGCATATCTCGCCTTGGCTCCACTCTTCAGTCAAACCCTGTTCTGCGCATGTGCGCATGTACGCACATGTGCACACATTTTGCGGCTCCCAGTTTTTTCTTTTGTGAGGGAACCGGTTCCGAGTGGCTCTTTCACTGTTTCAGGTTGCTGACCCCTGGTATAGGGTCTCCTGTTTGAGCATGGGTTGATCTAGAACAGGGGTGTCAAACTCAATTTCATTGAGGGCCGCATCAGCATTGTGGTTGCCCTCAGGGGGCCGGGTGGGTATGGACTGGGTGGGCGTGGCCTACTGGGTGGGTGTGGCTAGAGTGGGTGTGGCCTACTGGGTGGGCGTGGCCAGCTCTACATCATTCGCATCAAGGGTGCGTATGGGAGCCTGGGCAGGAGTGGGACAGATCTGAGGGTCTCTGGCAGGAGGAGGGTCTCTGGGCCAGGGCCAAGGCAGTGGGGGCCGTTCCCTCCCTGTTTCCAGGATGGCTTCGCGGGCCGCATGAAACCACTTCGCGGGCCGAATCTGGCCCCCGGGCCTTGTGTTTGACATGTCTGATCTAGAAGATCTCCAAGGTCCCTTCCAACTCTGTTACTCTGTTATATGTGGAATAGTTCAAGATTCTTCTTCTTCTGTTATATCAACATGACATAATCAGTAGGCATTAGTGAACACTGGATATAGAGGGAGTGAAAATCTATCTTCTAAGATGAAATTCAAGGTGGCCTACCTGGAGTTCCTTGTGATCTTCTGCCAGAACAGACAAGTCAGATGTCTTGGACACAATTGCCACAGATCCTTGTCATTTGCTTTGGTAGTTGGTTGATTGGAAGAAGCTGAAGGTTTCTAGGATGTGTATATATGATCTTCCTTCTAGATTTTAAGCATATCGAACCATAAGATTGGAGGGCTATTTAGCTTGGAATAGCATTTTATGGCAAACCAGTTAAATTTATACTTGTTTCCACATTTTTTCTTAAATCTGTGATGCAGTACTCTGTTTAAAAAAATGTAAATGTCTTATGGAAAATTGCAATTAAATGCCTATATTGGGAACACTGTGTACAGAAAGGCATGGAACTTGGCAAAAATAAAGAAAACATGACTACAAAAGCACGTGTATTAGGAGAAATGTGCACCAAAATGCATAAGACATACAAATAGTTGTTCTGCAAAAAAAAAACAACACAAACAAACAAACTTTTCCATACTGGTGTGGAAATGAATTACAATGGACTAATGCTTCAAAAGCTTAAAAGTAATGGGAAGCAGACTTATTTACTCATCTCTATTGAAAAAAAAATACAGCTTCAGAAGTTGCAGAGAAAAAAGCAATCAAACCCTGAATAACATGGACAATGACAGTGGGTAAATTTATGGCTCTGTACCTACCAAAGGAAGCCAGGGGGATTCGACTTCAACAAATCTAATAGATCCCTTTGCCTTTCTTTTTGTTTGTTATTTTTTCCCCACAGATTCTCAACCTCAGTCAAAGAAAATAATGCTTTGAAGAAAGGCGGCGGTGCCGGGGGGGGGGGGGGAAGAATCCCTTTTTCTTTTCTCCCTCCTAGTAATTTGGAATTCTCTCTCCAGTGAGACATAACCAGTGGTGGGATTCGGCCGGTTCGCACTGGTTCGGTAGAACTGGTAGCTAATTTTTGTTGAGTTTGGAAAACCGGCTGAACCCATGCTGCTTCTGGAAGTTCATTCTAGGCCTCGGAGGCCTGGAGGAGTCCTCCCAGGCCTAGAACAGCCACAGGAAGTGCATGGATGTCACTTCTGGAAGTCCATTCTAGGCCTCGGAGGCCCAGGCCTGCATCCACGCAGAGAACCGGTTGTTCAGGTATTTGAATCCCACCACTGGACATAACCACCTGTTTAAGGTTGTGCAAATCTTCACAGGTTCCTTAAGTCTGCTTCCTTAAGACTTCAAAGGATGCCTCTGAAGCATGGCGTCCATATGAAACAGTAGTTGGCTGTCCCCTGTGAAGGTAGGATGGTTATATGGCTTGACTCAGGAACAGCAGCTTTTATGTGCCATCAACACATGGGCAGAAGAAGTCGCATTTAACAAACTGGAGTAGTCCATCAGTGCTCCCATGAGGGGGAGTTACATCCCATTATCTGGCCAGCAGACAGTGGGGGAATAGCAGGAAGTCTCCTCAAGCCCCCAAATTGCCTGGTTGGCATTTTATTTTCAGTTTTGCAAATTCATCTGCTGTCCTCTTCCAGTGCTGCTAATAGCTCTCTATTCACCTGCTTTTTTCTACGGTCTTCATTTTTAAATTTGCAATCAGGTTCTACTTACCAAGTCAATAAATCCTCATTTCATGTCTTTCCATCATGGGGTAGAAGTTTAAAAATTAGACATCTGTTGTTGTCGTTTTTTTGTTGTTGTTTTTTGTTTTGTTTTTTTTTAAAACATTGTTGGGTGCTTCTCAGCACTTTCAGTTTGACAAAAAAGTGAAACATCCATGCTCACGGAATAAAATATATTTTAACTTCTCATTGACTACCTTGAGATACTAGTATAAAAGAAGTCAGACGACTGCAATTTCTTCAGCCTGTGATAGTTCTGTTTTCTCTCCCTACACTTTAAAGGCTTTTGCAGTAGTCATTAAATATATTTGATATAAATATGAGGCAAACACTATTTCTAGACATAGATGTCTCATGGTTTTATTAATAATTTTTAAACTTGCTTTTAGGATGACATATTCTTCCCACAAAGATTTAAACTGTTCACTAAAATATTCTCTGAAAGTGATACGAAAATTGGAGCTTGGCATCACCAACCATACTTGTCCGTAATCAAAATTTATTTCTCTTTTGTTAGTGTCAATTCATTGGGTTATCTATCCCTGCTTGCTTCTTGTACCTGTAGAAAAAGAAAACACAACCCACTAATGTCTTTGAGTATTTCTGGCAGTTTCATATTATGTTGTTTTAATTTCCTGAATTTATTATTGTGCATCTGGACTTCAAACCTACATAATGGCACTACAGTTTCCTTCTGGGAAATTAAAACGAATGGCTCTTGTTCAATTATCAATTATGAATACAAAAACCAGTGGACCCATAATTATTTTTAGAAATCAACATAACTATAGTTGACATCAAACTCTTCGTATTTTACATAGGATGCTCATTGCTGCTTTTATTTGCGTTTACACAAAAGGACGTATGTAAATGGTATGGAATCAGTTAATTGTTATAAAACCCTTTCTATAATAGATAACTTCAGATGAAGACCAAATAATAGCCAGAAAGCCAGACATGCAGCTGAGGCCCATCATTAATTATGGAAAAAAACAGCCATGGGCGAAAGCCATTAAATCCAAAGCTAGGAGAACTCCCATTGCGTTTTTGCAGAACTTAACTGTAGTTACTGCATCATTAGCCTTGTCTTCTAAAATATGTATTTCTTCTATTTGAAATAGAACTGCTTTCGTGGTGTGGGTTTCAGGAAATAGCTTACATTTTCAAAATGGAGAAAGCGTGGTAATTTGGAAAATCAGATTGAAAGTTCAGTTTGTAATTTTATGCATTGGTTGTTTGATTTATTTAATTTTAACAAGGACCAAGACATATGCTTCAAAGAGATGGAAAAGTATTTTAAGTAACCAAGAGTACAGACAAAAAGATACAGACAAAAAATACTGAATGTACTGAGATGGCTAAACTGCTAGGGATTCGATAATGGTGACGAATAGCATCACTTCTTAAGAGGGCCAGTGAATATCAGGGACCTGTTAGGAAGATAATGTTCTTTTCCTCTAAGCCGCTGTGAAAATAGAATGCAAAGGGCATTATAAGAGTCCTGCAGATAATTGTGTATGTCAAACTGTATCAAAATATTAGGTAATAATGAAGTTCATAAACCCAAGGATTTTTTTCTCAGTTATTTAAATACTTCTGCATTTCAGCTCTGCATTTGTAAATGCAGTAAAACAACAATAAAAATACTGTTATATTATACATTTAAAATAAAAATACCAGATATAGAAATAACTTATAATTGAATGTCAAATCCATACACAGAATGTTAGTAAATAGTCAAAAACTATGGCAAGTCTAGAAATCAATAAGTTATTCTCCCTTTCTGTCTGTCTGTCTCTCTCTCTCATCTATCTATTGTCTATCATATATCATCTATCTAAGTTTAAATAGTTTATATAAGTGTTTTTATTATCAGAAAAGGCAATATCAACCTGGTGTAAAAATAAGGAATATCTATTATTTATGTCTTGAAGTATAGTTCACGATCAGTTCCTAAATTCTTTTTGACTTATGTTGTCAAACTTCAGTATTTTTTCTTCCTTAATGTACTGCAGCACAGTATTCTTGGTAGATACATAGCCTAGTTTGAACAATCTGAATTAGAATTTGGGGATGACTTGATTATTCTGAAAGTAGTTAAATGTCCAGATTTGTTTGCAAGACAGGAAACACATATATACACAGACCCAGGTCCCAGCATGGCATTACATTATAATGTTCCATGCTTGGGTTCTGCTTTTGCAGGCTTGAGTGAACCCAGCTATTATGTTCTCTTCACATAACTAAGGTGAAGCAAACTATGGCATAATGCAACACTGAAAGCCAACCATTGTTTTCAGATTGGCCTACGTATACAGTGTGTTTCAAATGTGTGACATCTTTGGATTGGATTTGCTTTCCCAATGATCTGGCAGAGACAAATGGACTTCCTTGTGCTTTTGGACTATGTCTGTCTTATGGCACGGTTATCAAAGTATAGTGAATGAAACAGATGTGTTATTCAAATTGTTCAAATAATAGGAAATAACCCAATTTAAATTTATTTATTTTTCAAAACTTAGCCCCTAGTTGGGGTGCTTCTCCCATGCTTCAAGCCTTCCATGTGAGAAAGACTGCACATCATGAGCTGAAGGATATTTTTAGATGATGAAAATGCTTCAGTTTATCAGTGGATAAAATATCAGTGGGACATGATATTTTCAAGGGCTCCATCAGGAGATATAAAATTAAAATATTAGGAATGAGTTTTTAATCTTTTTCTATGAACTTCAACAATTTTTCAGCAATTTCTTAACTGAAATTTGATTAACTGATTTTTTTAAAAAAAAGTATATATATATATATATATATATATATATATATATATATATATATATATATATATATATATATATATATATATATATATATATATATATATATAAGTATTTGTCAAGGCTTTTTGAATGGACCTTGCTAATTAACTCTTTCATTCCTGTTTTGGCCCGGCTCAGGGCTTATCCACAGGATATAGTCAACTATGACAGCTCATTATTTGTGCAAATTATTCAAATTGCTAATAAAGAATTTGGGAGGCTAAGATGATCATTTCGAACTCATGTTCTCATCAGTTAGTCATACCCTTTATCTGAGATTCGAACCCGGGCTGATTTTATATCAGGCAGTGTTTTAACCTCCTGAGCCACGGGGTTCAAAAAGCCTTGACAAATACTTAAACATACATTTGCCTTGCCTTCCAGCTAATATAAGAGAGAAAGAACCCCGTGGCTCATGTGTGTGTGTGTGTATATATGTATACATATATATATATATATATATATATATATATATATATATATATATATATACACACATACATATATGTAAATTTTTTGGCTTGCTAACAAAGAATCAAGGGAGACTGATATGATCATTTCAAACTTATTTGTTCTCATCAGTCAGCCATACCCCTAGGCCACAGGCGCTCTCTCTCTCTCTCTCTGTTAGCTGAGAAGCAAGGAAGATAAATGTTTGTTAAGCATTCAGAATACACTTGCTTAGTCACAGACACGGGACAAATCTTATTTCCTGTTTCAGCATAGCCCAAGGCCATCTACAGGCAGTAGCCACAGCAGTGGCAGCTCATATTTGTGTAATTTTTTTGGCTTGCTAACAAAGAATAAAGGGAGACCGATATGATCATTTCAAACTTATTTGTTCTCATCAGTCAGCCATACCCTTCTGAGATTCAAACCTGGGCCGACTGCATCTTAAGCAGTTGTTTTAACCCCTAGGCCACAGGCGCTCTCTCTTTCTCTCTCTCTGTTAGCTGAGAAGGAAGGAAGATATGTGTTAAATGTTTGTTAAGCATTCAGAATAGCAAGCCAAAAAATTTACACAAATATGAGCTGCCACTGCTGTGGCTACTGCCTGTAGATGGCCTTGGGCTAGGCTGAAAATGAAAAAGAAACCTGTGGTTTTTTTTAAAAAAAATCATGGATCATAGGATTCTTTTTCATAAAGATTCAAAAAATAAACTTGCTTTGTGAGTAGATGCATGGAGACAATTGCATTTTCTTTTCATGATGAAGAGAGAGAGAGAGAGAGAGGGAGGGAGGGAGGGAGGGAGGGTGGGAGGGAGAGAAAGAACTCTTTATGGCCACGATGAGCTTTTTGGCTCAAAAAAGCATGTGAACTGAGGTCTTTTAAACTAGTTCCAATAGACTAAAAGAAGGATAGGCAACATGTACCTTCCCGATGTTTTAGACTAGAACTCCTATCACCTCCAGTCAAGAAGGTCAAAGGGGAAAGAGGTAATGAGAATCACAGTTCCTTTTCCAGCATGCAACTTTCCAAATAATTTACCCTGCGAATACTCCAAAACATCTGGAGATTACAAAAGTGGACAAGGCTGGTCTAGTCTTTACCCTTTACCCTATATTACCTCAACTTAGGATTATGGTGTTTGCAGTGAGAGATGTTATATCTTCTCAAAATAATGAAAGGGTTAGAAATAGAAGTGTGCAGAGATCATCCAACCCACATTGAGACTTGGATATACCGCTCAAAAAATTCCCAACATATCACTCTAGAGTAGGGTTGTCCACATTAGGTCACAACTAGCTCCATTCGCAATGCAGGTACACACTGCTCTACCAACACCACTGCAATCATGTCTGGTGGGTAGGTGCATGGGATCTGCAAAAATGTTGGTTACACAAGTCCTGGGTTTGATATTAGGCTACTGTAAGCATCTTTAAAGCATTCTATTTCCGACACATTATGTGAAGACTCAACTCCCTGGAGAATGCTGTAATGCTGGGAAAAATGGAATGAAAGAGAAGAAGAGGACAACCAGTAGTAAGGTGGATAGGCTATGAACCCATGGGGTTGTTTGAGTGGTATGGCGCGTATTGTCACCTTAATTTTGGGAAAGGCTGGAGATCATGGACAAAGGACAAGGAGGGAATTGAAGGACAAGTAAGAGAAGGATAGGATATTTGGGATTTATTAACTAATTTGCATGAAGCAGATCAAACCTGCTCCTGAAAGTAATCTGGTTAATCGTTGCCACATTCCAGAGAATTATTTAGAAAACCAGAACTCATTTCTCACCATTATTCATATTCTTTAGGGAGGATTTCCTAATTACAGACAATAAAATACTTAAAGGTTTTCATGCCGATTGCAGTCTCTGACTTGCTTTCTTTGAGCCAATCAAAACTACAAGATATACAGAATAAATAACCCCTGGGGTAGGAAAAAAAAAGCAAAGCACTACCCCATATTTTATTTTTCAAGTATGCATCATTGTTTTCTATAGATTTCTAGGGAAGGTTCTGCAAATTGGAATTTTTGTCTAATTCCTCCCATCTTTTCACATAAATTGCTTTTGACAATGGATTCTGGATATGTTGTTGAAATCTATAAGAGAGAGAAGAGGAGAGAAGGAAAAAGCTTTGGGGAAAACCAAGGAGTCCACCACTTTCTCCATTACGTAATGTTTCTTTTTTGTCTTTCAGCTGACTCAAAGTTGACTCTGTTACCAGGCTACTGGCCAAAAAGAAGAGGGTACAACACAACTACATTCCAAGTATATGAAGAAATTAAAAGCTCCAGGCTAAAGGATTGCTCAAGGGTTGGTTTCTTCTGGGGAATGTGAAACAAATCTGCCTTGCCCTTGTGGTTGTACGGTGAGATCAATTAAAATACAGAGTTGTGCAACTGTATCCATCTTGAGAATATAATGTTGAGACCACAGTGAAGGGAGTGGAGGAGATGGCAGTAGACATCTGCTTTGGTGGTAGATTGTGATAGGAGCCGTGCCACTTGCACAACGCTCTCTGCTTTCAGAAAGCTACTTCATTTGTCTTATCCTTTTTTTAACATTTTAAAAAGCAACGATAGAATAATGTTTATTAAACATTAAAATGTTTTCTCTAATTAATAATGATAATGATATTACAATGAATAACAATGAACTACTAATAATGATAGATTTACTTTTTGTTATGAGTTGGCCACTTGTTGTGTGATATGGTCAGCTGTATAAATTAGATAAATAAAATAAAATCCTGTTGGTGAAATCCATCTGAATACATCATTTTCTTCCGGTAGGCAAATATAGGAAAAGCAGCTTGGGTAATGAGCTCAATCACGTAGTGAAAGGAAAAACCCTCTTCCAATCCAAATTATCCTTGGTGGTTTTGTTTGCTTTGATCCAAATTTAATTGGATCAGAGATTCAATTACAGAGCTGTAGGTTTGACCCAATGGTTTGTTTACTGATTTGGAACTTGTCCATAGGATCTATTACTGTTTTCAGTTATGCACTGTTATATGTAGGTATGATATACAGATTATAGGATTGTTTAATTTTATTTCTGCTTGTCCTTAGTTTGTCTTTAGATCACTTTATGATGTGTTAATGACCCTCTATGAATTTTAAAAACTGCATAGTAAATTGGTCTTAAATGTGTGTCACATTTTTCCAATATTCTCATTCTGGGCATACCTAAATTAATATCTGAGCATATCTAATGTAAAATACTGCTATAGGTACCAGGAGACATTCAACCAGACAGGAAAAGGGAAGTGCAGACGAAGACAGAACAGAATATTGAGAATGTGCTAAGTTTAAAACTATGTTGAAATAGTTTTAACTTGCAATTTACTCTGGTATATTTCTCAAGAATCCTCTAAGAAAGAACACAACAAAGTAATACTAAATTAATACTGAAGCACTGTTAATATAAAGTTGTTACTGAGACCAGAATTTATTTTTCCTCAAACATTAGTTTTCTTGTCTTCCTTCCTTCCTTCCTTCCTTCCTTCCTTCCTTCCTTCCTTCCTTCCTTCCTTCCTTCCTTCCTTCCTTCCTTCCTTCTTTCCTGCCACAAAAATATACTGTCATAACCGATGTATGCAAGATTAAGGAAAGGTAAGAAAAAATATCCTTAAATTTGAATCCTGGTGATAATATTAAGATAAGAATAAGATAAGATAAGAATCTTAGAAACATTTGGACTGTGATTTTTCTGTGTTTTTCTTCATAGTCTAACCTGCAGCCCTGTGATTTCCCAACTAAGTATTAAACAGGTACAATTCTGTTAAACTTCTGGCCAACAAAGTTGACCAGGTGTTACTCCTTGCTGAGATATTAAAAAGTTAGGGAGAAGTCAACAAAGATACGTGATTTACACTTCCTTCTAATCCAGGGCAGCAAATTTTATTTTATTTATTTTTTATTTTTATTACATTTATATCCCGCCCTTCTCCGAAGACTCAGGGCGGTTTACAAACTTAGCAGTAAATGATGCATATGTTGTCAGTGGTGGGATTCAGGCAGTTCGGACCAGTTCGGCAGAACCGGTAGCTAATTTTTTGTTGCCCAGGCCCAGAATGGACTTGCGGAAAAAGAACCGGTTGTTCACATATTTGAATCCCACCACTGTATGTTGTCCATTCTTCCCTAACCCCACCATGTCATTTCTAGAATAAGGAGTTGCCAGCCATCAGTTCTTAACTAAAGCAACTGTTATACTCCCAACTTAAATAAAATAATAAAATAAAGAAAGACCTAACTAACGGATGAATATTTTAACGTCAACTGTATTTTGCATTACCTCCAGGTCAATATATGCTGTCTTTGTTTGATAACAGAATCCAGGATCTTTTAGCAAAAATACGTCCCTGCGTCCCCTGCATGTGGAGGATCCATATGAGAAATATGACCTGTGAGATTCGAGGGATTAAAAGAAGCCAAACAGAGGGAAACAATAATACTGTAACTGACTTGTTTACATTGAGTCCTCACTCCCCTTGGCAGGGTAGCTCATCAGTTTAATCCATCTGTAGTTATTTTCTTCTTTTTTAGCAGTGTAATATTCTAGAGTTGAAGAAGTTGCCTTGAATTTCACAGCTGTTTGGCTATCACTATTCCCACCGGATCCAGGCATAGTTGTCAATCTGATGAGATGCAAGCCTAGTTCACATACTTATATTCATTATATGTGTCATTCATGTGCGAACAAGATTGCATAGTTCTAATGGACAGATCACTCCTGTGGAATCTCACACTACTCCAAACCCCGTGTTTTTCCAGAGTCCCACATGCTCCATGCTCTCTGTTAACAAGAGTAATCTGTATGAGTGACTATATGGAGAAGCAACTGCTTAGCAAGCATCTCCATGGCAAGGCAGTTTTCATCCTAATAAAACCAAAACTGGTGGCTGTATGTATGTATGTATGTATGTATGTATGTATGTATGTATGTATGTATTTATTTATTTATTTATTTATTTATTTATTTATTTATTTATTTATTTCTGTCCCCATGTTTTTCCAGAGTCTCACACGTCCCCATCTTCTGTTAACAAAAGTAATCTGTATCAGTGAATATATGGAGAAGCAACAGCATAGCAAGCATCACAACGGCAAGGCAGTTTTTATCCTAATAAAACCAAAACTGGTGGCCTTATTTATTTATGTCTGTATTTATAGAATTAAGGGCCTGTTCAGCTTTAATGACTCTAGGTGGCTTACATGATTTTTTTTTAAAGTAAACTTGAAAAATAGACCGGGGAAAATTCCCAAACCTCCAGAAGGAACAAACAGAGTACACCACAAACAAACAAATAAACCTCATCCTTAACTAGAAAGGGATCACAGCCACCCTACACACAGGCCTGAGAACAAAACCTAAGTTTTCAAGGATATTCAGAACATTACCAGGATGGGAGATCCCCAGATAACTAGGGGGCCGGGGCGGGAATAATATTGCTGCTACAACTACTAATGCATTATTAGTGAGCACAGTACAGCAAAAAAAAAAAAAGAAGTGATTTATTGCCTAGTGGTATATGCATCTTAATGGAGGAAAAAAAAACAAAGCAAAATGAAACACTCACACAGCAGAGTTAGTTTTATGACAACATTTTAACCACAAAACCAAGAAATAACAAATTATGAACTTTACAGGACTATACGCACGAGTCTTCCATTGTGCTATATTTGAATTAACCAAGTCTCCCTTTTTATGATTGTGTAATCCCTTAGTTCAAGGTAGAGCCAGGGTGACTGGATAGAGCTGAGCATTTACTGGCCGGATGCCCTTCCTGACACGATGTGGAGTTCACAGCATTTATATTTTGTTTTCTTTTTTGCCCTAGGAGATAAACATGTGCCACTACCTAGGATTTAACTCTCATCCTTCCGAATGGGAGGTGAGCATCTTCACCACTAGGCCACCACTCAATATTTGGACTAACAAAAGCAGATATAAAATCGTTTCATCCTAAACATGATAGTACTTGGTTGTATGTTTGTATATAATGAACAATGCAACATTACATGTTCCCTGAGCTGAGTCTCTCTTGTTATAAAGGCAAAAATCCCTGCTCGTTGGATATTGGCTTATGTACTTTTTGATGGCATAACTTAAAAGCTGGCCAAAGTAAAAAGTAACAATGCCAGTAGATGTGATGTAAATCAGTATACAAGTACAGCTTAATACAACCAGTATAATTCCTCCCTGGCTGACCACACTCACTATATGGTTGTATGGCCTAGAGCCATATCCTTTTGGCTTCATGTAATAGAAAGTTGAATGCACAAAAGAGAAACTTGTTGATGAGATTTGAAGAAGCAGCCCAGTTTTGCACAATACAGGGCAGGACTGGGCAAGCAAAGAGAACTTTTGTAAAATAAATCAAAGCACCACCTCAGAGGGAAGCCATCCTCTTCCAGTATCTCTCTGAGATATGCTTAAATCTATGAATTCATGATGACTACAGCCAACGGTCCTAAAGCAATTCTTTTATCACCAAGGCATCTTCCTTCTCCTGTCATATGTTGAAGCATATAAGGGCCAAGTGGAGGTGCACTCCTAACCCTTTAAATCTGATGCATACTTTGCTGCTAGTTGCAAGATTAACCAGTCCTTTGAACATTGGGACAGGATTCTTGAGAAGTACAGCATAACAGAGTTGTAAGGTACCCTGGAGGCAGTAGTGGGATTCAAATATGTGAACAACTGATTCTCTGATGGATGCCGCTTCAGGAAATCCATTCTGGGCCTGGGCAACAAAAAAATTAGCTACTGGTTCTGCCAAAGTGGTGCGAACTGGCTGAATCCCACCACAGCTTGTAGGTCTTCTAGTCCAACCCCCTGTTCAGGCAGGAAGCCCTATACCAGGTGTAGGCAACCTTGGCTCTTTTATGACTCGTGGACTTCAACTCAGAGTTGAAGTCCACAAGTCATAAAAGAGCCAAGGTTGCCTAAAAGGTAAAGGTAAAGATTCCCCCGCACATGCGTGCTAGTCGTTTCCAACTCTAGGGGCTGGTGCTCATCTCTGTTTCAAAGCTGAAGAGCCAGCGTTTGTCTGAGGACGTCTCCGTGGTCATGTAGCCGGCATGACTAGACGGCAAAGGCACATGGAATGCTGTTACCTTCCCACCGTAGTAGTCCCTATTTTTCTACTTGCATTTTTACGTGCTTTTGAACTGCTAGGTTGGCAGAAGCTGGGACGAGTAACAGGCGCTCACTCTGTTATGTGGCACTCAAGATTCGACCCACCAAACTGCTGACCTTCTGATCAACAAGCTCAGCGTCCTAACCCACTGAGCCACCGCGTCTCTATAAGGTTGCCTACCCCTGCCCTATACAGTACCATTTCAGGCAAATGATTGTTCAGTCTCTTCTTAAAAACTTTCAGTGTTGGAGCATTCACAATTTATGAAGGCAAGTTGTTTCCCTGACTAATTGTTCTAAGTAAATGGGAAAACCAGGCAAAAGCCAATTCCAATGCTGTTTTCATTCTTCAAAGTCCTAAAAAAAAGGCAGGAACATGGCAATGTGAAGGTATATGTGCCTCATGCAAACCTGCCCACTTGTGGAAGTCAGTCTTTGCAAGATATTATACTATAGCTCACCAGAACAGAGTTAGCACAGTGGCTGGGGATTTCTTTTTATTTAAAAAAAATCCTGAACACTTGCAATTTGTATTATGTTAATTTAGATTCCTATCTCTGTTTTGTTTTGATGTATTTGTATTGGAATATAGAGGTATATGATTCTACCATTACATCTGCCTCAGTGAGCACTATTGTGATTTTTTGTTTAAAAAATTATTTGTGGTTTATATTTTTAATATTTTATAATAGCTTTAGAAAGGTGATTTAGAACTTGGTGAATTCATATACTGAATTAAATTGTAATGGATATCAGTATGAGGAAGACTCATCTAAGCTTAAAAAACATAACAAGTTATCTTGTTCATAGGGCTTTATGAGCAAGATTTTAATAGAAGAAAAAATAGAATTTAAAAACATTATTCATTTCAAGATGATTATATGAGCTACTTATGTGGTTTCAGTTTCACTTTATGAATGCAAAAGAAAAGAAAAGTCAAAGTAATACCTAACATGTACCTTTTGGGGTCCGAACTACCAAATCTGGCTTAATTTCACTGAAAACCACAATTTGTTTCAGCGTGGCTCAGAATATAAATTCAGGATCATGAACTTTGGCAAACCTTTCAGAGCAAATCAGGGTCCAATTACCCAGCAAGTTATCCACAATGAAATCACCAAGCATTCCGAAACCTAAAACTAGATCAGCATTGCCTTGGTTTTCTCTTGCTTTAATTCAGGATGTATAAAACAATGTGAGGTTATAGTTCTTAAGCTGGTGTTGTCCTTTGCCATTCATATGTAGTGAGTTCTTCCCAAAAACCCAAGGTGTTGTGGTGTCTCAGTGTAGGGTATGTGTTGATCCCAGCAGTGTGGCCTTTTGCAATTGACAGATGGAAATTTTGTCAATGTGCAGATTTTCTAAGTGCCACCCAAGATTTTTTGGTATGCCTCTCAGTGTGCCAGTAACCATTGGGGCAAATTGGCTGGGTTATCCAATAATCTTCCCAATTCAGTTTTCAGACCTTGATAACTTTATGATCTTCTTCAGTAGCACATTTAAATCCATGTGTTACAAGCCAAGGGTTGTAAAGGAGATTGTGATGGTTTGTAGTGGCAGACGGCCAGTGAAGAGGAAGAGGAATTTCCTTCTGCACCTGATCCGAGAACATGCAGGGCAGAGAAAAGGCAGGAGCAGTGGAGGTCAGCCACAGTACTTGAGAGGAGAAAACCCCAACCAACTTGATTGGCTGCACCAGAAAGCTGGCTATTTATCGCAGAAGACGGATGGAAGCATTGCTGGGAACAATGGTTTTCTAGCTGTTTGTTTGATTGTTGTGATTCCTGCTTCACTCTGATTGACACCATGTTTAGAATTCTGCCTTGAAGACTCTGAACTTTTCTTGCCATGCGAGCTCTCTTATGTGTGGATTTAAGTTTTGCCTATTGGAGTTCTTTTGTTTGAGCAACTTTCAATTGCTTTATGGAATAGTAGGCCATTGCTCTATAGACTAATCTTGGCCTGCTCATGCCTGCACTTAACTGGGACAATTCTGAGTTTTTGGTGATGGGAATTGCTGGGGAATATTAATAAACTCACTAAACCACAGTTACATGTGTGTGTGAGTGAGTGGGGCAGCACAGAGATAGGGAGAACTTTATTTTTAGACTTGCAAGATTCTATTTAATGTAGCCTCACAATAAAGCAGAATTAGCTTACCTGGTTTGTGTTTCCTATGTATTCTACCTGGTAAGTCTGAAATGAAATATTACATAGCTTAGTAAATTCTCAAAATCCATTACAACTGGTTGTCAAGAGTTTGTTCTTATGAGGAGCTTCAAGTTACCTACTTGGTTCATTTTCTTTTATCTCTTGAATAAGTACTGTGAATTAATATGATATATAATGTATAATTCTATTCTATTCTATTCTATTCTATTCTATTCTATTCTATTCTATTCTATTCTATTCTATTCTATTCTATTCTATTCTATTCTATTCTAATTTGTGATGACCTGAACTGTTAGAAGTTAGAGTCCATTTCTACACTCATGGTAATAACTATGTAGAAAATAATCTTAACCTTGATAGTTCACTGAATGATCTAGAAAAATAATAATTTGGTTTGCATCTAGACTAGTTTAAACCACTACAAATAATATGAAACCACTAATTTATTTTTCAATCTTACTATGAAAAATAATGTCCTTCTATCATACCCTTGTGTTCAACAAAATAAGTATCAAAAGAATATTAAAGTAGGTTGTCAGTTAGGAAATTCACCATAGTGTTATTCAGGATGAAACAGATCTATGCTGTTTACTGTGATTCTTTTTTTTTTTTTACTACCAGTTCATGTCTTAAATTTAGAAACATACAAAATGATGGCAAAAATAGACCTACTGGTCCATCGGATCTGCCCTATGACTTTCTTCATACTTCTTTAGAGTTCTATTATTTTTAGATCTCATCCACATTTCCCCTCTTTATTATGCTGTGATTGACTTTGTTAGCAAATAAAGTAATAGCAGTCACAGGCTGCTGGAATCTCAGCCCATTAAAAATGGCCAGTAGCCATTAAACAGGATTTTATTAATAACTTCCACTTAGCTTGCTGATGAAAAGTTGACTGGCCCTTCCTTTTTTTTAAGGAGGCTTTTGCATCCAAATCGTTAGGAAAAAAAGAGCAGAAAGAAAAGAAGTATAAGTTTAAATTTAAAAAGTAAATAAAAAAACTGAGATACCGGGACTATTGAGGTTTTTTCCCCCCCCTGAAGATTCATTTTGGTTTGTGCAAATGTTATTTCCCCTGTGCACTTTTTCACAGACAGAGGAATGGAGGGGTTGAGAAGATCAAATACAAATTGTGCAAAAGTCTTTTGAGTTCTCCATTATTTTATATCCATATGAATAATTTAAGATGCTTTTAATGGACTCAGTAGTCGAAAGTAATAAACCCCAAAAAAGTTTCATATGACATTTTGAATTTCTTCATTGATTTTTCTAGCTCCAAGAATTTTAGAAAAGTTCATGGGAAATTTGTACTTACTTGAAATTATTGAAAAATATGTTTATCTAAAATACATCTGGCATTATTATTAATTTATATGGTGATAGATCACAAAGCGGCATTTTATTTTTAGATTTCTTAAGATACTGTATTTTTCTGTCTATAAGACGCACCCTTGTATAAGATGCTCTGGTCTGCGAGTTTCTCTGCGCTGATCGGCTGTTTGGCGCTTCGCAAATCCGGAAGTTTGGCTGGCCGACAATCTTGCCCCCTCCCCCCCCGTTAGTGGCAAGCCCACAGGGGCTTGACACCTAAACCAGGCAGCATGGCAACCCACACAGGCATGCCCTGGGCTGCGGAGGTTACCATTATTTTTCCGTGTATAAGACGCACCTGATTTTTGAACAGGGTGTTTGCAGGAAAAGAAATGTGTCTTATACACAGAAAAACATGGTATGCATTTTATCTTTATGCCTTTTAACGTTGTATTTAGGATTATGGAGACATCTTCAAAAAACTACTGAATTACTATCTTTTTAACTGAAAAAGTAATCAACTTGGTCCAAGAATGATACTTAGGAAGGACCTACCCTAATGGATCAGGCAGCTAAAAGTGACAGAAGGTGATTTGTATCTTTAGACTTAGAAGATTCTGTGGGATGTAGCCTTATAATAAAGCATATACTGTAAATGCATCTGGTCATGGACTCTGTCAGATTTACTTGGGAGGAATAACATCTATCTATGTTTCTTTCTCTGACTGTTTAGTAACTGCAGACTCCTGCCTCTGTTGTCTTGATTGTTTCCTAAGCAGAAGAATTCCTTCCCAGTATCCCTCAAAGTCATTTTCACACATCATTACAGTAACAAATTGCAATAACATGTTAAATTTCTGCAGCATGTTCATGACTTCTAAACTATTTAAGATATCTGTCTCAAGTTACTGACAGGGTTGTCTCAATTTCCTTTTAGTTACAGCCGGTCTATACAATAAATGAGAGGAGAAATATATTCTCCTAGAGGAGAAAATAGAGCTAAAATTCTAAAACACAAGAAAGAGAGAACTTTTATAAAATGTTTTATAGATGGCATTTGGATCCTAAAAAATTAGCATGTATGTATCCAAATTATCAGCCTAAATGTTGGAGGTGTGGTTGTGATGACGCAACGTATTATCATATATGGTGGACTTGCAAAAAAGTTAAAGCTTCTTGGATTAAAATTTGGTGGAATATGCAGAAGATATTTAAGAAAAAGATAAGGTTTTTTCCACAGTTATTTTTGTTGGGTATTATTACAGACTGTACTGTGATAGAGACTAAATTGATGTTGAATTTAATAACAGCAGCAAGACTTTTGGTATCGCAATATTGGAAGAAAGAGGAACTGCCTACTATAGAAGAATGGACTTTGAAAGTTTCAAACTTGGCAGAAATGGCAAACATTTCAGCATATTTGAAAGAACAATCGCAACAGAGATACATATCAGAGTGGAGAAGATGGATTGATTATATTCAGAATAAATATGGGACTAAAAGAGATTCAAGGTGCTGGTGATGACCTATAAAGCCCTAAATGGCATGGGTCTGGGATATTTGAGGGAACACCTGCTGCCAGCATCAAGCTCCCTTCGTCCAGTGCGCTCCCACAGGGAGGGTCTTCTCAGGGTGCCGCCGGTAAAAGATTGCCGGCGGATAACACCCAGGGGTAGGGCCTTCTCAGTGGGTGCGCCTGCCCTCTGGAACCAGCTACCCGTGGAGCTTAGGACTGCCCCCGACCTCCGTTCATTTCGCCGGGACCTGAAGACTTGGCTCTTCGAGCTCTCTGGCCCAGGCTGAGAATTTTAATTTTAATTGTGGTTTTTATTTTTTCAGGGATTGATTTAATCTTTTTTAATAGTTTTTAACTTTTGTATTGATTTTGTTTTAAATACCCTGTAAACCGCCCTGAGTCCTTCGGGAAAGGGTGGTATATAAATCCAAATAAATAAATAAATAAATGAAAAGTTTCATTTAGCATATGAATGAGTATTAGTATAATTATTAGATTTATAAGAAGTATTATTATTTAATCATGTTTAAAGGGAGTTAAAGTGCGATAGGATTTAAAGTGTATTTATAGTTTGATAGCTTATTTTAGCTTAAGTTTTTTAGGGGCAATACCCTGTATTCAGCTCTGGGAAGTCGGGGGGGGGACGGGGAGGGAGGGGAAATTGGGTGGGGGAGGGGGAGGGAAGGAGTTTATGTTTAAAATGTATTGTAAAACTTTTCAATAAAAAAAGAAAGAGTCCTGATAAACTTTGAAAAATGGTTGACCCAAGAGCAAAGTTATGAACCTGCATCCAAGCCGTCGGATCAAATGAGGTAAAATTGATTTCCAGTTCATTAAAGCAAGGATGCCTAATAAAAAGAAGCCTAAGAGCGATTTATTTTTTAAAAAAATACTGATGAAATTCAGGATATAATTCATAGTGTTTCTTTAAAAAAAAAGTGCTGAGATTTTGCCTTTTTACACGTTGACCTCATGTAAGGAGTGGTAGTTTCTAGCAAGAATTTTCAAATGAATCTTCACAGTCAGAAAAGAGAGCGCTGAGGACACCAGAAAGGACAAAAAAAGGAGAATAATTAAACAATTATTCAAGTAGAGCCTGCATGGTAATCTGAAGCAGATGCATGGAATTCCACTCTGTGTTCAGAAAAGCATTCAAGAAAGTATAGCTGTGCAGGATCCAACATTCAGTGGTATCACCCTAGGGGAACAGAGGAATCTTAACATTCCTGTACTAGATTATTTTCTTTGAAAGCCAATGGCGTTACTCAAACAAGGGACTACTGGATCCAAGAGTATCAAGCCAGGCGTATATATTCTGAGTTTTCTCCACATCTGTTTTAGGTAGATATTCCAAAGCCTGCTAATCAGAAGAGCAAATATTTCTACATCCTCTTCTTCTATATGAACAAGAGAAGGCCAATGTAATGCAGCTGTGGCGAGATGCTTCCAGAGAAGAAAAATATTCATTTCCACACATAAGGAAAAAAAATCCTCAATTTTAACAACAACAACAACAACAACGTTTTCATATGTCAAGGAATGAGATATTTTTTCTTCCATTTTTTTTTGCCCCCTTTCCTAATTAAGCGTAAAGAAAAATTCCCATGTGGCATCTGAAGGTTGAGGAGCAAATGTAGACTAAGAAATTTAAGAGAACTGCTTCTCAAAGGATATCTTTCTGCAACTAACTTCTCCAGATGTGCTGGCACTATGAACTCATTTTCCTTTAGATTCCATGGTCTTTGGCCATGTGGGATGAGAATTGTGGGGGCTGTAGCACTAACAGTTCTTTAGGTCCCAAGAAGGACCTTCCAGAAGATGTTTTCCTGTCAGAGGAAATGGCCTCTAGCTTTCTTCAGATTCCTGAAGCAGCTCATTCTTGAACTAGCACTGCCACTGAACCAGCATGTTCTAAATTTCATCTCATAGTTAGGGAGCCCAAAAAGCAGCACACATGCACATAATATCAGCATATTCAAGTAAGTCATTTAGGGGACGGGAATTTAATAGACTTTAATACAGCCACATTGCTTTTTTTGCCTCCCTGTGCTGGAAATATTTCCAGTTGTCCTTTTATTATAGGTGTCTTTTTTGTCTCCACATAAAGAACTTCTATCCATTAAATTCTCCTATCTTAGAATCAGCTTTTTTATTACACTTACTTTTACTTTACTTTTACTTTACTTAATATCAAGTGCTCCAAAATTTCCATTACAGAGTGGAAATTTAGCAGAGTGGATGAGGTCAAGAACGACATCAGAATGATGTCAAGGATAGTTGATTCCCTTGCGTTTCCTCCTCTGAAAGAGAAAATTGTTGTCAGAGCAGAGTTTGCTTCCCGACAGCTGTCAGGGCAATTCATGTTCTCTATCACTCCTACTTCATGACTCTGAAAGTTTTGTAGCTGGTTTTAGAAAACATCACCCACTTCTTTGGTAATCTATAATGAAAGCAACATTGGTATTGCTTGTATGTTGTCTTCTACCTGTTTTAATCCAGATGACCTCAATAATTCCAGGAAGTTCATCACTATGAGTACAGGTATACAGTAGACTATTTTCAGCTTGTAATGCAATTACCCCTCCCCTTGTAGAAGAGTATACTTTTGTTTTGCTTCCACTACTAAGAATCATCATCGGGCAGAGGAAGGAAGGAAGGAAGGAAGGAAGGAAGGAAGGAAGGAAGGAAGGAAGGAAGGAAGGAAGGAAGGAAGGAAGGAAATAAATACATTTTTGAACAAATCAATCCAGAGTTCTCACTCAAGGACCAGGCTCAAATTATCCTACTTCACTCACATGTGATATGAGGCCAATGAATTGACAACCCTAGAATTTCCACATCTCGATGGGGGAGCCCATTTGTCTGCTATTGACTGGCTCCTCAATGACTTTATACATTTGAAAACAAGAACAATCCACCAGATGGCTTGAAGACTGGGCATGCTACAAACCTTGCTGAGGTTAGAACTGGATTTGCACACAAGAAGTTATAATGGTGATTTAAGGCAAGAGGTGAGCATTGCAAAACTCCCAATTCTTCTCATCACAGCTTAAGTCTCTGGAATGGAAAGTGTGGGTGTGCTTGTATAGCCTTATTGAAGGAGCATGCCTGAACTGGATGCATTCACACATCAGAGGGATGGGATTCTCAGGTCTTTTGAGTTGAATAGAAAGTCGTGAAGGAGACCTACATGTACATAGATTAAAGCAGTTCAACATAACTTGGGAACAGACAGCAAACAGAAAGCTTGTTAAATTTGCTTTATATGCTTATATATACATGCTTATATATATACTACGGTGGCAAGGTAACAGCGTTCCGTGTGCCTTTGGCGTCCCGGCCACATGACCATGGAGACGTCCTCGGACAAGTGCTGGCTCTTCGGCTTTGAAACAGAGATGAGCACCGGCCCCTAAAGTTGGAAACGACTAGCACGCATGTCCTTATATATATAGTAACATGGTTGTTAAGTGAATCTGGTTTCCCCATTGACTTTGCTTGTCAGAAGCTTGCACATGACCCCGGAATATTGCAACCGTCATAAATGTGAGTCAGTTGTCAAGCATCCAAATGTAAATCATGTGATCACAGGGATACTGTGAAGGTCATAAGTGTGAGAATGGTCATAAGTCACTTTTCAGTTCTGTTGTAACTTCAAACAGTCACTAAGTGAATTGTTGTAAGTCAAGGACTACCTGTATTAGGTAAAAACAGAACAAAACACTTACTGAAAATTCACATATCATAGTAAAATAATGTTTCCTTAATCTCAATTTGTTGAATAAGACTTGTTGGTAATTACTAGATTAAGCAATGAATACGGTTTACAAGCCACAATAACTTCTCTGAAAAAGCAACCACCATGTTTCCCTGAAAGTAAGCCCTATCCCAAAAATAAGCCCTAGCTTGATTTTTATGTGTGCACCTAATATAAGCCCTACCCCAAAATAAGCCCTACTTAAGACCCTGCCCATTCTGTTCCACCTTCTGCTTCTACGAGGTGGAGCGAGGTGCACATGTAAAAATCAAGCTAGGATGGGAGTGGGGGTTGGAGCTGCCCCAAGTACCACTTTATAAAACCCTAGTCAGACCACACTTCAAATACTGCAGCCACTTTTGGTCACCATATCACAAAAAAGATGTTGAGAGTCTGGAAAAAATTCAGAGAAGAGCAACTAAGATGATCAAAGGCCTGGAGACCAAAATGTGCAAAAAACGGCTGTGGAACTTGGGTTTGGCCAGTCTAAAGAAAAGAAGACATAGGGGAGACATGATAGCAGTATTCCAGTATCTAAGGGGCTGCCACAAAGAAGACGGGGTCACGTTATTCACCAAAGCACCAGAGGGAAGGACGAGAAACAGTGGTTGGAAGCTGATCCAAGAGAGAAACAACCTGGAATTAAGGAGAAACTTCCTGACAGTGAGGACAATCAACCAGTGGAACAGCTGGAAGTTTTTAAAAAGAGACTGGAGAATCATCTGATTCTCCAGTCTGAGATGGTATAGGTCCTCCTGCTTGAGCAGGGGGCTGGACTAGAAGACATCCAAGGTCCCTTCCAATTCTATTCTATTCTATTCTATTCTATTCTATTCTATTCTATTCTATTCTATTCTATTCTATTCTATTCTATTCTATTCTATTCTATTCTATTCTATTCTATTCTATTCTATGCTATGCTATGCTATGCTATGCTATGCTATGCTATGCTATGCTATGCTATGCTATGCTATGCTATTCTATTCTAGTGCCCCACATCCATTTACCTCAGGGCCCCCTCAGCCAGGCCTCCTACGCCTCAACACCTGCCTTGCCACACAGCTGTGGCACCAGCAGCAGCAGCCTCATCCACTTCTGTTTGCTGGGTGCCACGTGGCACATTGCACTGGTGCCGCTACTTGCGGCAGGAAGCCACGTGATGCATCGCACCAGTGCTGCCGCTCACGGCAGGAAGCCATTGCTTCAATACTTGCAGCTGGAAGATCCTCTCTCAGGGAGTCTTTACCAAAACTGATGATCCGGAAAAATATTACGAGAGTCTGAGCGAGCTATGGCAGAAGGGCTACAAGGAGATTTTCCTTCTTTCTTTACTGTGGCCGCAGAAGTTGTGGGTGGCACGACTGGTGTCGGGGCGTGGGAGGCCTGGCTTCAGCAGTCCTGAGGCAAGCGGGTAAGACATCCCCCTAAAATAAGACCTAGTGCCTCTTTTGGAGAGAGAAAATATATATATATATAAGATGGGGTCTTATTTTTGAGGAAACACGGGTGAGAACTTCTATGGAGGTTTTGGACTAGTTTTAGATGAAATGAAAATTAATTCAATTTTAAGCAATTGTGGGTGACACTTGGGGGACCCTGACCAAATGCCATACTGCCAATATTGGATAGCCATGATGGCTCAGTGGTTAGAATGCAGTACTGCATGCTAATTCTGCTGACTGCCAGCTGCCAGCAGTTTGGCAGTTCAATTCTGACTGGCTCAAGGTTGACTCAGCCTTCCATCCTTCCGAGGTCGGTAAAATGAGGACCCAGATTGTTGGGGGCAATATGCTGTCTCTGTAAACCGCTTGGAGAAGGCTATAAAGCACTGTGAAGCAGTATATAAGTCTAAGTACCATTGCAATTGCTATATAACCAACAGAAGTATGGTTTCAAATATAATTTTTTTTAATTTTGAAGATTTGTTTATGTTTAAGGTCTTGTGATAGTGAACTGTGATTTTTGCTTTGCCTTTCTTACATCTACCTCCTTATGCCAGCACAGAAATGTTATGGGACCTTGAATAAATATCAAATATATTTTTAAAAAGGCACAGAGATAATATTTAGTGTCACATTGTTTCTGGAGAATTTTTCTTAATATATGACATTAAAGTAAAGTAAACGAAACTAAACTAAACTAAACTAAAAGTCTAAACCTTAATTCTGATAACAAAATTAGTAAACTTAAAAAAGTGCCTCAACGTGGTCTCAATGACTCTCAGAAAGATTGCTAACAGCCAGATGACTGCTAGGAATATAAATCCTTTCATCTCCACCATTCAGTCAGAACAGAAGAAGCTTCTTGGATGAGAAGCGAAACCTCTTCAAGGAAAAACAAAGTCCAGTTGCCTTTTGAAAAAGCACCTTTGGGACACCCATGACCTGGATGATTGAGAATCTCCATAGACATTAAACTTAAAAAAAGGAGACACACAATTATAGACACAGACACACACAATCTCCTCTCACCCACACAATTAAAGACCAGGGAACAAATATCCAAGAATTCACTTTCCCAAAGTTTTATTTTCTTCACATGTTAGATTCAATATATTGTATATCATATCAATCCAAAATCAGCTCAGATGGTCATTTGTCACATATACACAGGCCTGTGGGCCAACATTAAAAAAGGATCTCCCTCAATTCTCTGGCAAAATGCTGTAAATTAAAACTTATGTTTTGCTTGGTAGGCTTGAGGTTATATTGGCTAGTTCTGAAATAACTGCACAGAATAATAAAAAAAATCAATTTCTGTTTCTAAAATCTTCATAAATTCTTCCCCTGAGACCAAGTTAACCTGTCCTTCCTTCTACTAACGATATATTTTGTGCTGAAATTCCCAATTTCGGGCTACCCTGTAGTTCTTAAAACCATTGCCTACAGTCTGTACTTCTCCTCTGTCAACAATCTCTCTTCTTTTTTTCCACAAGCATTAAAAACAAGGGATTTTTAATCCTGAGCAAGATGCTGAATCTGCAGACTGAAAAAAAAAAGATCTATGCCTTTTCCAAGGAAGACTGCCTCAAGAGACCGATTCTTCTTTTGGCTATATTTCTCAAATCGAGAGAGAAACATTTTTCCCCTCAGATTATTCTGGCCTCAGCTCATTGACGTCAGTGGGATTTCTAGTGAGATGAATGTTTTTAAGTATTGTAGACTTGGCACAAAGTGGCGAGTGGCCCTAGATTGCAAGGAAATGTGAGCACGGACTCCAACTGATGACGCATCCCTCTGGTTCTCCAGTTGGGATAAAACTGGAGCTCCACTGATGTGGCAGTGGCACTCATCCCACTTGGTTTCTCTGGGACCATCAATTACGATGTCAAAACGGTTCAACCCTGCTGGCTGGGAATTCTGGAAGTGGTTATCCTAGCATACTAAATAGGCTTATTCAGAGCAGGGTTTCTGATAGACCTTTTCCCCCCAACGTGATCAAGAACGGAATGCTGGAATCTGGCAAATGTTTCTGTAGAGAGAAGGTTTAGACCAGCAACTCTCAATCTGAGCAACTTTAAGATGCGTGGACTTCAACTCCCAGAGTTCTCCAACCAGCTGGCTGGGGAATTCTGGGAGTTGAAGTCCACCCATTTTAAAGTTGCTGAGGTTTGAGTGACACTAGCTCAGACTCACTCATGTCTTAGCATCAAGTAACTTCCTGGTGAAGCAAACAAAGGTATATTAGGGGCAAGCAAAGTTGGGTAGAGTGGCTGGGAAATTCTTCTTACAGCCTGCTAAAAAGGTCTGTTTATTTTGGTGGATACTCTTGCCCAGGGGCTAAAGAGTTTGGTCAGCTGATTGCTCAGAACTCTTTCATTTTGAAACATATACCTGAAAGAGTAACCTTCTCTGCCTATTGCACAACCCTTTCCCTTGTGTACATGTGTACCTTTCTTTTTTTAAAAAAATACACTTGCCTTGATTAGATGATTGCCTCACAAGGAAGCCGAAAGTGTTACTTAACCGAACCTGCCCAGATCTCCTGGCTGTATTACCCACAGAGCTCTTCGCCGCTGGCTTTTGTCCCTCGGCAAAGCGTTTTTCCAAAACCCTCTGATAATTTGGAGGGATTTTTGTATAGGGGAGTGTTCAACCCCAGAGATAAATTCATTTCAAATTTACATTTTTTTCCTTTACAATGCAAAGGGTCGGTGTGATTTAAGAGTCCCCCTTTTTGTTTAATTTTAAAAAGTTGGACCATCTACCCATCTTCAGTGCCCTCGGAATCGCAGCCGAAAAGGAAAAGCGTCACGTTCCTCGCTCGTGGGTAACAACCTCCTGAGCTTTACCAGCCTTATCCTCACATCCCTGCCTAACAGTTTCCAACTTCCTTGCATGGCTTTTTTGTGCAGAGGCTAAAAATTCAGAGCCGAAGGATAAAATTGTATGGCCGATCAGTGGGAACTTCTTTTAAGAGTGGCCTGTCCAATGGTATCTAATGAAAATACTTAATGAAGGGTTGATCTCTATGCTCTGCATTATCACTCAGATCTTCATTCCTTCTTTCTCAGAACAATCTGTTCCTGCATTTGAACAGAAAAAAAAAGATTTCTGCTGTTCTTCTGCCTCTTGTCCCCAGTTTAAGAGGCAATTAGCCTTGGAATCAAAACTTGGACTCCCCACCTGTATGGTGGAGTTTTTATTGTTGCCTTCTTTTGTAACTAATCATTTTAAAGGGAACCAGATAATTCAACTGACCATTGTTTACTCCACAAGGACTAGGTTGTATTATTATGGACAAGGGTCATTTTTTTCTCTCTCTATTTTTTTTCTACAGCCAAGGATACCATATTATGCAGTGATGTAATGTCATCATTGCTCGGTTTAATCTTTTATTTTTATTTTTTTTCAATCTGGTGGGATTTTTGACCCATATTTAAAGATCCTTTTTTATTTTAATAAAAACTATAGTGGGTGCATTCAGCTTGTTTGAGAGTAAAATACCTATTTAATTTGCCATAAGAGGAAGACTCAGATGCCACAGTAATTACAGTACTTCATAGTTTCTCCAACTCTGATTTTTAGGAAGATGTCTGCTGATAGACCACCATCCTGGAGTTTGGTTAGCTCCATATATCTTTGTCTGAGAATCCCTGACCTTGCATATGTTCTTTTAAATAAGTGAGGAATGCTGGGATTTGTAGTTTGACAATATCAATTTGATTTTTATTTATTTTTCACATTTCTTTATTGCCCATCTCCTAAGAGGGCTCTTCTAGAGGGCTCTAAGACCCAATCATGTCCTTGATAATACAATGAAAATTGTGGGTGCAGTTCTTTAAGCACAGACATATTTGAATCATTGTAACATTTCTGAGTATTTGCCTAGATCAGTATATGTATATGTATATGTATATGTATATGTATATGTATATGTATATGTATGTGTATGTGTATGTGTATATGTATATGTATGTGTATGTGTATGTGTATGTATATGTATATGTACATCTACATGTACATCTACATGTACATGCATATGCATATGTATATGTATATGTATATGTATATGTATATGTATATGTATATGTATATGTATATGTATATGTATATGTATAGTTATAAATATAAGAACAGAAAAACAGGTTTCTACTTTGGAGCGTTTATTCTAATAATAGTAAGGTAAAGGAGAAAATGGAAAAGATAATACCAAAGGAGAATAAGATTGAGTTCCTGTACTCTTGATTAACCAGGTATTTATTGAATAAACTACAGTATAGCTTTGTGGAACAAGATGTCACAAACCGTGGTTTACCAGTCTACAATGATGGGACTGCATGAAGAAAGCTAAACACCTATTAGCCGAATGCGATGTATGAAACTAATAAGTAACTAAAGTGAGTTGCAAGTGAAGCTTTTCTTTGTTGAATGATTAAATAAACTGAAAAGTAACCAGCACATTTTGTTACCTGCCTGATATTTTTCCCAAACTCTGTTAAACCAATTTATTTTTCAATTTTGTCTCTTCTTTTTTTTCTCCTTCCAACAAAGCCCACTGCATTCTTCCCTGCTCTCTGCACCTCTTTTCTTACTTTGCAAATCTGAGTATGAAAAACCATTAGCAGACTCACAGTGGAGGCTTGGCGGTGTTGGCTTTTATTGAATTTGTGGCACGCTATCTACGATTATGAAGCAGGTTCTATCTTTGGATTTTGTTCCTCTGAGAAGGGCAGCCTAATCATGAACTCTTATTATCCTCTTTGGCTTGGCACTTTTGCTTCTGTTTGAATTCTGATAAACCCAATATTTGTACAGTCAGCTTGCTTTCCAGCAGTACACAAAACCCAGCTTTATTTAGCACAGTCAAGATCCACATTGTGATTATCCTGATATTAATCACTGCGGGCCAAAACACGCAGATCCTTAAGTGCACTTAAAGACCTTATCCAGGTTTTTCTGTGGATTAAGTTGCTGTCATTATTTATTTCAATTATTTAGGTCTCCCATCATCACTTTTGTGCTGCTGACTCACAAAACACAGGGCAACATACAAAACAATAAGATAACAACAGAAGCCCTCAATCTTTATTCCTAAAATAGCATAGGATCCATATACTCAAAACATATCCCTGTAGGTTGTCCAGAGAAAAACACTAGCAATAGAGTTAGACTTATATACTACTTCACAGTGCTTTACTACTTTGTCTAATCGGTTTACAGAGTCAGCACATTGCCCCCAAACAATCTGGGTCCTCATTTTACTGACATCAGAAGGATGGAAGGTTGCATCAATCTTGAGCCAGTGAGAATTGAACTGTTGGTAGTCGGCAGAATTAGCCTGTAATACTGCATTCTAACCACTGCACCACCACAGCTCTAGACATCTAGGTATCAAATGCCTATTTAAGGTTTTCCACAAGGATTTCAGCACCTTATGGATTCCATAGATACATAGATTAAACTTACTTCCAGCAATAGCATATCTGTAGTGCTGGAGTCAACACAAGGAAGGCTTACTATGATTCAAGTCTTTAAATATAGAGTGACTGCTCTTACTATCTCAAATGCTATACTTACTATGCCAAATGTTATACTTCCCTTCCCACAGGTTGGAAGGCAATAGTTGAGCTAAGAAACATCTCTCAAAGAGTTTCATGATGACGTTTGTGGGGAAAAAGGATAAAGTTACAATTCAAGAATCTGAGGCAGTGCCTTACCTTCAGATAAGGTGATAATTTATGATCACATAAAGTGGCAGAAATCCTTGAAGATTTTCTTTTACTGTTACAGTGGGCCACCCAGAAAATATAAGGGAAAGGATGCTTGGTTTGTAAACATGGGAAAGTTTACATCTGCTTATTATTGTGATAACCAGCAATCTCTTTATTGATCTAATAACTGACTCTCATAATCACCAATTAGCAGAATTTCTTTATCTTTTATGATAGTGATCAGAATTTAGCCAGCTGATGCTCACCAAAAAGCTCCCAGAATTTCTAGCCACACCTGAAAGGGCCACCAAATTAGAGAAAGCTTCTATCTAGTAGATATTTAAGATATAATAAAAGTTGATTGTTCACAAGCAAGCAAGCTTTCCAACAGGTATTGGTTGAGAACAAATCTCACTTCCAGGGTATCCCAATGTTATATCTAACTCCACTTCCCCAGTTCAAGAGTATACAAAGTTTAATGAGGCAAAAGGCCATTTCTAGTCTTCAAATGGTGCAAATGGGGTCAGGACAGTATACATTTGAGCCAATGCAAATTAAATTGAATGTAATTAATATAACTAACCTCCATACCTTTAATACTTCTCTCTTCCACCCTAATAAAGTGAGGCTTCCTTCAATTGAAAAATGCCAAAAATTGCCTTCCTCATTTCTCCTACCAGCCCACTTTGAGGGATTTTTCCCATCCAAGCAGTCCCCTGACCTAATCCTGCTTAGCTTCTGAGCCCAGTGAAATCAGTCAAGTGTTGCCATCTGCTGAAACTCCATCCCATTAAATACTGAAGTTCAGTAGCAACATTTGGAGAGAGTTCTGGGAAGCTAACTGTATATCCCAAGTCTAGCTAATGGAAATGGTAACATCCAGAATCCCCACTGAAGGCTTACACCCTCAGAATTTCCCCTTCCCTGCCTTGTAACCTTGCCCTACCTCCTAGATTACATGATGTAAGTCTCCTTCCTTCTGATATTTTTGAACTAGGCTGCTAGAAGCAGTAAGGGAAGGGCATAAGGTAGAAGGCATAAGGTAATGGGTGCTTGAGCTGGGACCAAGAAAAGAACTTGGGGAAACATCCCAGATAAGCTTGTCTCTAGTTCACATGGAATTAAAAGGAGGGAAGGAGAAACATACTGAACTATTAAAATATTTGACTTGAAATACTCTATGTTATACCTGTTGTAGTAAATGTAGCCCTGACCCATATAGAATTAGTCTTTTAGTCAGATCTATCTTGTATGAGAGGTGGGGTGGTGGCTCAATGTTTAACACACTGGACTTGTTGGTTGCCCAGGTCTGAGACCCAAGTTCCATGCAATGGGGTGAGCTCCGTCCTTGCCCCAGCCTCTGCCAACCTAGCAGTTTGATAGCCTACAAATGCAAGCAAGATAAATTTATACCACCTTGGAGGGAAGGTAGCAACGCTCCATGAATGTCATGCTGGCCCCATGATCATGGAAATGTCTTTCGACGGTGCTGGCTCAATGGCCTTGAAATGGCCCCAAAGTCGACAACTACTAGTGGAGTAAAATCTGCAGGGACTCCTTTACCTTACCTATCTTGTACGGCTGACAAATCAGCCCTCTGTGCAGGTTTTTTTAAAATTTTCACCATTTCCCCTGTGATAAGAACCTTCTCTTCTTCCCAGAGACTTTCTGTGCGCATGAAAGGGAGAACATGATTCACCATTGGTTTCTCTTTAATTTGAATATAATTGGGCCTTGTGCTCTCCCATTAGGCAATGTTCAGGATCTCTCTAAAGAATGTTAGGTAGATCTGAATCATTGTTTTTCCCTCCATGTATAATTGGCTTCAACATGCAATAGCTTGCTCATATAGTTGCTGCTGTTTGCTTGCTGATCCAACAATAATATTCCCAAGCTTGTTGCCTAACTGCAAGAGATACCTACATTGGCAGAGATGAGGTTGTTTCACTGGAAACCATAAATGAGTCCTGCCACCTTCAGCGGGTATGGTAGGGCATGGGATCCTCCTACACGTTCTATTCCTATTTCTTGCCTTGTTCAAGATTGAGCAAAAGCTCAGAAAGAAATTCATCCGAACAATCCCTCCGGCATATCATTAACCTTCGGTCCTCTGAGTTCTTTCTGTCCTGGCTACTGGATTTTCTTTCTATCTAGGGGGGGGGAATAACCAACATGCATGCATATACACAGGTTCAGGTGCACACATACGCATACAGAGACATAGGTTTGTCCTTCAGGTGCAGATAGTTGGAGAGAGAACTCTCAACCAGCTTGTTTCTCTTAATATTATTTCCTTTAATATACTTCCCTGACGTGTTAATTCACCATAGAATTAATTATTTGGATTTCTTGTATGCTTTGAAAACTCACTTGCCAACTGTGAGAACAGTTCCAAAACAAACAAGTGGTTTATGTCGATGCATTGTCAACAAGCAGGTCAAATTGTTTACCCTCATTGACCCTCTTCCAGTGTGAGTGCAACACTTTATTTTCTCTAGGAGCAGTAAAAAAAAAAAGCAAAAACCCAAAAAACACAACCATCCCTGAATCATCAGAAAAGGGCAGGAGGAAAAAGATCAAGCAGACGGAGCAGAGCTGGTTTCCGTGTTAGGATTATTATTTTTTTGTCTTTCCAGCTGATTTTAAGGGAAGGAGGAAAAGTTTAATTTGCTATTGTTTTCCAAACGGAACGAAGTCTTCTCACTGTGTGTGCGTGAGAGAGGCTTTCCTCTTCACAGCAAGGCAACTGGTGTGGCCAAAGTATCTAGGAGGATTTTTCAGCCAAATCAATAGGCAAAAGCTACAATGAGGTCCGGATCTGAGACTGGGAGAAGATGATTAGTAGCATCCAGTGGTGGGATTTCAAATACCTGAACAACCAGTTCTCTGCGTGGTCTGTTCTGAGCCAGGGAGGACTTCCAGGCCCAGAACGGCCCACCGGAAATGCGTGGACGCAACTTCTGGAAGTCTGTTCTGAGTTGGGGAGGCCTCCCAGGCCCAGAACAGCCTGCTGGAAGTGCGCAGATGCCATTTCCGGAAGTCCGTTCTGAGCCGGGAATGTTACTATGTTGAAAGCCACACATTCCCTGCCAGACATGTGCAGCTAACCTAACCTAGCAGGAAAATGGCTTCAGATATGGCCTGAAAGCTCCTGACATATATAGAAAGCTTGTCCTTTCACACACACACGCACACACACACCCCAAAAAATCTGAAGCCCCTTTGAGGCTTTGAATGAAGAACGGTGCCCTTTCATTTTGCCTACCTTGCTGGAGGAGGAAAGGAGGAAACAGTCTTTTTTTTTCCTTTCCTTTTTTTTTGGAAACTATTTACATGGTCAACAATATCCCAATGAAGGAATGTTCTGGATTCTATGGGAACTGATGACTGTATAATAAAAGATCTGAACTGAATGGAATTGTTAGCTGAAACTCATCATAAAGGACAAATAAACAGGATTCCTGCTTGAGACTTAAGACGAATCTATCTTAGCTTTTAAAGAAGTATATAGAGATCCAGTATCTTTGCGAAGATCAAAAAAATGAGGCAGTGGCCTTTTTCACTATTTCTCTCCTGCTTGATGGCACTCCTTTCGGAGCAAACATTTTCCAAGGTTGATTTCTAAGAAGTTTTAGGCTGTGGCTACATTATACTGTGACAGTGGAGTATTGCTCTCTGGTTGATAAATAGCTTGCAGGCCTCTTTATAGGTTTAGTTTCAGAAGTATTGAGGATTTACAGTACGCACCAGGTGAAAAAGCTCCCCATTTAACCAGTGAATACACAAAAGGTATTTTATAAGGGATAAAGTCCACTGTGTGATTTGTAAAATGCCTGTTTGGAGAGTTTAGTATCAGTGTTTGTTTGTTTTTGAAAGCAAAGACTGGAACGCTTTGCTTTTGAGATGAGATACGGCTTCTTCTATTAGAATCCGAGAGTTAGGAGGTATCTCAGAGGTCCTCCAGTCCAGCCCTCTGCTCGGTGCAGATCCACCTGAGAATTTTGGGCAGATGACAATTAGCCTCTGTTTGAAGACATTCACAGGGATGGTCTGCAGGTGGTCCTCGACTTACAACAGTTCATTTAGTGACCGCTCAAAGTTACAATTTATTTTGCCACAGGTTGTTAAGTGAAAACATCATGGGATTGTGATTTGCAACTTTCTGTGCCAGTTTTCCCATTGTTTTACTTCTCAGAAGCCAGCTGGGAAGGTCACAAATCGCAATCACGCAACCTCTGGACGCTGCAACCGTTGTGATGAGAGCTGCTTGCCAAGCACCAGAATCACAATCACATGACTTTGTGTGTGAGGTGTGTCTGTGTGTAATGCAACAGTCTGATAGTAACTTTTTTTTTTAGTCTGATAGTAACTTTGAGGAAGCGGTGGCTCAGTGGGTTAGGACGCTGAGCTTGTCGATTGGAAGGTCAGCAGTTTAGTAGGTCAAATCCCGAGTGCCGCGTAACAGAGTGAGCGCCTGTTACTCGTCCCAGCTTCTGCCAACCTAGCAGTTCGAAAGCACGTAAAAATGCAAGTAGAAAAATAGGGACCACTACGGTGGGAAGGTAACAGTGTTCCGTGCACCTTTGGTGTCTAGTCATGCCGGCCACATGACCATGGAGACGTCCTTGGACAAATGCTGGCTCTTCAGCTTTGAAACAGAGATGAGCACCGGCCCCTAGAGTCGGAAACGACTAGCACGCATGTGCGGGGGAACCTTTACCTTTACCTTTAACTTTGAGGATGGGTCATGTTACTTTTTTCAGTGCCTCATAACTTTGAACTGTTGTTAAATGAATCACCATAAGTTGAGGACTACCTATATTATTATTAATTTTGGTTAACTCAAAATTCTTCTGGTCTCCTATTTTCTCCACAACAACCCTGTGAGGTATGTTGGACTGAGAGAGTCTGTCTAAGTCACCAAGATTGAGGAGGACTAGAATTCATGGTTTCTAGTTTCTAGCCTAAGAATCAAATCAACTTGCACTATAAGATATTATTTTACCCCTTTGAGGGTAAATTGAATATTTATTATTATTTTCTAATTTTATTTATTTGATTTTGTAAAGTTGCCCATCTCACCTAAGTGAGTCTGGCTCATAACAATTAAAACAACATCCAGAGCATAAATAAAAACTAACAATATATAAGGTTGGCTTAATCAAAAGCTGCCGGTATAGTGCTATAGAAGCTTATTTGTTCTATGCACCTTACTCTTCAGTGCCACCTTTAGAAAACAGGCAATATAATATAGTCTTAGATCCTTTTGCAATGTTGCTTGATTATTTAGAATATGATGGTTTTTGAATGATATTCAGACAATACGTTAAAAAAATGCTATGGCAGATACATAAGACGTGGAGAGGAAGCAAGCCTGTTCTTTCTAATGGGACTTCTTTTTAAAGTATAGTATATCCAGAGGTATTAAGGTGGGCTTGACACATATATATATGATGACAGCATCATTTTGACATCATCATGACTTATGGAAAGACACTGCTGGGTATCACTCGAGTTCTGAAACAGAAGGAGCCCACTGGACAGCACTTTCTCAAGAAAATGGAGTTTATTCTGGCCAGTGCTTTTTTTGTAAAAAGAAAAAGGTGCCGGAACTCACACATGTCATACAACCCGCCTTGCCTACCCTACAAGGTTCCATCCAAAAAAGGTGCCGGAACTCCGTTCTGAGCGTTCTATGAGAAAAAAAGCCCTGATTCTGGCACTTTAAAATGAAATACAAAACAAAAAACAAACCCACACACAAACCTCAGTCATATAAAAACACATGCTTTTATTAAGTAATGGATTTTAATTTGCATTATTTTCCCAGGGGGACTAAAATGCTTCAATTGAAGCTTTTTAACGAAGCAGCTTTCGGTAAATCCACCTGGCAGAACAAAGCCCTTGAAAATGAACAATAAATGAATGGCTAACATAATTTCTAGTGAAGGGGTGTGGAATAAGACTTTCTGCAATGCCAAGAGAGCCTGCCTTTGAGCAGTGTAGAAACTAAAAGGTCCAGTTGTCCCATCTTAATTTATCTTCTGCCAGGACATCAAGATATAGAATTTTAGTTCAGTATCAATTGTGCTGGTTGCTGTTCTCAGACCCATCTGAAATCTAACAACCTAATTTTAAAAGCAATTCACCGACCTTGTCCACATGCCATGCTAATTTGCTCATGACATTTGGCTCTAAGCAAAAAGAATAATTAAAATATTAAACAACCAAAGTTGGTTAGGAAGCTTTTGAGTCATCACAACACTGGGCTTTATTTGGCCTCACGTAGGCATGCAGCATCATGCAAAAAAGCTGCCTGAGAAAACCTTGTGGTAAAAATTAAAGTAAAGGGAAATAGGCATATTTTCGGATCTAATATCCTCTACTATAAAACGTTGCCAATGTTGACAAAGTGGATGTGCAGGGAGGCATTTTTTTTTAACTACCTGTCAAATCTGGCAAGTAAAAATTCCTGAAAGAATGACGGGAGATGCTTTATCTGGTAATATTCTCCTTGGACTTCAATGAAATTTTCTGTCTTCCATATCCTTCTGAATATTCATTTTTAACTGCTTGATTCCTGCTCTGGATTGGCATGTATTTTAAGTTCATGTAGACTTAAACTTCCATCTCCTTCTGCTTGCATTTCTCCTTCAGTTTCCCTTCTCACTTTCAAACTTTGAATCTTACAAAAAGGAGGCACTGAATTTCACTACCTTGTGCCCAGCAACTGCAACAACTGTACAATGCCACCCCACTTTTTTCCCCCCACAACCTGCTCCAAACTCAACAGGAACTGCTGATTGACCAGGCAACACAAAACTTGAGATACTTAGCAAAAGAAAAAAGGAGGATCAAAAACCACAGATATTTTTTTCTTCTGCAGCATCAATGTCTGTCTGTCTGTATGTTTGTGTGTGTTTGTGTTTGTGTGTGCATGTGCATGTGTGTGCATGTCATGGCTTATGACACTCTGCTCTGGTACTCACATGAATCATAGCATTTTAAAAGTAAACTCCAATATATATATATGCAAATTATTCAAATTGCTAATAAAGAATTTGGGAGGCTAAGATGATCATTTCGAACTCTTTATGTTCTCATCAGTTAGTCATACCCTTTATCTGAGATTCGAACCTGGGCTGATTATATATCAGGCAGTGACTATGTCCTGTGGATAAGCCCTGAGTCGGGCCAAAACAGGAATGAAAGAGTTAATTAGCAAGGTCCATTCAAAAAGCCTTGACAAATACTTAAACATATATATATATATATATAAATGGATATTTGCAACTTTTATACCGGGAGCCTGCACAGCTGTAGGCCTGGTATGGTCCACATTTTTAATTCTGCCTTGGCACCTCCCTTTGAGTATTGCTGGTGTATTGGCTCAGTATCAAGTCCACTAAATCACTAGTTCATTCTGGACTGGCCTCTGTATTGGATTCGACAGATAGCAGATTTAATGGATTTGCTTCCCGTTGATTATATGGACAAAACTTCAATCAATTACACACCATGGAAGCATCACCTGAGTTGCCCAGCCTGTCACAATTTTGGCAAATTACTAGTTTACTATTAAATGATGGATACTAGGGTAGTGATTTTCTTTCATCTTATGGTCTTGCTTCTCTCACAGAGCAGTTGCCTTTTTTCCCAATAGCCAAACAGAACAATGATTGGCTAAGTATTAATAAAGCATTAGCTAAGTAAATCAGATTGCTTTGACATATCATTGAAATAAGTAAATCCAGAGTGACCTTTGTGCTCTGAGGCATAGTACAAAGGGCAGGTTTAGGAAGATATTTGCTGTTCCCTTTGTGGATAAAGGTAGCTCTTTCATCTGGCAATCCTTCTTGTGCGGTGACATGCATGTTTCTCAAGTATGAAATATGGATCACAAGGAGAAAATGGCTGTCATGAGCTTGATGCAAGAGAGAATTTGGTGAGGAATCAGGGAACACAGAGGATGGATTCCCACATCACACGAAGCCATCTTTCATTTGGTTTTCTCAATAAACCAAAATAGTTGGGTTCATACACTGAGTATTAAACCAAATAAATGAAGACTTGATGAAAGAGGAAGTGGTGCAATGTATATTTCTGCATTTTATTTTATCATTGTTCTGTTGTGTCCTCAAATTCTTGGGCAATCATGTTGCCATATAAGTTGCTTATCTTCCCTGAGAGTTGAGGCCTAGCAGCTTTTTCATTGGTCAAAAATCCTGCCAATGTTCCAAAGGTGCTTTTCCAAAAGTCAATAGGACGTTCTTGGTTTTTTTTCCCCTTGAAAACATTACGCTTCTCATCCAAGAGGTTTCTTCCGTTCATGTTCTTCAGTTCAAGTGAAGAAGCTTCTTAGATGAGAAGTGAAATGTTTTCAAGGGGAAAAAAACCAAGAAAGTCCAGTTGCCTTTTGAAAAAGCACCTTTGGGACAACCATGACCTGGATTAGGGGTCTTCAAACTTGTCCCTTTTATGACTTGTGGACTTCAACTCCCAGAATTCCTCAGCCAGCGTGCCTGGCTGAGGAATTCTGGGAGTTGAAGTCCACAAGTCATAAAAGGGCCAACTTTGAAGACCCCTTGACCTGCATGATTGAGAATCTCCATAGATATACTGCCAATGTTCCTTTTCTGACCCTTGATTCTCCCCATCTCTTCAGAACTATGGAATCCTTGCACCGGGCTCTGGGCTACTTATATCTAGATAATTTTTCTGCATTTTTTTTTATTCAAGGGAATGCACAAGGGTGCTGACAAGAGACTGGGGAGAGGGTTAGTTGACCCTGATGGTTCTTTTGATTATGATTGCAGGATGGCTCTGAGGAATTGTAGTATGTGTGGTTGTGTAGAAATATCCTTTGCTCTAAGGGGAAGGAAGGCCTTTCAGATTATTTTCACTCAAGAAAGAAGAGCATTTTGCCTTCTCCTTTGCATTCTGCTACTTAATGTGATTATGCTTAAAATCGGAGATAATCCCATGCCATTTCTAACCATGGCATTTTTCCAGCTGCATTCTTAAAAAGGAAACACTTTTATCTGCAATGAAACTTTCCTTGATAATCAGCCCGAGCTTTAGAAAGGCACATTTTATGCTCAATAGGTTACCTATCACATAGCTTACAATTAAAAATAGAATTTAGTGCACACTTATGGCTTGGAAAGGAAGTGCTATATGTTTAAAACACAGTTGTTAAACTCACATTCAAAAGGCCATTTTTCTTCTTTAATGCAGGCTTTTAATTTCCATGGAGTAGAGCTATTATTGTGGATATATATTTCTACTAATTATCTAGAAATGTTTTCTTTTTAATCTGAGTTCTGAAAAAAAGTTGACAGGGAGATTTAAACTATACTATTCTTCATTTTGTGACTTCCAGAAGCAGGTTCCACTTAAGCATTTTGAACAAGAAGGCTTTCAGGTTGTTCCACTGACTCTAGCTATTACCTAACCTAAATGTATTTATTTTTTTTTTTTTAATCCTGGAAGCTTTTATAATTCTGCTCTTTCAAGGATCAAAAGGTTCTGTTGAAATAACAGAGAACAAAAACTCTTTGTACAAACAATAGCTTTTCATACGGTTGAAGGCGGAATGGTAGCAGTGCCCTTGCCCACACAGTAGAGTAATTATGTTTTCTTCCAATTCTGTTTTGTTGATATTTGGACTACTACAGCTAGTACCTGAGAAAACAGAAGTATTCCCAGGAGTACAACCAGGACTGCTGCGTTAAAATATGTTTTATTGAAATAGCTGTGGTTGCGCTTGAACATAAAGTTGGATTAAAAGATCTTTGAGGTCCCTCTTCCAGCCCTATCATTCTATGTGGTTATCTATTGCCAGTTGTTGTTCTTGTTGTTGTTAGCTGCGAAGTCGTGTCCGACTCATCGCGACCCTATGGACAACGTTCCTCCAGGCCTTCCTGTCTTCCACCATCTTCTGGAGTCCATTTAAGCTCACGCCTACTGCTTCAGTGACTCCATCCAGCCACCTCATTCTCTGTCGTCCCCTTCTTCTATTGCCCTCGATCTTTCCCAGCACTAGGCTCTTCTCCAGTGAGTCCTTCCTCCTCATTAGGTGGCCAAAGTATTTGAGTTTTAGCTTCAGGATCTGGCCTTCTAAAGAGCAGTCAGGGTTGATCTCCTCTAGGACTGACCGGTTTGATTGCCTGTTCCCTCTATATCTGTAGTCATTTTGTTTTTAATCTCAATATATGTTGGTGTTAAATTTTATGTACTCATAGATACACCTACCATGTTTCCCCAAAAGTAAGACCCGGTCTTATGCTATTTTTGCCTCCAAAAGAGACATTAGGTCTTACTTTCGGGAGGTGTCTTCTTGCGGAAAAAAAAAGATCTCGCGAAGTTGGAAGGTCTGACTGAATTTTTTTTTAGTCCCACGAACTCCATTTCCCTGCGGCAGGAGAAAAACGCGCCAGAGCTGGAAAGCAGGTTAGTGAAGAAATTTTTTGCTTTCAGGAAGATGGTGTGCCAAGCTCTATAGCAGTGCTGGGAGGAGAAGCAGCAGGAAACGGGGCTGCCATTTCTAAAACAGGGAAGGGAGATGCGAGGTGATGCAGGGTGGCAAGCAAGTGCTCTTCTCTGCTCTGTATCGCTGCGCAGAGCCGATTCCCTTCCACTTCTCTGTTCTCTCCAGTGGCGGTGATGGAGGGCTGGCAGAGGGAGGCGCTGGTCATGGTGCAAGCCATGGGAGAGTTGGTGGAGGAGAAGGTGGCGGCTGCTGCCAGGCAGGTGATCTGTGCAGCGGAGCATGAAGAAAGCCCCTCCAGCAGTGCACAGCAGCAGCAGAGCATTTCACTGCCATTCCCCCCTGGCTCCAAAACAGTGGAGGGGGACCAAGTCTACCCTGCCCATCCTCCAGTAGCATGGCAGTCTGGCTCAGGAGGGGAGTGAAAGGGAGCAAGGAATGGCCTGGCTGGGAGGGCCCTGAAGGAAGTGGGTGCAGGGTGCATGGGCCAGCTCCACCCCCTCTCCCACCTGCCTTGCCTCATTGTGGCGGCAGAGGTGCGATGTGGCCTCCTTCCCCATTGCTGCAGCCAGGTGTGGCAGAGTGGGCAGGGTCCTAATTAGGGCTTATTTTTGGAGTAGGGCTTATATTAGGCCCACCCTCACAAATCAAGGTAGGTCTTTTTTTGGGGGTGGAATTTAATTTTGGGGAAACACAGTGCATTGCTATTTTTCCTGCCAACAATACACTTTTCAAATACTTCAACCTTTTCATCTCTCTCTACTTTGTTAAACTTTCTGCCTCTGGAACTATTTTAACCCAGTCAGGTTAAATTTTGATATTTTATTAATTCACATAAGAGGTGCCTAATACGAGACCTCAGGGTTATTCCCGAAAGCGTTGGCTAAAATCTTCAGAGATTGTTATTATACAATATTGTTATAAAATTGTTATTTTTAAGGTAAGCAGGGAGATTGTTAACTGACCTGAGAATGATTGGGTTAGTTGTATTCATGTTAGAGAAATATAAATATCACTGACAGTAAATTCATTGACCAACAAACAACTACTGGAATGCCTAACATCAGACATGTCACTGGAAAGAAAAATCACAAAACTGCATTTCACTTATTTTGGCCATGTCATGAAGGGAAATTCACTGGAGAAAGCAATTGTGTTTAGAAGAGTTAGCGGTAAAAGGAAACCAGGCCACCAAAGAACATGGTGGCTGGACATCATCAAAGCTGACAGCAGCCAGAGCCTAGAACAGTGATGGTGATTCTTTTAGAGACCGAGTGCCCAAACTGCAACCAAAAACCCACTTATGTATCATTGAGTATAGGGTAGGCATGGCCCATTGGGTGGGCATGGCCCATTGGGTGGGTGTGGCTGCGGTGGTAACAGCAGACTGGGTGGGACTAAAAAATTCAATCAATCAATTCTAACTTTGCAAGATCTTTTTTTTCCGTGAGAAGTTGAAATTGATTGATTGATTGAACCTTTTTTTTTTCACACAGCAGCAGAGGGCGATGACATGGGTGCCCACAGAGAGGGCTCTGTGTGCCATCTGTGGTATGCGTGCCATAGGTTCGCCACCACGGGCCCGGAACAACTCAAAGAAATAGTGCAAGATTGGAAGATATGGAGTGACTTGGCCCATAGAATCACCAAGAGTTGGACAGGGCTGAACGGATAACATCATCATCATCATCACCACCATCATCAAATTCCCTGTCAATATTCACTTTTTGGGCAGTATGACCATTGGAAAGCTCTCAGAGTGGGTGTGGTTGTCAAAAAGAAAAAAAAAGTCAAAATGTCATGATGCAGTCTTAAAAGACACAACCTTGACTATTTTTGAACAACCTCTATCCCCAGGGATTCATTTCTAAGTGGTGCAAATGAAGTGAAAAATAGGAGCAAATATTTATTTCTCTTACCTCAAATACTTTTTATTTCTCTTACAAGTGTTCACTTACTGTGCTTCTGAGCTACATCATGGTACCAATAAGGAGAAAAGATAGCATGAGTTATATACATAGTACTCCCATATACACACAAAAAAACCACGTACACTACAATAACTCTACATTAGAAAAATGCTGTATGTATAAAAGAATGAACTTAAGCAAAACTAACTAAACACAAGAGGAAACGGCGAGAAATGAAAGAGAGCCAGTGAAGTAAATGTTTAAAAAAGTTCTAAATTTTGAAACGTTGCTACTTCACTGCAAAAATCCTCTTATGCTTTTGTGCAGATAATAACCTTCTGGTTAGATGTGGACCCTAGGAAATCACACTGTGATTTCTTCTAGAAATTCAGACAAGAAGTTCAGGAAAGCGTGAAGTAGCTCCTCACTGCTCTGTTTTCCTCTGTGCAATCAAGCCTCCTCTGAAGCTGGGCCAACTAGAAAGGTCAGCTCAGGTCTTCGAGCACCCTCTTATCCTTCTGTGTCATCTCCTCCTTGTTGGTATCCCTCTTTTATATGTTGTTGTTGTTAGTTGCAAAGTCGTGTCCGACCCATTGCGACCCCATGGACAACGTTCCTCCAGGCTTTCCTGTCCTCTACCATCTTCTGGAGTCCATTTAGGCTCACTCCTAATTCTTCAGTGACTCCATTCAGCCACCTCATTCTCTGTCGTTCCCTTCTATTGCCCTCAATCTTTCCCAGCATTAGGCTCTTCTCCAGTGAGTCCTTCCTTCTCATAAGGTGGCCAAAGTATTTGAGTTTCAACTTCAGGATCTGGCCTTCTAAAGAGCAGTCAGGGTTGATCTCCTCTAGGACTGACCGGTTTGATCGCCTTGCAGTCCAAGGGACTTGCAGGAGTCTTCTCCAGCACCATAGTTCAAAGGCTTCAATTCTTTGGCACTCAGCCTTTCTTATGGTCCAACTTCTTATGCCATGATCTTGGTTTTCTTAATGTTTAGTTTCAACCCAACCTTTGCACTCTCCTTCTTCACTCGCAACAAGAGGCTCTTTAGTTCCTCTTCACTTTCTGCCAATTGAATGGTATCGTCTGCATATCTTAGGTTGTTGATAATTCTCCCGGCAATCTTAATTCCAACTTTTGATTCATCTAGCCCTGCCTTTCTCATGATGTGCTCTGTATATAAGTTAAACAGGCAGGGTGACAGTATATAGCCTTGCTGGATTCCTTTCCCAATTTTGAACCAATCAGTGGTTCTGTGTCCAGTTCTTACTGTTGCTTTTTGACCCGCATATAGGTTAATAATAATAATAATAATAATAATAATAATAATAATAATAATAATAATAATAATAATAATAAGTTGGAAGGGACCTTGGAGGTCATTTAGTCCAACCCCCTGCTAAGGCAGGAAACCCTATACCATTTCAGACAAATGGCTGTCCAGTCTCTTCTTAAAAACTTCCAGTGTTGGAGCATTCACCACTTCTGGAGGCAGGTTGTTTCACTGATTAATTGTTCTAACTGTCAGGCAATTTCTCCTTAGTTCTAGGTTGCTTCTCTCCTTGACTAGTTTCTATCCATTGCTTCTTGTCCTGCTTCTTGTTCTCAAGAGACAAATAAGATGGTCTAGTACTCCCATCTCTTTAAGAACTTGCCACAGTTTGTTGTGATCCACACAATTAAAGGCTTTAGCATAGTCAATGAAGCAGAAGTAGATGTTTTTTCTGGAACTCCCTAGCTTTCTCCATGATCCATCATATGTTGGCAATTTGATCTCTAGTTCCTCTGCCTCTTCGAAATCCTGCCTGTACTTCAGGTATTTCTCGATCCACATACTGCTGGAGTATAGCTTGTAGGATTTTAAGCATAACTTTACTAGCATGTGAAATGAGTGCAATGGTGTGATAGTTTGAACATTCTTTGGCACTGCCTTTCTTTGGAATTCAGGCAGAAATCAATCTTGCAAGCAGTGACTGCCACAGTGACGATGTGGAGGTCTCCAAAACTTTCAATAAATAATGAAACATTTTTGATGTAATTTCTACCAAAGAGAAATATCTTCTAGTTTACCAGGTGACTTTTTTAATATTCTCCCAGATTTTTAAGTAGATTTAGGAAAATATAAGGGAGAAACCCATCGGTTCAATACAGCACAGTGTTGAACTGAAGCTACTTAGAGAGGGAATGTTTGAGGCAACATAAAAGCAGATGGATTTATAATCAATAAAAGAAATAAAAACTTGTGTCCATTGAAGGAAAAAAAAGAAAAATCTTCATCAGGGTCAAGTCCAAGCTGGGAATAAATAAAATGGAGACTGCTTTAAAAAGAAGGTTGTAGTTTATTGAAGAGCAAAGCCAGACAGAAGTGTAGCTCTGGGGAAACTGACCACATGAAGCAGGGAGTGGTGGGTTTTTATACCTTCTTGGGCTTTTGTGTTTGAGTTGTTCCTGTGGCATGAACTTTGACCTAAGGTTCAGTTTGCCTTTCTGGTATTCTGATAGTGTGGGGTTAGTCCTATTATGTCCTAAAGGTCATATTCTGCTTTCCTGGGGCTGGGGATGATAGTTATGTCCTGTGTTGGATTTTTGGGGGGTGAGGGTGTTAGTTCTAGGGATCTTTGTCTTTCTAATCTCATCAGCTCTAAGCTTCCTGGTGCCAGTGTTTCTGAAAGGATTATGACATCTGCATTTCTACAGAGTTGGTTTCTGCTTGGAGGAGGGACACTTGGGTTTATTAAGAAAAACTGGGCATGCTTTTCTGCCTTTTTAAGATACTTTGATGAAATATAATATTCTGCCTTTTTAATATTTCCTTCTCTGAGAGGGGGGCTGACTTCCCACAAAAGAAAAAAAAACAGATGAGAAAGTGAAGTGGTGGGAGCAGTCACATTCACAGGAGACACACAGGCAAAAGCAAAAGTAACATCAAAACTGTTCCTAGAAGTTGTTGTGAATCAGGAAAACAGGAATATCTTTTCTCTCTCTCTCTCTCCACCTTTGCATGTTCATGTTTTACTTAATCACTTACTACTTGGAATACTCTCTACCAAAAGTGCAAGTTAACAGGAAAAGAGTCTTAGTTCATCCAAATTCTTCTTGGGAAGACTTGAAATTCAAATGTAATTTGGATAGTCTGATAGGATTTATGTGATCTCCTTGGTAGAGTCTCTCTCTCTCTCTCTCTCTCTCTGTGTGTGTGTGTGTGTGTGTGTGTGTGTGTGTGTGTGTGTGTGTGTGTGAGAGAGAGAGAGAGAGAGAGAGAGAGAGATCTTACATGGCAGAGAAAGACACCTATCGTTAAGAGGCAGAAAAAGGAAAATGGAAAATTAAAGACCTGTATTAATACTTAGCCTTGTCTCCAGAAGCACGGAAAACAGAGCCATGACTGACTTAGGAGAGGACAGATAGCTCTGGATAACAAGTGAGAACAGAATTTTCTCCGTGAAGTGTTGGAAAAAACCCCATCCTTTCTTTTTCACTTTATTCTTTAGTTGTATTTCCTCATTCTACAGCTACCTCAGTGGGTTATGGTTTCTTCCCTCCCTTCCTTCAGGCACCAAACTATATTTAACAAAAGAAAAGTAGAAATGTAATTGTGGATTTCCCCTCTTTATTTTTTGCCAGCTGCCTCAATAATTATTTATTAGTATTTGGTTTATTGTTTTTTTCTATTTGCATATCATAGAACATATATCTCTTTAATGTAAGGAACTTTGATACTTACTTTAATGGAAAGTCTCATAGTCTCTCTGTGGGTATGTGTGTGAAAATTTTAATCCTGAATTGAAGAAATTGCAAGAAATGTACTAAGTGAATTTCCTTTGGGTGTGAACTTTACTGAATAAGGAACAATATGGAGGCAGTTAATGTCATCAGTGGAAACAAAGAGCTTTTTGAAGAAATGAAGGATATATTCAGAGTCCCACTGGCTGTAAAGAGATTACTCAAGTCTGTGTGTATTAGCAGTGACTAGGCCTCATTTGCTGCAGTGGGATTTCATTATATAGAACTAAAATATGGAAGAGCAGAGTACAGGGAATCCTTGATTTACAACTGCTATTGGGATTAGAAATCCTGTCGCACGTGTTACAGTCATAAGTCAAGGCAACCCACTTGACCAGAAGTGTTTTTCTGGCATTTTTCATCACTATCATTAAGTGAACATGGCAGACATTAAACAGAACCAGAAATTGGACAAAATTGCTGGAAAGCATCAAAAAATATCACAGATCGCGATCATGTGACCAAGGAATGCCACAACTGGTTATAAAAGTGACCAGTTGCCAAGTCTTGACATACAGTCACATGGTGCATTGGTGCAAACATTTACAGTGGTTGGGATGCTTTATACACCGCACAGCATTCTGTGGTCATCTTAAATGACACCAGTTGATAAGTGACCGGTCTTAAATTGAGGACTAATTTTGCAGGTATGGCTCAGCAGATTGTCAGTGGCCCGGCCCTTTTTTAGTCCTGAATCTTCCACCTAAGGTAAAACATTTCTGAGTCTGTCCAATTAATGAAGGTTAATGTCTCTTGTTTTTTTTTCAAATCCCTAATTTGGGTTTTAAATGTATTATAAGAAGCAGCTCAAGCAAACATGCAAAGGTGGTGTTTAAAGACTCTTTCCTGATGAAAATCTGCTTCTTTCTATGGCTAGCGGCTCCACAGTAGTCCATTTTGGGGGTGGGGGAAAGATATGAATTGCAATCATGCCTTCTTTTTTTTTTTTACATGTTTAGCCTGATCCAATATCTTCTTCAGGATGTGTATTGCTAGAATTCTTTTAAAACCCTGTGAATCAACCCATGAGAGCCCACTAAGCTGGCCCATGTATCGACGTTTTCTTTCATCTTTTTCCAGGAAAACTGAATTTCATCTGGATTATGAGTATCACTTGAGGGAGTCATCAATAAGGCTTCCATGTATTTCAGGTTGTGTGCTTGACTGTCAGAATGGCCATTTCTGAGTAGGGGGTCATATAGCTGGCAACAACGTTATGTCTTAAAAGCTCTTAATCAGGCTGCTTGATCCCGAGCCAGTCCAAGAGTTGCACTAGAGGTATGAAGTTGCCTTTTACACAGTTGTGTTTTTGATTGGAACAAGCTGATGTCTCTTTGGTAACCGTTGGGCTGGTGCCCAGTGCTCTGACTGATAGCAATGCTTTTTTGTGTGTGTGCCTTTCTTAACAATAATAATAATAAAAAGAATCCACAGCCCTGTTAGCCAAATGGGTCTGAAAACATTGTTATACTATTTTACAGCTCAGCTGGCTTATTTTTCTCTACCTCCCTGCTCTACTAAGCATCGGACAGAGGGAGTGAGTTATTCAATTATTTATAAGGGCAAATCTTGTAAAACACAGCTGGCTACACTTAACAACTGACCCCAGCTAATGTTTGCAGCTGCTGCTACATTGACCAGATGGAGCAAGAAATAAAATAAAATCATGTGTCAAAAGCAACAACTGGGACAATCCACCCAGCGGTGTTGAAGACTATCTTCTGGCTTTACAAATAGTGGAATGCGCAGAACGTAATGACCAGCAGTGCCTGGGTAAAGATTTCCTGCACAACCTCTCTGGGAGGATCAAACCTCGGACTGATATTGCCAACCCGAATTTAACTGTATGCAGGATTTAATTTTAATGATGGAAAGTTCCTAGAAGGATTTTGTTGAGCTGTCCTGATTTAACAGTGTTGGAGAGAGACAGGTAGAGGGGTGGTGGTGGTGTGTGTGTCTACTTAGGATTGTTCCTGGGCTGGTACCATTAGTGGTTGCCCAGTCTCAGACTTCTTGGGAAATCACCACTTTATTGGGAATTCAGATCACAAGTAAACATTATCTCTGTGTTTATCTGAGTGTGTACACTTTTTAAAAGCATTTCTCATGAGGGGGAAAAATATTATTCTCTGAATAATTTCCCATGATATACAGTGTATGTGTCTATGTACACATACTTAAAGATTTTTTTCCCCCCAGTGATTTTCAGTTTTTTTTTGAGCTACAAATAATATGATATAAAAATGGGTTTAATTATACCTGTTGGGAAGTACCCAGCCTGGCAGGGAGAACTCAAATGCGGAGTTAGCCTGGAGTCACTGCGTAATCACAAAAGGGCTAGGATCAACCCCCCCACACACACCAAGTTCCTTGGAGCCTTATCTAATTGTTCCCAGGAATGTGCAGCCAGACTGGAGAGATTCCTGTATTATAGGTAGAACATAATGAAGTAGTTACCTGGAACTGTGCATGTGTGACAATAACCTTTTGTTTTTGCAGTGGCAGTCTGAAATTAGATACATTTGGTTAGGAATCTAATATACTAATTTCTCATTATCCCCATTTCTGATCTCCCCAACACCCTCACCTTGTTCTTGGTGTCACTGTTTACCTGCCTTTTCTGAATAGATAGGCATTGTTTAAAAGGCAGCGATTGAATGTGATTTTTTTTGTATTTTAGATGGGTTGTTCCCATTTGGTCCAGGAGCAAAAGCAAAAGTGATTAGCAAGTGATAGTGTGAAAGAGGTAGAGAAGCCACTCACGACATTATACCAAAGTTCCCCAAAACCTGAAAGAGACACAAGTTCTTGTTACTCTTGACTGTTAGAAAGAATAAAAGTATATTAAAATATTTCCATTATTTTTCTAGGTCTCCTTATCTCTGAAAGTTGGGGTGGTGGAGTGTAGGATGAATAAAAGCTCAGAAAGAACTAGCAGATAAATAGAATATAGAAACCTAAGAAATAATATTGGGAATCACTGAGAGGGTATAAGTGTGTAAGTACAGTGTAGAGTATAAGTCAACTTCCCACATTTGAGTTTGTTTCTGTACTGTGTTACTGCCAGGGCTATACTACTGAAAATTCAGGACTAGAATAATACACGATTTTCTACATTTGTTATTAGAAGGTTTTGTAGCAAAGATGGTACTATTTTCTTGCCATTTTAAGGTGTATGAAGAAAATATTTTGATACTGGTTTGTGCTTCATGCATTATCTGTTCCAAGAATAATTGCCTTAAATGTGATTTAAGCTCAACTAAATTGCTCTCAGACTTTTCATGGGTTCATTTTAAATTGTTCATTTGGATTTTGTTGGACTTTCCTTGTCTTCAGACCTTGATCTAGTATAGCCTATTTTTTCTTATTCCTCTTCCCATTCACATTTTAGAAAATATGTCAATGGGACAATTAGAACCCTGCCAATTACTCTTAACAGGAATTGTCTCTGACTATTCTGTAGCTCTCCTCAATTCGGCTCCTGTAGCAGCATGAAGTTTTATTAGTCTCAAAGTTACTTGATGAGCTAAAATATAGCAAAGGTGGGATTTCCTTACCAACACGTTGGACAATTTTCAGATTAAGCGTTTCCAGTAAGTGACATATCTTAAAGATTAGTAATAAATGGCACCTTGTATCTATCGGCTATGTTTCAAGGTCACATTTGTTCACTTGCCCTTTCCAAACAATGGGTTTGTGGCAATTTGTAGCTATCTACCGGTAATTATTTTGGAGTACAATTTGCCTATTCCCATACCAATTACAGTTAAAGAGAAGAAATTAAAAAAAAATCTGAAGGGAATCAGCTCGCCTATCCGTGAGTTTCTACAAACTCCACTGCCTGTTTAGGAATAAAATTAGCAGCCAGTACTTTTAATTGTATTATCATTGTTTACCTCCAACTGTTCCTGAACCATATTTTTCCCCAGATTGGCTCAGAATGTTAACAGATTGAATAGAATGGTATGTCAGTCAGTTGCCCCCTCCCTTGAAGGAAGTTCTGAAATATAAAGAACAGTCTTGAGACATAGCAACTATTAGTCTTACTGAATCATTAGTAGGTGGAAAAAATAAAGTTATTGTGAAAGTCAATGTGTCTGTTTCCTAATTCAACTTTCATGATTTTTTTCTGATTCTTTTGGGTATCTTAAAGATCATAGCTGCATGATAAATGCCGATGAAGTACGGATTTGTTGTGGAATTCTTGGTGATCTGTTTCCAGCTAATTGCTTTCTTTTCATTGCTTTTCAGTGAAAACTTGTATTTTTTTTTTTTTTGCAAATTGGTCTCTGTAAATTTTTTATTTTTGCGCTGTCGTTCAAATAGAATGTTTTCACAGGGTAGGTTAAGGTAAAGGTTCCCCCGCACATGCGTGCTAGTCATTTCCGACTCTAGGGGCCGGTGCTCATCTCCATTTCAAAGCCGAAGAGCCAGCGCTTGTCCAAGAATGTCTCCGTGGTCATGTGGCCGGCATGACTAGACGCCAAAGGCGCACGGAACGCTGTTACCTTCCCACCGTAGTGGTCCCTATTTTTCTACTTGCATTTTTATGTGCTTTCAAACTGCTAGGTTGGCAGAAGCTGGGACGAGTAACAGGTGCTCAGAATGCCATTTTCTTTCCTTCCTTGGCTTCCCCAACTTCTGTTTTAGGATTGGAATTTAGTAATTCAATTCTTGTTTTGTATGCAAAGAATCCCAGATTCAGTTTCCGCCATCTTTAGAGAAAATAAAGATCAGGTAACAGAGTTGGTGCCTGAGACTTCAAAGCTACCTCTATAATCAAACAACATAAAGTTTCCTTTTATCTTGTTATTATTGGGAATTGCTGTTACTGTTCAGGCATGCAGTTGCAGATATTCTGATCCAAAGGATATCATTTTGTTACAGCAATCTATTAGTAATTGCTTTTTGAGTTCTTGTAAACTCTTGATTGTGTTATCCATGATCAGGTCTAGCCACGGTCTTCCATTGGTCTCTTTTTCAATTGCCTTTAATATTTCCAAGCTTCAGGGACTTTTTCAAAGACTCGTAGTTCTGCATCATGTGTCTAGTAATACTTTATTGGTAAAGCTAAAGGAGTCTCTTCAGATTTTACTCCACTAGTCATTGCCAACTCTAGAGGGTGGTGCTCGTCTCTGTTTCGAGGCCATTGAGCCAGCACTGTCCCAAGATGTTTCTGTGGTCATGTGGCCAGCATGATGTCTCAGAGCGCTGTTACCTTCTCACCTATGGGAAGTGATATTTATTTACTTGCATTTACATGCTTTTGAGCTGCTAAGTTGGCAGGAGCTGGGGCGAAAATGGAGCTCATGCAACATTTGAGTCGTGCAACATTTGAGTCTTGAACTGAGGCTGCTGGCTCTCCAGGCAGCAAGCCCAGCGTTGAACCGCTGAGCCATCACACTGCACTTAATACTTTATTGAGTAAAAAACTATTTATTCTTGTGGTATTCTCAACAATTTCATCCCTGTTTTAAAAGCATATAGTCCAGGAATCTGAGTTTTGCAAACATCTGTTTGAGCTGGAAGATATGAGCTGCCTTGAGCTGCCTTGAAAATATGTTTTTTTGGACAGGGTGATATATCTGCATTTTAATATTTTGTGAAGATGAGCCATAATATTTCTCCCAAGCAGCAAATGTCCGTTTCATGGCTACAGCAGTCTTCATATCATGGATGCCATCTACAATTTTTTTTTTAAATTACCTTCACTTGACAAGTCCTAAATGTGCTCCTAAACCCTGATGGTGCTGCAAATGATGAAAATTTGGTACAAACACTGTTTCCACGTTTCCCCTTATTGTTAGGTGGGAACCCTGCCCCCACCCTTTACATGTCCTAAAAATAATTTATCAAATAAAAAAAATATAAAAACGTGTCTCTTCTTCCAAAATCCTGGCATCAGTTTGACATAGCCTCAACTTTCACTCTCCAGCCCTTGTGAAGTTCAGCTTCTGACAAGCAGAAGACTCTGTCCAATTGTACATGTTTATAAATGAAGCTCAACAGACTCATTGCAAAGCCATGTTAAAATATCTTTGTTCTGGTAACTTTCCCAAGAAATAACCACAAAAATGATAGTGTTCCGGACAGGAAAATAAAGTCTGGCTTAGTGAGCAGCCTCCCAAGCTAAAATAACTTTTTTGCTTGGAGATGCCAAAATTTGTACCTGCAATCTTCTGAATGCAAAACATGTGTTTCATCACTGATGTTGGCTCTTTTGTACTCTTGGACTTGAGTTGGGAGACCATTGTCAAAAAGCTGGTTACTGCTAACCTATTACTTCCTAGTTACAGCATTTGTTAAGTAAACTTTGCCATAGAATTTTGACAATCAAAGAACGATCCACTTACAAGCAATCTTAACTGTGTAAAAGCTAGAATTGAAGAGTTATGTCATCTCTTTTGGGACAATAACAATTTCAGCATTTCTTTATAAAAATGCAGTTTAAAGGGATAGTAAATATTAATGCTGAAATACCCAGAATACTGGCTTCACTGTTTTTATTTTGTTTTGCTCTTTTTTTTTATTTACTGAACATACTGAATTAATTCTTGCAAATATTTTCCAAGTGGATGTCACAACAAACAGCAGGCTAAGATCAATTGATTAGCCTGGATACATCTTGTGGGTTTCTCTCCAAACAGGGTCAGATTTTCCTAAGAGTAAATGGATAACAACTTCACTAAGGTTATTTGGCATGTAATTTACACAGCTTAAAATTTTCCTCAAAAGTGATTTTTGTAGGAAGCCTTTGGGTCCAAACAAGCTAAGTAATTCAGGGTGGAATTTTAGCACCTTATGCCTGCGTATAAATATCATTGTTAATAAATAAAGTCTGTCACTGCACCAAGAATATAATAATGTGTGTTTGTGTATGCTCACATGCTTTTGACTTAGTACTGACTTCTGGGAGCTGCCTGGACAAGTCCCTGCAGTTTTCTTGCAAGATTTTGGAAGTGGTTTGTATTACCTTCTTCCTAGGGCTGAAAGAGGATGACTACCCCAAGATCACCCAACTTGGTTTTGTTTCCAAGGCAGGACTAGAATTCACAGTTTCTAGCTTGGTACCTTAATCATTGCCCCAAACTCACTCTGTCATAATGAAGGTGCCCCCAAAGATCTTGATGTAATGTTTCTTTGGGGAATTGTAGTCCAAAATATTAGAAAAACTTAGTACTTTTGTGATTGTATATAGCACCTTGCAAAGCTTGTTCTGTTTGTTTTCTCTCTTCCCATTAATCACCTTGATTCCCTAAGTGTGGCTTTTAAAATTGCTCCATGCAGTCACCTGGTATTTGTGAGCAGTGGTGGTGCAGTGATTAGAATGCAGGCTAATTCTGCCAACTGCCAGCAGTTCGATTCTCACTGGCTCAAGGTTGACCCAGCCTTCCGTCCTTCCGAGGACAGTAAAAAGTGGACCAAGATTTTTGGGGTCAATATGCTGATTTTGTAAACCACTTAGAGAGGGCTGTAAAGCAGTATGAAGCGGTGTATAAATGCTATTGCTATTGCTATTCCAATGCACTTTGCACTGTAATTTCAAGAGTCCTTTCCTATGAATTCAGTTAATTTATACTCTCTATGGATTAGTGATGATTTGATAGCTAATGCATAATTTGATAAATCTTGATCTCCAGTCAAAATCTTAGGGAGAAGTAGGACATGATTTGAGGCCAGCAACAAAACTATGGATGAAGAACACAATGTCAGAAACTATGATGATGATTAAAGTCTAGGATTTAAGGTTTTGCCATAAAACACTCAACAACATGAATTTAAAAGTTAGGTGATGGGATTTTTGTTTTGTTTTATTTTAATTAGCCACTGAATTGTGGCGCTTGGCACACATGTTCATTTTTAGATCAGGTTTGTTCTTACTTGCTAGGGACTGATTTATTCTTGGCCAGGTATGAAAATGTGCCTATTTCAAATCAAATTGTGATGATCTGCATAATAGTATCATTTAGAGATGTCCAAAATAGAGTGATTTGGCTCTGAATCACTATTTTATTCCCCCAGAATATTCTCCCCCCCCCCACTATTCCTGGCACAGGCTGATCTAAATGTTTTGGGTGTAGTTTGTACATTTCTGGAAGTGCATCATCCAGAACAGGAAATTCTTCATGGTATTTTGGATGTTTTCCAATCTAAATTTGCCCACTGACTTGATTGCTTCTTCTGATTTTTGACACTGGCTGTAAAAAAAAAGGTGGTTACAATATTTGCAAAATTGAAGATCTTCTTTTGAACTTTTTGATGCAGAAGAGCACCACCAAGCTTCAACTTTTGGTTTTGGTGAGATGGTTTGTTCTGTAATTATATCGTAACGACAATGCAAGGAATACATGAGACTGGTTTCCTGATAGCAATCATACGTAGACTGCTTCACAGTGCTTTACAGCCGTCTCTAAGTGGTTTATAGAGTCAGCATTTTGCCCCCAACAATCTGGGACCTCATTTTACCGACCTCAGAAGGATGGAAGGCTGAGTCAACCTTGAGCTGGTCAGGATTGAACTCCTGGCTGTGGGCATAGTTAGTCTGCAATATTGGATTCTAATTACCCTGCCACCAGGGCTCAATTGCAATTTACCAAAGGCCTTCTGACACTACATGGCTTATGCTAACTACTTGGCTTCACTTGGCTGAAAACTCTCAGCTGTGGCTCAGCTAGATCGGAAACTTAACCTTACCTAACAGCTGATTGTCCACTGCTAGTGTAAAGACATAAAATACTTTTGTACTTTCAGGATTTTTAACTCAAGTCTTCTTGCTCCTCACCTTTTGAAGAACTGATTCTCGATACAGTGCAGTGTTTGGCCCCGGAATTAGAAGTTCTTGTATGTTTTGATAATAGTCATCTTTGACTGCCAACCACTGGTTTCTATCTCAGGGTTGTATTTGAAGGCCTTTTTCCTATTTATTTATTTGTATTTATTATGAATGCCCTGCCTTTCTGTTGTACGTAAGTGCTCAAGGCATCTTAGGAAAATTTCAAAAGTTCCAAATACAGCATAACTGTAAAATCAATGCAGGCAAAATCAGTCAAATTAAAATGTTTGAAGCTGGTCATTTCTCTTGTTATGTAGCCATGTATGTATTTTCTCTTAAAGGTTGCCTTGGGGTCCCTCTCACTCCAGATAGTTCAATGAAGGGCTTTGAAAATCAGATACCTCCAAAATGTTTATCTGCACAGTACGTATCGTATGACTCCGTTCATTTAAGCATGGAATGTCAACTAAGACAATACATTAAGACTGGATGCTGCCCTGTAAATACTTGGCACATGAACAAAAGCCTATAAAATATTTTGCGTTTCAGGCTAAAAATAAACAACTACAAGTAAACAACCCTTCTAAATAGAACAAATTAAGGCAGCACACCTTGGAATGTAATTTGCAGATTTGGTTCAAAAAGTGCCACCCATTTTCTGAGACACACTATTTTTTCCTGTTTATACCAATAGTCACAGATATGCCCAGATGTTATTCAGCTGCATATTCAAAAATTTTCTCTCCTCTCCTCATTTGCTAACTTGTTTGAACTACATATGCTGCATATATCTATTGAAATGATCTACTCATATTGGAGACTGCGTAGTATTTTTGAAAGCAAAGAGGATTTAAGAACATCTTAATTCATTTCTTTTTGACTAGTAAAATATGGATGGATTATGGTTAAATGCTTGTGAACCTGGAATGGCCCACAACTGGCATTTATCAGTTCAATCCTCTTTTTTTTGTTTAGGTAAGAGTTCAGCCTGCTTATTAACCAACCTTGTAATAATTACAGTTTCTATATGCAATTGCTAAGAAGTCTCTGGGTGTGGATTCTTACCATTGTGGATTAATTTTTTAAAATGTATAAATTTTGATTCTTTGATCGTTATCGGCAGTCTCCATTTTTCTACTTGCTTTTTATTTAATAAACCTATGTACTTTTCAGCTCTAGAGTAGGTTGCAATATCTGTAAAAATGAGATGGATATACTGAAAAACATAATACTTTAAAAATGAATAACAAATATGCAACTTAGGTGGAGCAGTTGCAGACTGTCTGATATTTTCTTTTACTTCCCTAGACTCAGGCATTGGCAATAAATTCCATGTAGGTGCTTGGAAACACCAGTGAAAAAGCTGGATTTCATATTTTGATATAGTATTTGTCTTGGTTTACTTCCTTACTAGTGACTTATAGCTTCTTCATAGCGTTACTCAGCTATTGCTTGTCATCATTACTATTATTATAGCATAATGATTGGATGACTCCAGAAGGCATTTTAAGTCATTAGTAGAGAAATGACCAATGTCTGGTGGTTAAGTCTGTCTCTTTCTTTCTCTTGGGCTTTCACAGTGGGGAACAGATTGTGCTCCATAACGTTTAGTTCTTTCTAATTTTATAAAAACTCAAATGGTCAAGGATAGTGGCTCTTCCTTTCACAGAATATTGCAAATTGTCAATATTTCACAGAAAAAAATCTAGCATCCAGTGAAGAGAAGCTTAAGTTGCAGTGGTCAAGAAATTCCATCCTGGAAAATATGTGCTCAAAGATACTGCTTTAGCATTTATGAGTTAACACTGTTTGATCTTAATCTAGCTGGTAGAATTGCTTTACTATTGGTATGAAATCCTTTCTCCAGCTTATCTTGGTTTGTAGCATTAAACCAATTGTTGTTTCCACAAATAGTCCAACATGTAATAATTTTCTCAATTGATTTGTTGCAAATAGCCTAAATAGTTGCAGAAATTGAGGGTAACAAGAAGCGAAGCATATCGGTTGCATTTTTGTATGCATCTCATTAGCTTGAAAGCATTGTGGGAGCACACTGTTTTACATTGCTCACAATGGCTAATGGTTACATACAAACTAGACTCATTGTATTTTCTAAATAGACTTCAAACAAACTCTTTTCCAGAATTGATATTGAAGTGGGGAGAAGCTACCAACCAGCCTCATAAAAATAGTCATTTCACTATTCTGCAGAGTTCTAATAATAAAATTATAAACTCTACTCTGTGGTAGGAAAAGGGGCCAGATTTAGCATCTGTGATAGGCTCTGCTTGCTCTTTGTTTCTTCTGGCAGTGAAGCATATGTATGTTTATGGTTAAAACTATTTTCATGATGAATGCTTGTAGCAGCTTGGTTGTCACTCAAATGCCAATGTTTAATGATTAGTTATGGATTCTAGTGTAATATACATGTAATGTACAATTTAACTTCACTTGGCAGGGAGCCTCTGAAATAATGCTGCACCAATTCCTCATGTGTGGAAATCGTCAGCCAAAATTGATATAAAGCATCAACATTTGGATATCTAAAGATTTTGGATATTTTTAGGAGAGAACTGCAAAGTTTTCCAGAACTAGGGAACAGATGTAGCTCTGTTTAGGAGAAGAATTAGCAAAGAGTCCATGATGGATACCTGAAAGCTGGTGCAAAGGAAAAGAAGAAATATTTACACACTGCATAGTTTATGCATTTTGAAACCAGAATGTGAAATTGCGCCTTCCAGTTTGGGTGTTTAAAAATTCACCTGTTCAAAGACTTTTTGTCGAAAGGCATTAAATAAATCAGCTATGATTAGCAATGGTGTCAGTATTCTGATGCTGCTATGCTCCATGTATGCAGTTGGTTGTCCATTCTATGAAGGATACGCTAGATTAAATAGGTTTAGTATAATCCAGCATGGCATTTCTTACGTTTTTATTATTCTTTGGGGTCAAGCTGCCAACCAGTCTTGATTGTCCTAAACAACGCATAAAAACCTGAAATCCTGATTGCCCTCAATGTGGTGTCGTTTGAAAACCTGTGAAGACCTGCTTCTTCACCCAGGATTTTGGCGAGGAGAATAAGGCCACTCACTTCATTGTACTTATCACCTTTTATCTTTTATTGATTTTATTGTAATTTCTTGTGGGGCAGCCAGAATTGTTGAAAGTCAGGTGGCATACAAGTTTAAATTATTATGGTTGGTCATATAGTCAGTCAGATGGTTAGACTAGTTTTGACATTTTTGTCCATCTATAGAGTCCTTCCCAAGGACCTGGGATAGTCAGATATTGTGTGAGAGAATTAAAGGAATTGTCGCAGGATATAAGGTGTTCCTAGTAAAGCTGGCTTTTGCAACTGACCGATGGTGGTTTTGTCAATGCCGATGGAGATCCTATGATAATAAATCACTAAACATTGGCATTTGAGTGCTTTATATGTTTTTGGATTGCACCGAAGTCACCTATTTCTCCTTTGCTTTCTTTTGCCACAGTTGTTCTACTAGTCTTTGTGTGTTGTGATTTTCTCCAGTTCTTTCTCTTCTGTTCTTCCATCTCCAGGTTCTGCAACATCCCATTATCCAAAATCTGAACCAAATATTTTCAAAGTACTTTGAAATACTTTGGTTCCCAGAGGCAAAAAAAAAAACAAAAAAAACCAACCCTACTGTGAGCAACTCTGTCCTCAAACTATCTTTGGCTCAAGTTAAAGCAGGAAGAATTTGCATTCTCAAGAGAGGAAGTTATTCCATGTTTGTTCTTTCCAATTTAACTTTTGAAATCTAAGAAGGAAAGGATAGGCTGGATTGGCAAAGAAGTGTTTTGAAGGAAAGCTCCATATTCCCTGAATGTTGTCTTCTTGAGAAAAAAAAATACTAGTAAGGGCTTTTCGATTTTTTTTTGGAAAAGTATTATTTTTACGAAATTTATCTATTCTGTTACAATAAACCAATCAATAGAGTAGTGGGTGGGCATGCTCAGATCTAATTATGCAAGCTATGTGGGATAAACGTAGAATCCCTGTAGCTGATTGCTTAAATTAAGCAGGCAGAAAATACTGTTATGTTCCCCAGCCAAGAGCAGGAGGCAAATGACATTAATTGCATGGAACATAAGTTTGATAGTCTGTCTGTTTCTTCTTGTGAGCCAGTCTCATGTTCAAGAAGGACAAAATTCCAGGGTTGTTGGCATCAACAATATGCTACGATGACCATCATTAAATAAGCAAGAAAAAGAATAAAATATTTGGTCAGTGACGTCTTTGGGTTTTTCAAATCCACCCCCCCTTCCCCCCCCCAAGCTTAGTCTGTTTCTAATTATTTTGGAACTTGCAATGGGATGCTTTCTCTATTCCAGTTCAGGAGAATGCCAATTTGGCATAGCATTCTGCAACATAAATCAAGAGAGGCAATCGGAGCAATACAGTGTAAATGGAAACACGCGGGCTCCTCCTTCTCTTTCATTAGATATGCGCTTATCCATTTGGATGACGAGTGCTTTACTCAGATTGGTTTTGTCAGAACTGACAAGCAGAAAAGAGGGCTTATTCCCCATCCAGATGCCTTACATTCTGACATTCAAGCAAAGTCAGTGGAGGTCTCTCCCCATTGATTTAAACTGACCTGTGCGTTTGAAAGACATAATGTTTGCACCCAGATTATGGATAAAACCAACAGTATAGCTGCCTTGCAAAATATCACAATCACAGTAGTTTAAGGAGAAGAATCTGATGTTTAAGAGAAGACATTTTTTTTATGTTTCTCTGCAAGCATTCTGAATAATTTACAGCACTGTCTGGGAGGTTTACAATGTCAACACATTGCCCCCAAATGATCTGGGTCCTCATTTAACTGACCTCGGAAGGTTGGGAGGTTGAGTCAATCTTGAGCCTGTCAGGATTGAACTCCAGGCTGTGGACAGAGTTAGCCTTGCAACACTGCATTCCAACCACTGTGCTGTCATGGCTCAATATTACCATATCATAATAGGAGGCTCATCAGAGGCAGGCTTGAATGGTAGCGTCAGGGCTTTGGAGCAGCCTTGAGTGGAAGCACTGAGACTCACATCAATGCACATTCAGATCTTTGGGAGTTATCTTGCACGATCCTGTCCTAGGCTGGATCTTTTGCTGCTCATTTCCATTAGCATCTCAAGTTTTAGGAACTGAAATGTGATACAGAAGGAATAATAAAGAACAGGAAGAATAGGGAAGCACTCTGGGAGTTGAAGTCCACGTATTGTAAAGTTGCCAAGGTGGAGAAACCCTGCTGTAAAATGTATAAGAGGAGGAGGGAAGAAATGGCTGGGAGTTATCTAGTCCAATAGGTTTTTGAGTACCTATTACAACAGTTTGTTTAGTCATAATTTAGAGTTACAATGGCACTGAAAAAAGGTGGCTTGTGACCATTTTTCAGAGTTATAGCCGTTGCAGCATCCTCACGGTCACACGATCAAAAATTGGGATGCTTGTCCACTGTCTCATATTTATGACACCTGCAATGCCCCAGTGTCATTTTTATGACCTTCTGACAAGTAAAGTCAATGGGGAAGCCAAATTCACTTAATAACCATTTTACTAACTTAACAACTGCGGTGATTCATTTAACAATGGTGGCAAGAAAGGTTGTAAAATAGGGCAAAACTCACTTAACAGCTGTCTTGCTTAGCAACAGAAAATGTGGGCTCAATTGTGATCGTACAATGAGGGCTATCTGTACAGCCACCCAAATGTTTCTTTAAAGCCTATAAGTAGAGCATAAAAGTACTATTGTCTACCGTTGACGTCCCCTACAATGTAGTGTCAAAATATGACATCTCACGGCAAGTATCTGTTGTCTTCTACACCTTTAAAATCAGCAAAGCCAGCAATCATTAAAATAGCTTTTAGGTTTCTGGAGAGCGATTCAATGATAAAATTTATATCTGAAGCTGGGTTGCTCACCATGAACAGATTCTCCATTTCATCTTGTGTTTGGGTAACTAGGGATGATCAGTGGGCCTGTAACAGCATCATTGTGTTGACAGGGGAGTGCATTGATAGGAAAATATTCTAGGGTGGAGACTGAACTTTCAATTTGCAAGGGGAGTATTAAAAATAAGTGAAAGGCGATTGTTAAGATTATATTTTTTAAAAATGTTATCTGTGTTCTATCAAAGTGAAATGAATTGCAGCATCCAAAAGAACATATGTAAATACTTCCACAACATGCGTTTCAGTTGTCATGCAATGAATAACTCTTCCATAATAGCAATTTCATTTCATGCCAGACTGCTCCACTTCAAGGCTAAGCATTTACAGTCCCATTGGTACTAGATTGCAACTGAGTGTTTTGTAAAGCATATTTTATTGGTTAAGCAGTGATAGCTTCATACACACATCTATCCATATCCATCTATCTAGGGTCCACAAATGTACAAACACAGGTCCTTCTGTTCTGTTGACCCTGGTATGATTATCCTGGTTTTAAACCGTTCCGCTTCCAAGTATGGCTCGAAGGAAAATATGTTATTTCTTTGGGATGCCTATGAAAACATTCATCCATATGTCTGTAATTTGAAAACTAGGTTTTAGGATCAAGGATTTTACCTAGTGCTTTGCTTGAATTCCCTTCTGTGTTAGTTTTACCAGAGAAGAAAAATGCATTGTTTTATTATTATTATTTGCAAGGGGTGGGATGTCTCAGTAATCCTCATTGTTAGGGATAGGGGTTCTTGCCCTAATCCTAGTTATGTGGTGGTTGTATGTTATGAGGGGTGGTTGTATTGTAGTTCTGCCTTTTGTTGTACAGTGTCTCTTTTGGGCCTGTAGCCTCCCAGGCTTCCCTGATTCACTTAATTCCAAGTTAACGCTCCAGCTTCTGCATGAGGTTTTTTTCCCCCTCACCTTTTATATCACAAAGGATCGTTTAGCAAACTCCACGAACAGGGTGGAGAGGTGCGTAATGATGCGAAGGGGAAATTAGCATCTATCAAAATAAATTCCAAAGTGCTCTGGGAATGAAGTAAAAAAACAAATGCATCTTTCCCAGGGAAAGAGAACTCTTTGGAAAGGTGGAAAACAGATTTTGGTACAACATGAATTTGACAGTGGTCTCCATGAAGCGCTAGTTTGCCAAATGTGCACAATATTTGGTCAAAGGGAGTCAGTTGCACGTGCAGTTCAAATTAAGAAATGCGATTCTTGTGTGGCTGGTGTGGTTTCCCTCTAACCAGGGGGCAGGAGCTACATAGATCTAACTCAGTGTTACAGCCAGGCCTAGGTCTTTTTGTTACTTGACTAGATATGCTACTTCTGATACCGTATATCCCAGGGCTGACCAACTGTGAGCTTTTTACTTTGCTTTGCATTTTATTTTATTTTTTTAAAAAAACTTTGAAACAGGTAAAAAAAACTATACCTAAATCACAGATTAAATCTGAAATAAATCCAGCATGTACATTAACCAATTATACTATTTCTTCTCAGATATTACAGTAATTATAGGCATGATCCCATGCACAGCAAAATGCGATGGCTTGCTTTGTTTAATTATTGTGATAGCAATAGCAATAGCACTTAGACTTATATCCCACTTCACAGTGCTTTACAGCTGTCTCTAAGCGGTTTACAGAGTCAGCATATTGTCCCCAACAATCTGGCTCCTCATTTTACTGACCTCGGAAGGATGGAAGGCCGAGTCAACTTTGAAGTGGGAAATGAGCTTAATTAACCTGCAACACTGCTTTCTAACCACGGTGCTACCATGGCTCTTTCTGAGGTGGTGTAGGACGCTGAGCTTGTCGATCAGAAGGTCGGCAGTTTGGCAGGTCGAATCCCGAGTGCTGCGTAACAGAGTGAGCACCTGTTACTTGTCCCAGCTTCTGCCAACCTAGCAGTTCGAAAGCATGTAAAAATGCAAGTAGAAAAATAGGGACCACTACGGTGGGAAGGTAACAGCGTTCCGTGCGCATTTGGCGTCTAGTCATGCCGGCCACATGACCACGGAGACGTCCTCGGACAAGCGCTGGCTCTTCGGCTTTGAAACGGAGATGAGCACCGGCCCCTAGAGTTGGAAACGACTAGCACGCATGTGCAGGGGAACCTTTACCTTTACCTTTAATCAAAATGCAGTTGTGTTTTCAAAGCCATTTGAGTTGCAAAGAAATTACAAAGGCATTTTCTCTAGAATGCTTGTTGTTGTTGTTGTACCATTCTGGAACATTATAGTTTGATTCATTGATGCCAGGGGGACAAAGGGAAGCAGCAGTTCTGAGGTTTGCAAAGTTTCATGTGGTTCAGCTTCCAATTTAATCAGTTTGCGCTTAGGACCACCCGTTTAATGCATGCCAGGGATTTTGGCAACTTGTGTTGTGTACTAAGAACTCCTCTCCTCCTCAGTGTTACTTATATTTCTGAGGTTACACGCTCCAGTGTTTGGGTAACAAGATTTAATACCAAGGCTGAGTCTTGTTTAGGCATAGAGATGTCTACCAAGCATTTGGCACTTTAAAAGCACAGAATAGTGTAAGATGGTCAGATATGGTTATTGTGTTGCAATATCTTTTGTGGTCACCAAGCTTTTATTGCTACAGTTTTGTTTATTTGTAAGGCCAAAGCCCCAAAATATCTGTGGTGGGCTTGGCAATTTATAAGTCTCTTTCCAACCTGAAACATTAGCAGTAAAAAGGAGAGAATGTGAAGGGTGACATGAATGGTATTAGTCCAATCAACATCCATTTCAAAGCATCTAAAAATGTCCTGAGAATCGATCTACTCTTAGAATCACAAAGATCAGGAGATTTCAGTCCTTCAAGAGACTTTCTCATTATTTTTTAATGCTACGGAGAGCTCTCCCTATTCTCTACTCCAGTAGACTGCCAGGACTTCACGTAAGTAAAAGCATAAGGCCCTTATTAACAGTAAGAACTCAGCTAGGCCTTTTGTAACAGAGCCTGGGAAGCATTGAAAAAGAGAAAAAGGAAAAAAATGGGAAACAGAAATAAGAGGCTTGGCTTTCTAAGTGACTAGCTGGAATTTCTTGTTCCTTGTTTATTTGACAGCAGCAAGAGAAAACATTGCCCCTGCCTTTGTGGAAAGCAACAACTTTGCTGGCCATATGTTCAAGCCGCCACCAAAAGACCACTTGCCAGGGCATCTTTTTCTTACTTTTCCCCCTGAGTAACAACGGTATGTGGGAATGACCTTGGGAGACAGAAGGATGAGCTGCAGGATGGATAAGAAGGATGGATAAGAAGCAGCTTAAACTGCAGAAGGGATGTGAGCATGGCAAGCATCTCAGAAGACCCTTCCTAATGTTTCGGGCTATAATCATGGCAGCCCAATGGAAAATTCTATTAATGTAACCTTGCAATAAAGTAGAATTAGCTCATCTGGGCTTGCTTCCCGCTGGCCTATCTCACAAGGCTGGCAGCCTGTTTCCGAGGTGAGAAGAAAGCTCTTCCCTTACAGGTGAGGATCAGCCCAATGTCTGCACCTACAAGATCTCTTCTTTGGCTTTCAGATCTCCATTTTGAAATTCCCTTCCTAATATAGCTATTTCTCAGATTTCACCCCCAGCCAAAGGCTTAAAGGCATGGCTTTGCCAGTCGACTTGGGGTCCCAGTGGGGAAACAGTGCAATGGAGGTGGTTGTTTGAGTAATAACAGATCCCACCTTACCCCCCCCCCCAACCATGTGTCTTTGGTTTTAATGTTTGATTTTATTTGTTTATGTTTTAACTTAGATATAGCTGTAAATTGCCCAGAGTTAGCCTATGATAAGATGGGTGGCCAGTAAATTTTATCAATAAATAAAATTAATAAGTAAATACACCAAGGCGGTCTTCTTGATTCCAAGCTTTTTTTTTGTACTTTCTAACCTGCCTTGTAAAGCTAGTCCCACAAACAAGTTTGACTTTGTTTGGAGCAGGAAATGTGGAACCTCAGTTAATCTGTAGTTAGTCCCTTCTCCTCCCTTGACAGGATTGTAGTTTCACTAGCTTTCAGGTGGACCAAGATGATTAAAATAGCATTGCTACCTAATAAATCACCTTCCATCCATCGTTACTTTGATCTGTGGCATTTTAAAAATGTTAATGATGCTCTTTGTGTCTGTAACAACACTTTAATGTGACTCATTCATTACTCCAGTCACATTTCTAATTACTGTAAATCAAGGCTGAAATGCCCGAGTGCTTTACTTGGACTGGTTCCCTCTTAATCTCAATCTTAATCCCTCTTAATCTCCCTCTCTCTGTTCTGCTGCTTGGATTGCTCGTGAATCTGGTTTGCCTGAAAGTAGCCCCTCCCCCCCACCCTGACAACCAGCAGTCTAGGTTACAACTTTCAGAATTCACACATGGCAGAATTGATGCCTTGGAATTGTGCAAGAGTGTGTGTGTGTGTGTGTGTGTGTGTGTGTGTAAATTTTTTGGATTGCTAACAAAGAATTAATGGGAGACTGATATGCATTTCAAACTTATTTGTTCTCATCAGTCAGCCATACCCTTCTGAGATTCGAACCTAGGCTGATTGCTCATTAGGCAATTGTTTTAACCCCTAGGCCACAGGCTCTCCCTCTCTCTTTGTTAGCTGAGAAGCAAGGGAGATATGTGTTAAATGTTTATTAAGTATTTAGATTACCTTGCTAGGCCCCAAACATGGGACAAATCTTATTTCCTGTTTCAGCCTTGGGTTAGGCTGAAATAGGAAATAAGATTTGTCCCATGTTTGGGGCCTAGCAAGGTAATCTAAATACGTAATAAACATTTAACATATATATATATATATATATATATATATATATATATATATATATATATATATATACATATATACATATATATACATACATATATATATACATACATATATATATATATATATATATATATATATATATATATATATATATATATATATATATATATATATATATATATATTTGAAGTGCCAACCCTATTTTTACAAGCACGTGATCCATGTGACAAACTTTAAAAAGCAGTGTGGCTTTGATACACCTGGTTGTAACTGCTATCTGGATTTTTTTTTCACCAGGCACAGACAGATACAGACACGAACACACAAACACACACTTTCCTCATGGATGCCTTGTTTGGAAGGCAGATGTTTGGGTAAGGTTGTTGTATGAATTGCTTCTCCATAAGAATTGGCAGAAAACTTCTTAAACTGACCTTTCTTTTGTTCTTGGAAAAAATACAATATACCGGTATGTCTATATAAGAGATTGAAGGGTTCTACCAGGAAAAGTTCTCTTACCAAATGTCTGTGTGTCAGGAAAGGACCATTGGAAGATAATGTCAAAATTCTGAAGGTTGACAACTCTTTTATGATGCTGCTGCTACTACTACTACTACTACTACTACTACTACTACTACTACTACTATTTTTCTGTGGAAAAATTACAGACGGCACTAACATCCTTTCTCAGTTCTTCACCAGGTTTGCTGATGGAGAAACTGACTAGACTCATCCTCAAAACTGAATGTAAGGGGTTTGGAAAAAGAATGTGGAGATCAACTTGTCCAACTGTCTGCCAAGTGTAGAAATTCACTTCTGCAGAATGCTGCTTTATTTCTAGGCTATATTTGGGGAGAAGAAAATAACAGCCACGTTTTAAGACCACTTCACAACAACTGGCCAATAAGACAAGCTTCCTCAGAATGCTCTTCCTTGGGATGTAATGGAATTGTGGAAGTCAAAGAGGTGTAGGACACTGGAAAGATCAATGGCAGGTTGGATATTCTGATACATATCTTGGTACCCAAATAAATGCAAGAATTCTACATTCTCGGAGTTTCCAGGAGTTTCTCTGCAATTCTCTTTTCACTTGCAAGAATTTCTATCAAACTGAGCCCATTGCAAAAAAAAAAAAAAAAAGGCAGGAGAATTCTCTACCCAATGCAAACAGAAAGGTTTTTTTTTATTTCAGCCCTCTTGGCTATATGTTTGTTTCTTTGCCAGATCTATATCTGCATGTTGCCAGATTGTCATTCTTGATGTGGTAGGGTTTTGTTCTGAGTATTTCCTTTCATTTACAAATAACCTCATTGGAGAATTTTAATCAGAGACAAGCTTTTCTGGGAAATCTTTAACACTGGATACTGTTTTAAGTCACATAGTCCAATCTACAGTATTTATGAGCTAAGTTAAAAAAGAAAGATTGAATGAATGAAAGTATTTCTATTGCCAGCTGAAATTCACTTCTTCACTAAAGCTGCAAAGAAATCTTGAGCACAGAGCAGCTGGACTCTCAGCTGCTTCATCTCTAGAAAAATGCAGAGAAGAGCAACAAAGATGATTGAGGGACTGGAGGCTAAAATATATGAAGAACAATTGCAGGAATTGGGTATGTGTAACTTAATGAAAAGAAGGACTACAAGAGACATGATAGCAGTGTTCCAATATTTAAGGGACTGCCATAAAGAAGGTGGGGGGGATCAACCTATTCTCCAAAGTACCTGAAAGCAGAACAAGAAGCAATGGATGGAAACTAATCAAGGAGAGAACCAACCAAGGACTCAGGAGAAATTTCCTGACAGATCAATTAATCAGTGGAACGACTTACCTCCTGAAGTTGTGGGTGCTCCAAAACTGGAGGTTTTTCTGAAGAGATTGGACAACCATTTGTCTGAAATCGCATAAGGTGTCCTGCTTGAGCAGAGGGTTGGATTAGAAGACCTCCAAGGTCCTTTGCAAATCTGTTATTCTGTTCTGTTATTCAAAAAAATGGAAGGGCTGATTTTCAGGTATCATTGGTATGGTACCTGAAAATCAATGTCCATATTTTTTTTTGGGTTCTTAATGGAATGGGGTCCAGATTATTGGCACACGTAAAGTCATAGGCTTTGACTAAAATATTGTTTCATCCAAGGCACTCCTGGAATTTTCAAATCCAGTCATTTGCAAATAATCCACAAGAATAGTCTATTGGGCAATTAACTAATGTATTTATTTTACTGAGTTCACATTTGTAAGACTATTTTGGCACTTGTTGCCCCATTGCAATTAAGCTTTAGATTCTATTTCTATTACAGACAGTAATAACTATCCCCAATCCTTATTTACTTTTTCCTAATCGAAACCCTAAATATGAGCCTCTAGCATCTTCGTTTAATACCATGTTTCCCTGAAAATAAGACCCGGTTTTATTTTATTTTATTTTGCCTCCAAAGAGGTACCAGGTCTTATTTTGGAAGGATGTTTTGTCTCCTGTCTCACCTTACAGTGGTGGTACCGACAGCCTCGGCCAGCCGGTCCACTTCTTCTGCAGCCGCTTGCCACCACTCGCGCACCAGGGGGCACTGCGCGCCTCAATCCGGAGCTCTGTTCTTGGCTGCAGAGACCTTTCCTGAAGACCTCTGATGGCAAAATGGAGGCTGGGGGGTGCCACACACATCAATCCGGGCTTTGGTTTTCAGCTGTAAAGGCCTTTCCTGAAGGCCTCTGATGGCAAAATGTAGCCCGGGGGACACCAAGCATGTCAATCTGGAGCTCCATTTTCATCTGCAGAGGCATTTCCTGAAGGCATGTGATGGTGAAATGGAGGCCAGGGGTGACTTGCGCAAGTGGCGGTGAGCGGCCGCAGAAAAAGACAACCAGCAAGGCAAAGGTGTTTGGGCCTGGGTGTTGTGATTCAGCGTCAGCCTGTGGTTTCGGCAGCTGAGTCGGATAATTCTGAAGTGGAGGAGGAGGAGGAGGGGTTTGGAGAGCCTTTGATTGCAGAGGAAAGTTCTGATGCACCGCAGAGCTTTCAGCCAGGCCCCTCCCGTCTTGTTCCTCCTCAGACCCAGCTGTGTGAGCCTGAAAGATTGGAAGAAAACGATCCACAGCTGGCTCTGTTCAGGGACGCTCGAAGCATAAGGCAGACTAGCAGAAGTGAACAAAGAAAAGCAATGAGGCACCTCGGGAGAAGGCAAAGAGACTTGAGACTGCTGTTTAAAAGGGGAATGTGTGGGAGGTGCTGGTTGCTGAAGGCAACCGTTTGAAGAGCTTCTGATATAGTCTCGGTCTGTATTTGTTTAACTCTGTTTTGAACTGTTTCATTTAGTTTTTGCAAATAAATTTGGTTGGCTTAATTCCAGCCTATTAAATATAAAAAAGGGGTTGTTCCCTGACATTCCAACAGGGCCGGTCGTAGGCTGGAACAGAACACTGGGAGGCCTGGCTGCATGGTAAACAGGTGCAGGGTGCGTGGGGCAGTTCCACCCCCCATCCCTGCCCTAGCTTGATTTTTCATGTGCGCCTCACCCCAAAATTAGGGGTTATTTTTGGTGTAGGGCTTATTTTTGGGAAAACACAGTAGTGCCCCTTGTCTCTTTAGAAGGAGAACATGGCATTTGAGTGCAACCTTGCTGTGTCTCAGTTTATAGTTGGGGATTCCATACATCATAATAATTTAGATCTGGATTCTGTATAATGAAGGCATCCTTCTCTGCTTCTTCCCAAGCATCTAATGATACTTATAAGGCTAATCATTCAAAGTAAAGCAAGAGTTTCAAGCACAACATGATGGAAGGGAAATAAAAAAAAAGCAATGCAGAAGTGTGAGAAGGCAGAGCTGCCTGTTCCTCATGGCTTGTGCTGAAATCTTTCAAGCTATGCCAAATGAGCTATGATCACACAGTGGTTAGAATGCAGTATTGCAGGCTAATTCTGCTGACTACCAGCCATTTGATTCTTACAGGTTCAAGATTGAATCAGCCTTCTGAGGTCAGTAAAATGAGATTACATTCAGATAGTTAGGGACAATATGTTGACTCTGTGAACCACTTTGAGAAGGCTATAAGGCAATGTGAAGTGGTATATAAGTCTAAGTACTATTGCTATTGTAGGTAGGATAGAAGATAGTTCCAATGGTGAGTATTAAAATAATATTTTATTGGTTGGGTTTTTTAATATGGCATGGGTGAAGCAAAATCCAATTTTACATCTGCTGCAGCAAAAGGTTTTGGGGACAAATATTAATAGTGTGCTGTTGATAACTATGGAGATTAATTGATATATACTTAAAAATGATTGATGGACTAACATAATAGTAAGATGCAGTGGGATTGATTCTTAATTCTTTCTGAATTTCAGCCATCATCTTAAAACACATTGAAATTTCTTATAATAATAATAATAATAATAATAATAATAATAATAATAATAATAACAACAACAACAACAACAACAACAACAACAACAACAACAACAACAATAATAATAATAATAATAATAATAATAATAATAATAATAATAATAATAATAAGTTGGAAGGGACCTTAGAGGTCATCTAGTCCAACCCCCTGCTCAGGCAGGAAACCCTATACCATTTCAGGCAAATGGCTGCCCAGTCACCTCTTAAAAACTTCCAGTGTTGGAGCATTCACCACTTCTGGAGGCAGGTTGTTCCACTGGTTAATTGTTCTAACTGTCAGGAAGTTTCTCCTTAGTTCTAGGTTGCTTCTCTCCTTGACTAGTTTCCATCCATTGCTTCTTGTCCTGCTTTCAGATGCTTTGGAGAATAGCTTGACTCCCTCTTCTTTGTGGCAGCCCCTGAGATATTGGAACACTGCTATCATGTCACCTCTCACCCTTCTCTTTGTTAAACTACACATACCCAATTCCAGCAACCGTTCCCTATATGTTTTAGCCTCCAGTCCCCCAATCATCTTTGTTGCTCTTCTCTGTACCCTTTCTAGAGTCTCAACATCTTTTTTACATCGTGGTGACCAAAACTGGATGCAGTATTCCAGGTGTGACCTTACCAAGGCATTGTAAAGTGGTATTAGTACTTCACATGATCTTGATTCTATCCCTCTGTTAATGCAGCCTAGCACTGTGTTGGCTTTTTTGGCAGCTGCAGCACACTGCTGGATCATATTCAAGTGATTGTCTACTAGGACTCCGAGATCCCTCTCACAGTTACTACTATTGAGCAAGGTACCACCTATACTATACCTGTGCATTTGATTTTTCCTGCCTAAATGTAGAATGTTATTTTTTTCACCATTGACTTTCATTTTGTTAGATAGCGCCCAGTGTTCGAGTCTGTCCAGATCCTCCTGTATTTTAAGCCTATCTTCTGGAGTATCGGCTATTCCTGCCAGCTTGGTGTCGTCTGCAAATTTAATGAGTTCCCCATCTATCCCCTCATCCAAATTGTTGATGAAGATGTTGAAGAGCACTGGGCCCAGAACAGAGCCCTGGGGCACCCCACTACATAATTCCTTCCATATAGATGCAGTTTATTTATTTATTTATTATTGGGACTTATATGCCGCCCTATCTCCCGAAGGACTCAGGGCGGCTAACAACAATAAAATACAATAATACAAAAGTTAAAAAGAAATTAAATTAATAGCCCCAGTAGAATAAATTAAAATTAAAATTAAGTTAAAAATTAAAAACATAATTAAAATCCCTGTCAGTCCAGGTCAGCCTGATGGAAAAGGAGTGTTTTGAGGCTGCGGCGAAAGGACCAGAGATCCGGGGCCATCCGAAGCTCAAGGGGGAGTTGGTTCCATAGGGCTGGCGCTCCCACAGAGAAGGCCCTCCCCCTGGGGGTCGCCAGCCGACATTGTCTAGCCAACGGCACCCTGAGGAGGCCCTCTCTGTGTGAGCGCACTGGGCGATTGGAAGTCGTTCCTGGCAGCAGATGGTCCTGCAAGTATCCCAGGCCTAAGCCTTGTAGGGCTTTAAAGGTAAGTACCAGCACCTTAAATCTCACCCAGAAGACAACTGGTAACCAATGCAGCTCATGCAGGAGGGGTGTAATATGGGAGTATCGGGATGCTCCCATCATTACCTGCGCGGCCACATTCTGCACCAGTTGAAGCCTCTGGGTGGTCTTCAAGGGCAGCCCCATGTAGAGAGCATTGCAGTAATCTATACGGGAGGTAACGAGTGTGTGAGTGACTGTACATAGGGCATCTTGGTGCAGATAGGGGCGCAACTGGCGCACCAGGCGAACCTGGGCAAATGCCCCCCTGGCCACGACTCCAATATGATCTTCTATTGAGGACCACACGCTGAGTATGGCCTGTCAGCCAGCTACGAATCCATCTGGCGGTGATGCTATCTAACCCACATTTTTCTATCTTATCAAGTAGTAGGTTGTGATCTACTTTATCAAATGCCTTGTTTAGTGCTTTCAGGTTATAGGGATATGTAATCTGCTGCTGTGGAATGTCAATTCAGCCTGCTTTGAGGATCTGACTGTACAGTATTTAGAAACTCAAGTCAATTCAATTTGATGATTGGAATTCATTTTTCAATGCAATCTAACAAAAATCAGTGATGTGGGGTGGCCGTTGCTTGTGAAAAAGACCTTGCAATCATGGAACCAATTTGGGGGCCATCTGGTTCATTCCATATTTTTAATCCAATTCAGAAAGTGGATTGGATTCAAAGACTGAACTGAGTCCAACTCAAGTCCTGCACAGCTATATTCTGTTTTCTTTTACTGCCATTGTTTTGGAAATTTGGCATTGTAGACTAAAAGCTGATAGTTCGATGAAGTTATTCCAATGCTTCTTTTCAGTACCACACAAAGGGTACATTTTTGAAATATCCTTTACCTCTACCTTTTTTCAAGCGGAGGTAGCAAAGACAAAGGGAGGCAAGCACAACAGCCCAGCGCTGTGCAAATAGCCTAGGTAAGAGCCCACAGGCGTAAGGGCCTTCTATGGGCTCCCCCCTTGCTCCATGCAATTTAAAAACAAAACAAAACACAACAGGTCTAGTGATTGCACAGGTACAAATGCCAGCAGCTGTAACATGTGCAGAGCAGGCAACATCTACAAATCAAATCCTGCCTCCAGCTTTGGCTCCTACCCAGGGTCAAGCACAGCTCCTTCAATTTGTCTTTTTATACTACCAACCAATGAAACTTGTTACTTTTATTTATAAACCTTTTACTCCCCCCCCCACTTTTAATAGCCAAATCTCATGTTGTTACTATCAATAGAGCCTTGGTGGAGCAGTGGGCTAATGCCTCCTTAAGTAACACCAGCTGCCTGCAATTAGTGCAGGTTCGCATCCCACCAGGCTCAAGGTTGACTCAGCCTTCCATCCTTCCGAGGTAGGTAAAATGAGGACCCAGATTGTTGGGGGCAATTAAGCTGACTTTGTAATAATGCCGCTTGGGGGTGTGTGTGAAAGTCCTAATAAGCAGGCATATACATAGAATGAAGGATACTGCTAAGCTTGTAAGCCACCCTGAGTCTTCGGAGAAGGGCGGGATATAAATGGAATTAAAATAAAATTAAAAAAAATAGGTTCAAATATGAGGGGGTCCTTGGTGATCTGTGAGCTTCGTTGTTTTCTTGCAAATATTTCACCATCAGACTAGGCAACATCATCAGTGCACTTATGAAGCTACCTAGTTTGGTAATGAAATGTCTGCAAAAAAAAAAACACACACACACAGCAACAACAACCAAACTCAGTTAGCACCAAGGACCCCCTCATTTCAATCCTGAGCTGCAAATATTCTCCTCTGTAGGTTCAAACATTTTTGCTGTTTCTGATATATATATATTTAATGTGGTGTGCATCGATTGCTATTTCATAGTTTGATTACTATATTAGATTATAGAAAAAGCAGAATCATGATGTCACTTTAGAGAGAGAGAGCGCTTAAGTATAATTGCACTTATAATTGCTACGAAGAAAGTCGGAACCTACTTCTTTAGTACTTTCATATCATTCTCTTTTTTCTACTTTCTTCTTTTTTTCTTATTGCATTTTTAGCTTTTTGTTTATTTCTCTCTCTCCCTTTTCTTTCTATGTAAGTTTCCCGACTCATGTTTTACCGTCTCCAAAATGCCTCTTTGTAATAGCAAGATGTAACTTCTATCTAATTTAATTTTTTTCAAGCTCCAAATTTCTCAAAGCCTTTTTCTTAAAAACAAAAAAAACAAACCCAACTATGATTCTCTCTCTCTCCCCCCCCCCCCACCCCATTTTGACCACATGTCCCATCCTGGCTATTTTTACTGATGGAAGTTACAACTCCATATGGCTTGCATTACTTCAAAATATTACTTTAGCTAAAACCATCACCCAAATGAGCTTTTTTTGGAGGGGGGAAAAAACCTATACAAAATCTACATTGCAACTGGAAACATTAAAATGATGGGTCTGTTAAGGCACTTGGTTTCTCAAACCGTAGGCAGAGACTGATTGAGGTTAATGTACATTTGAGATGTCCTGAGTTTTAAGAGATATATCTGAGCATGTATGCATTCTCCTTTGGGGAAATAGAAACCTGGCCTTACTTTTTATTGAGTTAAAATTTGAAGGAAGCTTCACTCAGCCAGGAGAATGGGAGAACGATGAGAATGTGTGCGAGACAATTTTTGTTTAATTCAAACCAAACAGAATTTATTTGCAACCTATAGTTTTGATATAGGAACGCTATGATGTTTCATCCCCACCTTTTTTTCAGTCCTTCTTCCGACCCCCTAAACTCCTTGTACTTGCCTGTGGTTTTACCAGAGCCATCTTCTTTTCCTTCTCCATCATTTATCCAGCCTTAAGAAACACAGAAATGAAAGCAAAATGTCACTTTCCTCTCTCAAAATGACTGCTTCCCTGCTGCGCAGCATGCTAAGTGAAACAGAGCTAGGAAATATTGATGAAATGACTTTTGGGTTATGCCATGTAAGACCATGAACATACATGCCAATATTTCACTAGCTATGCCACTTGCTTCTTCAGAAAAAGAAGTGCTTGACCGATTAATTGATCATATTTATAAACTGTCCATTTCACAGATACTTGACTCTGGGTGGCATACGATAAAATCATAAAAAAAATAATTACAAGAATACTGTAAAATTAAAACATAGTGTTATTTTAAAAAAAAAAAAACACTAAAAAGAGCAGGGAGTGCATAGATGTTACACACAATGTAGCCATCTCATTAAATTGGATTTAGGTGAGGTCCCCAAGCCTATTGACAGAACTAGGCTTTAAGGGAATTCCAGAAGGATGACAGGAATAGAGCCAGTCTCACCTACGGGGTGGTGGGGTGGTGGATGACATTCCACAGGATGGGTGCCATACCACAAGAAGTCCATCTGCTTGGTCTCACCAAATTAGGATTAGGATTTATTAAATTTATATGCCGCCCTTCTCCCTAAGGACTCAGGGCAGCTCACAACAATAAAAATTAAGAGACATAAAATACAAAAATTTAAAAAGAATTAAACAATGAATATAAGAAATACGGGACAATTTAACACAATAAAAACCAAATTAAAAACCATGGTCAGTCCAGGCCCGCTTGTTGGAATAACCATGTCTTCAGGTCACAGCGGAAGGATCAAAGGTCAGGGGCCATCTGCAGCTCCGGAGGCAGTTCATTCCAGAGGGTTGGCGCACCCACAGAGAAGGCTCTCCCCATGGGGGTCGCCAGCCAGCATTGCCTGGCCAACGGAACCCTGAGGAGGCTGACTCTGTGGGAGCGAACTGGGCGATGGGAGGTTGACATTGGCAGCAGGTGGTCCCACAAGTACCCCAGAACTAAGCCATGTAGGGCTTTAAAGGTAATTACCAGCACCTTGAATCGCACCCAGAGGGCAACCAGAAGTCAATGCAGCTTGCTCAGGAGAGGTGTAACATGGGAGTATCGAGATTTGTTTGCAGACATGACCTGGAGCATGCCTCTTCTTCTGGACCCAATGGTCTGAGTGGAAGTAATTGGAAAGATGTGGTCCCTCAAATAATTTGAAGTCATGAAAATGTTCACTTTATGATCTTGGAGAAAATGAAGCCAGAAATGTATTACACATTTTAGTACAAGGCATGGCAGGCTTAATTTACAGGAAGGTATAAATCAAACATTAGTCTTTTCCACTAGTAAACATTCTACAGACTACATTATGGGTATATTATTAAGCAAAGAATGCTATGTAAATATCAGTTGTGGATGAATTACAATGCATTCAGAAAGTATTTAGATTCATTTTTGTCAGTTTTGTTATACTGCACCCTGATTCTACAGTTTTTGAAATTCATTATTTTTCTCATTAATCTACACTCAGTATCCCATAATAACAAAGTGAAAACAGAATTTTAGAAATGTCTGTAAATTTATTAAAAAGAAAAAACTGAAATATCACATTGGCATAAGTATTCAGATCCTTTGCAACAATACTTTAAATTTAGCTCAGGTGCCTCCTATTTCTCTTGATTGTTGCTGACATGTTTCTGCACCTTGATTGGAGTCGACCCATGGTAAATTAAATTGATTGGACATGATTTGGAAAGTCACACACCTCTCTATAGAAGGCCTCACACCTGACAATGCATACTGTTGCAGAGCAAAAACCATGAGGTCAAAGGAACTCCCTGCAGAGTTCAGAGACAGGATTATTGCAAGGCACAGAACTGGGGAAGGCTACAATAAAATTTCTGCTGCACTGAAGGTTCCTAAGAGCACAGTGGCCTCCATAATTCTCAAATGGAAGATGTTTGGCACAACCAGGACTCTTCCAAGAGCTGGTCACCCAGTCATACTGAACAATCAGGGGAGAAGGGAGAATTAGTAAGAGAGGTGACCAAGAACCCGATGGTCACTCTGACTGAGCTCCAGAGCTGATCTGGGCTTTATGGCAGAGTGGCTAGATGGAAGCCTCTCCTCATTGCAAAACACATGAAGGCCTGCTTGAAGTTTACAAAAAAGCATCTCTAAGTTCTCTCAGACTAAGAGGAACAAGATTCTCTGGTGTGATGAAACCATAATTGAACTGTTTGGCCTCAATTCTAAACATTATGTCTGGAGGAAACCAGACACCATTCATCACCTGCCCAATACCATCCCAAGAGTGAAGCATGGTGGTGTGGGGGTGTTTTCAGCAGCAGGGATTGGGAGACTGGTCAGGGTTGAGGGAAAGCTGAATGGAGCAAAATACAGGAAGATCCTCAGTGAAAATCTGTTCCATGGCACTCAGGACCTCAGGCTGGCCGAAGGTTCACTTTCCAACCTGACAATGATCTGAACCACACAGCCAAGACAACACAGGAGTGGCTTAGGGACAATTCTGTGAATGTCCTAGATGGCCCAGCCAGAGCCCTGACTTCAGCCCTATTGAACATCTCTGGAGAAACCTGAAAATGGCTGTCCACCAATAGTCACCATCCAATCTGACTGAGCTTGATAGCATTTACAAGGAAGAATGGCAGAAAATCCCCCAATCCAGATGGGCACAGCTTGTTGTGTCATACCCCAAAAGACCCAAGGCTGTAATTGCTGCCAAAGGTGCTTCAACAAAATACTGAGTGAAGGGTCTGAATACTTATGCCAATGTGATATTTCAGTTTTTTCTTTTTAATAAATTTACAGACATTTCTAAAATTCTAAATTCACTTTCACATTATGGGGTACTGAGTGTATGTTAATTAGGGGAAAAATGAATTTCAACAACTGTAGAATCAGGCTGCAGCAAAACAAAATTGATAAAAGTTAAGGGGGTCTGAATATTTTCTGAATGCAGTGTAGATCGTTAGGGGTGATATAATTAAATGTGGGCTGGAGTGACTGTGGCATAATTAATTCTAGACTTGGACATTACAATAGCTTAGAAAAGTATCCTGCAAATCTATTTTGTGGAAAGCCTGGCTATAAAATTGGGTGGAGGTCTAGTAGTTTTAATTATTTAATTAGCAAGTGTTTTTCATTTTTGACCTTACATTCTTTCTTAAATTTGCATGCAGACACAGAGAGAAGTTGTGGTATATTAGTTTACATAGAAAATTATTTAATCTTTGTAAAAAGGTATATTTTAATGTTTAATTTTACATTTTTTATTGTTTTATCATTTCTAAATCCAAATTTAAAGGGTTTAGCATAACTGCAATTGTTTTCTCATTTGTTATGTTGGTTTAATGTAGTAGTGTTTGAAACTGATCAGATTTTATATAACAAGCTTATGATCCAGTACTAAGAGCAACCTACTATAAGCTTCCACAGCACCGATTATTTGCTAGAAATATTTCTTCTTCCAAATAAGTAAATTGGTTGAGAAACTTCTTGCTCTAATCATTTTAACCATTATATAATAATTTTTTAAAAAACATCACCATACAAGCATGCAGAATGATACTTATTGAAATTGTGAAGTTCTAAATATAAATGGTTGTAGAAACATAGATAATACCTTACTGTAGTCAAACTACAAGTGGCATTGAATATATTTTCATGGAAAAACCAATCTAATCAGTGGTTGGAATATATATCTGAATTCGTGGTACCCAGTGACAAGAAGTTACAATTCTTGAGATTTTTTTGGCTCAACTTTCAGTGAGTGATAAATCATACAAGCTTGATGCTCCACTTTAATATGCCAGAGAAAAGCATCTTCCTTCTGTATGAATGAAGCTCAATTTTATTTTTGATTTTAGTCACATGTTGAATAAATTTTCATACGTCAGGAGAGATCCAGATTTAGTTCTGGTTACTTTGGGAGAAAACTTGCATTGTTTGGGAGAGTAACTTGGAAGGGTTCCTGTTCCATTTTCATTTAGATAAAGTTTCTTTAAAAAAAATAGAACTCCCTTAAAACCAGGATAAGTCTAATAATTTCACAACCAGCACACAAATGTTTTCAAGCACTTTCCATTTTAAAGATAGTTATAATAAGAAAGATCTGATTACATATGGCAGCGTGAGACATCTGAAAGCCAGAAATACCAGAGACACAGCAAGAATGGCTTGTTGAAGGAAGAAATGGAGAGGCAGTGCCATAAATAACTTGGCCCTGGATTATGTAGGAGAAGGAGTCTTCAAACTTGGCCCTTTTATGACTTGTGGAAGTCCACAGGCATGCTGGCTGAGGAATTCTGGGAGTTGAAGCCCACAAGTCATAAAAGGGCCACGTTTGAAGACCTCTGATGTAGGGCTTTAAAAGGGACAACCAGAACCTTGAATCAAACCCCGAAAGAAACTGGGAGTCAGCAATGATGCAACTTAGGCAAATTGAGAGCTGCCAGTTCTATGTGAGCTGTTGCATTCTGACCCAACATTTAACTTCTAGATGGCCTTCAGGGTGCTTTTGAATTGTGATGTTGGAGAAGACTCTTGAGAGTCCCATGGAGTGCAAGGAAATCAAATCAGTTGATCCTAAAGGAAATCAACCCTGACTGTTTTTTTGGAAGGGCAGATGCTGAAGCTCAAATATTTTGGCCACCTAATGAGAAGGGAGGACTCATTGGAGAAGACCCTGATGTTGGAAAAGTTAGAAGGCAAAGGAGAAGGAGATGAAAGAGGATGAAATGGTTAGATAGCGTCATTGAGGTGGTGGGCGTGAGTTTGGGCAGATTCACAGAGACAGTGGAGGACACAGGGACTTGGTGTGCTATGGTCCATGGGATCATGAAGAGGCAGACATAACTTAGCACAGCCCCATATAGAATGTGTTGCTAATAGCGCAACGGGAATGAGATGTGTCTTTAAATGAGAAGTGTTTTCTGGATGTGATAGATTCATTCACAATATCTCCAATAGCATTTCTCTAAGTAGGTCTTGTGTTCTAGTGACAGATTTGGTTCAGCCTTTTTCAACTTTGGGGTATGGGTGTCATGACCTCTGTCTTACTGGGGACTCTTTTGGAACAATGCATTTTGACTGGGAAGAAAGGATGAACAGAAGTCCCCGATGGTTCAAGGCTAGTCAGCATGAAAGGAACCTTGGCTTGGGGAGAGAATCCCAGGCACAGTCCACTGACCTTCCCCGCCGATGGTTTTGTTCTGCTTCTTACGTTCAGCTGGGTAGACCACCAAAAGTAAGAACGTCCATTTTAAAAGCAGAGAGCATCTATAAGTGTAAAGTTGACAGGAGTCTTTCAGATTAACCCAATTGTTGTTGAGATGGCTCTTCCTTCCTCTCCACTTTACACATTTGGGTGCTTTTAAAAAAAATATTGTGGGCACATATACATTTCAGTTTCACTAGTAAACTCATGGAGTGAATTTAAAGCACATCTGAATTTCTACACATCTACCCATACATACAGGTATTCCTTGATGTAGGAACGGTTGCTTAGCGACTGTTTGAAGCTACAACTGGACCTCGCAGAATTACCTAATTCCAGGCTCAATTATGATTGTAAATCAAGGACTTCCTGTTTTCTGGTGGTGAAAGGTATCCTCTCCCAGATGTACCTGTGAGCTGCATTCAGTACCAAACCTATGAGATGCTCCCTACCCACACCACACACACACATGTGATCTGCTTAACGTGCCCTTCTTAAGAAAAAAAACCCAAAACAAAACAAACATTCATAGCAAGATGAATTGACCCTGAGTGGTGACAGAGAGAAGACTCAATCAAGAACCTGCATAACCAGATTATTTCTATTCATTGGCTATGTCTCAAGGAAAGTATAGCTAGCGTGGTGGCCAATTGGAAGAGATAGATAAATAAATAACAAGGGCACACAGCTGGGTTTATTAAAAACATTCCAAAATCATGCTGCAATGTACACTGTATCGCTAGAAGAGAATATTTGTAGCTCAGGATTGACCTGAGGCGTTATTTCATTATCAAACTAGGTAACATCATCCATCTCTGCACTGATGATGTAGCCTAGTTTGGTCATGAAATGTCTACAAGAAAACACCCAAGCTCAGAGAGCACCAAGGACCCCACAATTTACACTGTGTCTGCCTTTGCCTTTTCAATAAATAGCAGGCCTCTAGTTTTGCCTTTGCTCAGGGCAGCTCAGAAACCTACAAAAGCTCAGTGTGCACCATTTTAATGTTTGCATACTAATAATGTTATGATGTGTCTTCAAGGTGATTCAGTTATTTTGGGTGAGCCAGGTTTTGACCACAACAATATGTACTTCAATGAGCATAAGCACATTTGTGCAAGCATATAATATGGCAGTCTATCGACAGAGATTAGTATATCAATGAACTGTGCCAGAAATTTCTCAATGGGCAACTGGACCAGTCATGCTTTGGGCTGCGCAAGCAATGCTAGAATTTCCCTAGTTACAGACTTTCTGTTCTCTTTCTAATTTATTTTTACATACAAACCATCCCATAGAAAAAGAAATGCAAGAAAGCAAAATGGCTGTCTGAGGAAGCTTTGCAAATCGCTGAGGAAAGGAGGGAAGTGAAAGACAAGGGAGAAAAAGAAAGATATGCCCAATTGAATGCAGAATTCCAGAGAATAGCTAGAAGAGATAAGAATGCCTTCTTAAATGAACAGTGCAAAGAAATAGAAGAAAACAATAGAATAGGGAGGACCAGAGATCTCTTCAAGAAAATTGGAGAGATGAAGGGAATGTTTCATGCAAAAATGGGCATGATAAAGGACCAAAATGGCAGGGACCTAACAGAGGCAGAAGAGATTAAGAAGAGGTGGCAAAATTACACAGAAGAACTATACAAGAATGAGCTTAATGTTCCTTCTGGGTGAGGAACGTAAAATTTACACAAGCTCAGAACCTAAGAGAGAATTTTTATAAAATGTTTTATAGATGGCATTTAGATCCTAAAAAGCTTGCAAGTATGTATCCGAACTATCAGCCAAAATGCTGGAGGTGTGGTGGCGAAGATGCAACATATTTTCACATATGGTGGACCTGTAAAAAGGTTAAGGCTTTTTGGATAAAAATTTGGTGGAATATGCAAAAGATTTTCAAACAAAGGATAAAGTTTTGTCCACAATTGTTTTTGTTGGGCATAATTACAGATGCTACTGTTGTGGACACTAAGCTGATGTTGAACTTAATTACAGCAGCAAGACTTTTAATAGGTCAATATTGGAAGAAGGAGGAACTGCCGACTATAGAAGAATGGATTTTAAAGGTTTCTGACCTGGCGGAAATGGCAAAGATCTCGGCTTATTTGAAAGATCATTCGCAAGAACGTTATATTATGGAGTGGAAAAAATGGATTGATTATATCCAGAACAAATATGGGACTAAAAAGTTTCATTTAGCATTTGAATAAGTCTTCCTTTCTTCTTTCTTTTTTCTTTCTTTTTATATGTAATATTAATATTGCTTGTAGTTATCTTATATGAGCCAGAGAGCGATAGATTTAAGAGTTTATTGTTGTTAGCATATGGATGCTTATGATTGATTTTTGTTTTTATACCTTGTACTTAGCTCTGGGAAGTCGGGGGGGGGAATGGGGGGGAGGGGTAGGGAGGGATAGGTAGGGGTGGGGGGAGGGGGGATTGTTAAAGATAAAATGTACTTTAAAACCTTTTAATAAAAAAAAAAGAATGAGCTTAATGTTCCTGATAATCACAACGAGGTGGTCACTGACCTCGAGCCAGACAGCCTAGAATGTGAAGTGAAGTGGGCCTTAGAAAAGCTGAGCAACAACAAAGCTAGTGGAGGTGACAGTATTCCAGCTGAGCTATTCAAAATCTTAAAAGACGATGCAGTTAAAGTGCTACACTCATTTTGCCAGCAAATTTGGAAAACTCAACAGTGGCCACAGGATTGGAAAAGATCAGTTTACATTCCAATTCCAAAGAAAGGCAGTGCCAAAGAATGTTCAAACTATCGCACCATTGCACTCATTTCTCATGCTAGTAAAGTTATGCTTAAAATCCTACAAGCTAGACTCCAGCAGTATGTGGATGGAGAACTACCAGAAGTACAGGCAGGATTTTGAAGAGGCAGAGGAACTAGAGATCAAATTGCCAACATACGCTGGATCATGGAGAAAGCTAGGGAGTTCCAGAAAAACATCTATTTCTGCTTCATTGACTATGCTAAAGCCTTTGATTGTGTGGATCACAACAAACTGTGGCAAGTTCTTAAAGAGATGGGAGTACCATCTTATTTGTCTATTGAGAAACCTATATGCGGTTCAAGAAGCAACAGTGAGAACTGGACACAGAACCACTGATTGGTTCAAAATTGGGAAAGGAGTCTGGCAAGGCTGTATACTGTCGCCCTGCCTATTTAACTTATATGCAGAGCACATCATGAGAAAGGCAGGACTAGATGAATCAAAAATTGGAATTAAGATTGCCGGGAGAAATGTCAACAACCTAAGATATGCAGATCATACTACTCTAATGACAGAAAGTGAAGAGGAACTAAAGAGCCTCTTGTTGCGAGTGAAGAAGTGCAAAAGTTGTGCAAAAGTTGGGTTGAAACTAAACATTAAGAAAACCAAGATCATGGCATCCGGCCCTCTCAATTCCTGGCAAATAGATGGGGAAGAAATGGAGGTAGTGACAGATTTTATTTTCCTGGGCTCCAAGATCACTGCAGATGGGGACTGTAGCCAAGAAATTAAAAGACACTTGCTCCTTGGGAGGAAAGCCATGGCAAATCTAGACAGCACACTAAAAAGCAGAGACATTACCCTGTCAACAAAAGTGCGTATAGTCAAGGCTATGGTCTTCCCAGTTGCAATGTATGGCAGTGAAAGCTGGACCATAAGAAAGGCTGAGCGCCAAAGAATTGAAGCCTTTGAACTATAGTGCTGGAGAAGACTCCTGCGAGTTCCTTGGACTGCAAGGAGATCAAACCGATCAGTCCTAGAGGAGATCAACCCTGACTGCTCTTTAGAATGCCAGATCCTGAAGCTAAAACTCAAATACTTTGGCCACCTAATGAGAAGGAAGGACTCACTGGAGAAGAGCCTAATGCTGGGCAAGGTTTAGGGCAATAGAAGAAGGGGACGACAGAGAATGAGGTGGCTGGATGGAGTCACTGAAGCATGAGCTTAAATGGACTCCAGAAGATGGTAGAGGACAGGAAGGCCTGGAGGAACGTTGTCCATAGGGTCGCGATGGGTTGGACACAACTTCGCAGCTAACAACAAATGCTCAGAGAGGTAGGGGAAGATGGTTTCATTTGCTCTTTTCTCAAAGAACATACTGGAAGCACTCATTCAAGGCACAGCAAAGTGGTACATAAAGCGATTGTTTTATCAGTTCCCTGAAAATTTTTAGGATACTTCCTCCACTGATTGGCTTATAAAACACAAATGGAAAAGATTGCAGCTATGTCCCCTGACGGCAGTAACTTGAATAAGGTTTTTGGTCTTAGCCCAAAAGGAAGAATAATGTGTTCTATGTTGCTTCCAGAGTAGATATGCAGATCTGCAATTTAGTCATACATTAAGAGTCAGGCTGTAGGCTATTGAATACCTCTTGGTGCAGGTACTGTATTATCTTTTATATAATACTACAACCAGCTTGTAGAATTGGGGTTATATGTGAGCAGTATTACTCCACATTAAAATGAAATGGTCAAAGTTCTGTCTCCTTGAGGAAGTAAATAGCTCGCATTATCATTCATTTAAGATCTTCGTGGTTCATGGAGACACTTAAAATGTAATTTGTCCATATTATTCTTACGCAGAGCTATTAAGCCCTCTTGACAACAGTTTGAAATTATCTATTAACATATTCCTATAGCACAGTAATGTGACGAACATAACCAAGGGATTTCTTTGAGGAAAAAGCTAAATTCATCTGGAGCTGAAAGCAAATAATCAAAATGTCATTTGTATTCATATGCTTCAATATTTGGCTTTTTAGTCTATATATTACATGAGTTTTTATTTACATTTGAAAATAGGTGTTTTGGATTGGTGATTACTACCATGGCAGAAAGAGTATAAATAGGCAGCTCCTCCAGTGAAATAATTTTGTGAGAGTATTATCCTAATAGTTTGATTATCCTGAAGTATTGTCACATAAAGGATGGCAGGATTAACCAAAATATTAAAACTATAAGGAAGTAGGCTTAGATATTAGGAAAAACTTTTTTAATATGCAGATTGTCAGCCAATAAAGTAGGCAGCCATATGAAGTGTCAAGTTCTCCTTCAGTAGGTCATCAAACAAAGGCTGGATGGTCATTTTCCATTTGTATTGTATTGTATTGTATTGTACTGTACTGTATTGCATTGTGGTTTGGTTTTGTTTTTCAGTTGTACTATTTTCAAAAATAAAGTTATTGTTTGCCCACACTTCTCAGTAGCATAGTCTCCAAATTTTTGCTGAATTTTACTAATTGTCATAAGCAAAACAATGCGCATACTTTTACACAGAAAGTTCTACGTTTTGATTTATAGAAAAGGAAAGCAACTAATGTCAATAGTTGAAAGTGAACACATGGTGCATTCAATAACATTTTTGTTAAACATGGAGGTCCCGTTAGAAACTCAGCTGAGATCCTTCAAAAATATTTATCTTATGTCCAGATTGATATTTTTCAGTTTATTATTGCAAAATATGAAAAATGTTTATGTCACCAGCACTTTCCAAGTCTTGTCTCAATGATAAATGCCTAATAAATAAAGATATTTGGCATTAGACAGGGTCAGACAGTGAAAAAGCTCTAAGCCACAGGCCAATGGGAATTGGTTGAGTGAGAGGAAGATTTAATGAAAATTTTCACTCTAAATATGATGTTACCCAGTTATTCTGGATTTTCAATGAGCAAATTCAAAGATGAAACTGCAGCCTATTGCAATGCTAACTCCTTCAAGAGAAAAAAGATTGCATATGTGGATTTGTTTCTTTAATACTTCATTCAGCATACTTTTAAAAACACCTTAGTCATTCATTGAAAAATGTAATTTTTGCCATAATTCAAACTGAAATACAAACTTCACTACTGTGCTGAAATGTTATACACACACACACACCCCAAGACAAACAATATTCACATCTCTCTGAAATCTATAAAACATGGTATAAAACATTTTTGATGCTATAAATATTCTCTCTTTTTTGAATTCACACATTATGCAAACCTTTATGTAGCTTGTTTGGGTACAGCTTAATGTGATGAATGAATTCAGTCACTGTGGGCTGTAAATTATGTCTATGGCTTAATGTTGTTTGCGACCTAAGTCCAGTTGTGCATTGGTAAATTTTTAACATTTGGTTTTGCCAATTCCATTGATACTGCCATGCTTTATTGCTCACTGAACAGCTGATTGGCATACTAGGCAATGTAGCTCAACTCTGCTCTCAACCAATCAAAATAGAGCTGGAAGGGACTTTGGAGGTCTTCAAGTCCAGCCCCCTGCTCAAGCAGGAGACCCTATACTATTTCAGACGAGTGGCTGTCCAGTCTCTTCTGTGATGAAGCACCCACAACTTCTGAAGGCAAGGTGTTCCACTGGTTAATTGTTCTCCCTGTTGTGAATTTTCTCCTTAATTCCAGGTTGCTTCTCTCTTTGATTAGTTTCCATCCATTGTTTCTTGTCCTGCCTTTTGGGTGCTTTGCAAAATAGGTTGACCCCACCCTGGTCTTTGTGGCAGCCCTTCAAATACTGGAATGCTGCTATCATGTCCCCCTTAGTTCTTCTTTTCTCTAGATTAACTAAGCCCAAACCCAAACCCCACAACTGTTCTTCATATGTTTTAGTCTCCAGGCCTTTAATCATCTTAGTTACTCTTCTATGCACTTTTCCTAAAGTCTCAACATCTTTTTTTTTTTTGTAACGTGGTGACCAAAACTGGATGCAGTATTCCAGGTGTGGCCAGTAGACCAGCTCACAGAGTTCCAGAAAATTTAATAATTGGTCATGTTACGAAGCCACTACCGCTGCCTAAGTCATCATTGCTAGTTCAAAAACCATAGTTCAAGGAGGCCCTGGCTTCATGCAGTACGTAAAACAAGCCTATCCCCCTCTTACTAGTACACTGGATAATAATAATAATAATAATAATAATAATAATAATAATAATAATAATAATAATAATAATAATAATAATAATAATAATAATAAAAGTTGCAAGGGACCTTGGAGGTCATCTAGTCCAGCCCCCTGCTCAGGCAGGAAACCCTATACCATTTCAGACAAGTGGCTGTCCAGTCTCTTCTTAAAAACTTCCAGTGTTAGAGCATTCACAGCTTCTGGAGGCAGGTTGTTCCACTGGTTAATTGTTCTGTCAGGAAATTTCTCCTTAGTTCTAGGTGCTTCTGTCTTTGGTTAGTTTCCATCCGTTGCTTCTTGTCCTGCCTTCAGGTGCTTTGGAGAATAGCTTGACTCCCTGTTCTATGTGGCAGTCCCTGAGATATTGGAACACTGCTATCATGTCTCCCCTCATCCTTCTCTTCACTAAACTAGACACACCCAATTCCAGCAACCATTCCTTATATGTTTTAGCTTCCAGTCCCCTGATCAGCTTTGTTGCTCTTCTCTGTACTCTTTCTAAAGCAGACATCTCAAATTCGCGATGTCACTTGACATCACGCAATGTATCAGAGCTTTTTTCCCATTGCCGGCAATGGGGTGGGCATGGTTTCCTGGTGATGCGTCCAGCCCGTGGGCCAGCAGTTTGACACCCCTGTTCTAGAGTCTCAACATCTTTTTTACATTGTGGTGACCAAAACTGGATGCAGTATTCCAAGTGTGGCCTTACCAAGGCATTGTAAAGTGGTATTAACACTTCATGTGATTATGATATTCTATCTATCCATTCTTCTGAAAGAAGGCTGACAGAACAATTTTCAACCTAAATTCAAGTACAACTCATTTCTCCAGACTGATAAGCATTCAGATATGTTAGCCTCACCACCACCACCTTTTTTAAACAAAACAAAACAAAATGTGTAATAATTCATTTTAACAAAATGCAATAAGCTGGAAAGAGGAAGCCTTGTCCTGAGATTGCAGGTTGGATTTGTTTTTATTTTTTTTAAAAAAAGAGAGAAAGATGGAGTAGGTCAGTTAAAAACAAATGGAAGTAATATCTTCTGAAACCACAAGTTCTGATGAGCAGCGTGTTGGCGTACTTCTACGTGACCAAGTGCCATGTGCTCAGATCTGACTTGGGATAACAATGCTTAGGCAGCTGAGGTTCTTGTTTAACTGTTGAGTCAACTATTCTTTGAATGAGAGGTGATAATGAACCTTAGTTTGCATATGTGATAAGACAGGGAAAGGCTACAGGTTTGCAATAGTGGCGAATATCTGTAGCTTGGGTGTAGGATGAGGGTGAAGGTTCGTGCTCTGAGCTTGTGGGTTGTTTTCTGAACATTTCGTTACCAGGCTAGGTAACATCTTCAGCAGAGTTTGGGGTTACAGGCGACAGGATTGTTTTTCCTCAGAAAGCTACAGTTGGGTCAATAGTATCTCCTTTGGAAAGGGTCACACCATTCCATTATTATTTTTTTTAGCAATGGGGTGAAAGTCTAAGAAAGGCAAAAGTAGCCTTCTTAGACATAATGACATAGAAAATGTGGCTTGGAGATTGCTCCCATAGGAAAATGAAGAAAGGATATATACAATCTTTGATAATAGGCCTTTAGAAGAACAGAGAACGACTTGAGACCTCAGGGTTCTTCCTGATTCTCCACTCCTTTTTTTACAACCCTCTTTCAATCACAATGATCAAAAATCAGTACCACAAAGTACCACTATTAGGTGAGACCTAAAACAGGCTTAATAGAGTTGTTATTTCCTTTTTTCGATATTGGGGGGGATTAATCCCCTCCCCTGAAATGCCACATCCATCGTGTGTGAAAATGTTTTCTCTACTTTACCCATTATATAGCTCTGTCCACTGCACACCTTCATCACTAAAAGTGATCACGTTCCTCAGATCTTAAATGCTGACCAGCTTATGAATTTTCAGATAAGGTTGAAACATAACTCCTAACAGTCTCTGCCAGGATGGTAAATGGTAAAGAATACCATAATTATAGTTCTGCAATATTTGAGGACAACAGGTTCTTTATTTTTTACCTTCAGGACAAAGGCCACAGAGTACCAGAATTTCTTCAGCAAGGGAACTCACCACTCAGTGATTCTTTGAGCAGAATATTGTACCAGCCATAATCATCTGGTAACTGAATAATTGTTTGTGTATTCTGTGACTTTGTGGAAACTGAAATATTCAACTGTGCAAGAGTTAGCTTGAAGATAAAACTGTACTGGGGCAGCTCTCAATCTTCATCTATAAAGGTAGATAGTTCAGACATTACAATGGTTTCACAGATATTCTATAGAATTACCACTTGGGGGAAAAAGTGCAAGCAAAAGCTGATAGTTGAGCCAGGGTGGCACAGTGGTTCGAATGCAGAACTGCAGGCTAACTCTGCCCACTGCCAGGAGTTCAATCCTGACCGGCTCAAAGGAGACTCAGCCTTCCATCCTTCTGAGTTGGTAAAATGAGGACCGAGATTGTTGGGGGAAATATGTAAATAATGCTGACATTGCAAACCACCCAGAAAGTGTGGTAAAGCACTGTGGAGTGGCATATAAGTCTAAGTGCTATTGCTACTTATACAGATGTGATACATAACTACACGGATGTGCACACACACACATACACATAGAAATTCTTCAGAGAGATGGATTGAGAAACTCTCATGTTGTCAGGCATTTTGCATAGTGGTAGACTAGAGCCACCTTAAGGTTTATAGCATTAAGACTTGGATTTCCCATTCTGCATTTGCACTTTTTTTTAATGGCTTCACTGACCACCCCCCACCCCCACCCCCTAAATTGAACTAAAACAGCATTAAACTCATCTGGCCTCTTGTCTGAATTTTGGCCAAGCATAATGACAAGAGAGCAAAGGTAATAATTTGTGAGTCAGAATTCTAAAGACTAGTCAAATGCGGCCTCCCTAACCTTAATTTATTTCTCCAATTGAACTTTCAAAAGAAAAGGAAGTGGTGTGTGGGGTAACCTCTTCTCTGCCAAGTGAATTATTACTTATGTGAAAGTCTCCTTACCCTCTTTTTTTATGTTGCTGACATATAAAATAGTGTGTTATCCAGTGCAATATTAATCTAATCTGACTGTGCATATAATAGTTGGTGTAGCCCTACTAGATTTGGGTTGTCACTAGAGGTTTTGCTTCAGTATTTTCTTGATTCCTTCTGTCAGAAGAAAGGGTTCAGAGGATTATTGCATTAGCATTTTTTTAAACTTTTCTGGGACTTTGCTATTACGTATTCCATATGATCAGTGGTGGGATTCAAATAGGTCAGGGGTCAGCAACCCGAAACAGCAAAAGAGCCACTCGGAACAGGTTCCGTCATACACACAAAAAAGTGGGAGCCGCAAAATGTGCGTGCGCATGTGGGCACGCACGTGCATGCGCAAAACAAGCAAAAAATATACCACCCTCTACGCCCGCACCGCATTCTGAGCTGCACGCACCTGTCGCTGCCCAGTGCCGCCAGCTTACGCCGGGAGGGGGAGAGAGGGACTCGCAGGCGACGGGCACTGGGTTGCGGCAGTGCCTTCAGCCCGGGCACCGCCAGAGCCACCCGAGCACCCTCCCCCTCTCCCGGGACCTCCAAACCTTTGTGTTTGATGAATGAAGCAGCTCTTCAAATGTGGAGGCGGAGGTTTGGGGAGCTGTGCAGTTCTCTAAACCGCCGCCGCCCCATTTGCAGAGCTGTTGCATTCCTCCGCGTTTGAAGGAAACACGAATGAACGCAGCAGCTGTGCAAAGAGGACGGTAGCAGTTTGGAGAGTGCGTGCGCACCTCTCCAAATCGCCACCATCCCGTTCGGAGACCTGCCGCGCTCGTCAAACATGAACGAACGCGGCAGCTGTGCAAACGGGACGGCGGCAGTTTGGAGAGTGCGTGTGCACCTCTCCAAACCGCCGCTGTCCCGTTTGGAGACCTGCCCCGCTCATCAAACATGGACGAACGCAGCAGCTGTGCAAACGGGACGGTAGCGGTTTGGAGAGGTTGTGCGTGCATTCTCCAAACTGCCGCTGTCCCGTTTGGAGACCTGCCGCATTCGTTCATGTTTGATGAGTGCGGCAGACCTCCGAACGGGATGGCGGCGGTTTGGAGAGGTGCGCACGCACTCTCCAAACCTCTGCCGCTCATTGGGAGACCTGCCGCGCTCGCGAAACATGGATGAACGCGGCAGCTGTGCAAACGGGCCGTGGCAGCTTTCCCAATGAGCGGCCTTTGGAGAGGTGCACGCGCACCACTGCCCATTCAAAGAGGTGCACCGAACGACTGGGAGCCGCGGGAGACGGCTCAAAGAGCCGCATGCGGCTCTGGAGCCGCGGGTTGCCGACCCGTGAAATAGGTGAACAACAGGTTCTCTTTGTGGATGCCGCTTCCGGAAGTCCATTCTGGGCCTGGGGAACAAAAAAATTAGCTACCGGTTTTGCCAAAGTGGTGCAAATCAGCCGAATCCCACCATTGCATATGATTCAAAAGTTTCTGACATGCTCCCATTGTAGGTATACAATCTGTCTTCCAAGTAAACTCCCAGTTAGTAAAAACAAAACAAAACAAAACAAATAACTTGAAGGCTGTTTCACTGTTGCTATGCAGGGAACTTTTATTCCAAAAAAGAGCATAGGGAATGTTCTCAGAAATTTCCTTGGTAGAATATCAAGGGGAAACTGCATGTGTACATATGCTGCTGTTTTTAAACAACAAATTGCAGATGGAACATCTATACATCAAATAATAATCAAATATTGATTTCCTGAGTACATGATCTTAGGACTAAATGTTTTTAATGGAGGCCACAAAGGAGATTTTCTCATTGGATATTAGCATTACCTTCTGTTAGAATTGGGGTCAAAAACCAAGGCTAGCTTAACTGATAGCTTCTGTAGGCAAAGAAAACAGCCAAATCACATTTATCTTTAAATCCAGGTATCTGCAATGAGCTATTCCAACTTTCCCTCTCTGCTTATACTTCTTCAAGTTTCTCTGAATGTTACTACCGGTGGACAAGATGGAATGACCTGCCTTCAGAAGTTGTGAACTGATTGATTGATTGATTGATTGATTGATTGAGTTTATATACCGCCCTATTCCCGTAGGACTCAGGGCGGTTTACAAGGCAATTAAAACATAAAATACAAAAATTAAAATCAGATATGCTCCAACACTGGACATTTTTAAGAAGAGACTGGACAACCTTTGTCTGAAATAGTTTAGGGTTTCCTACCTGAGCAGGGGGTTGGACTAGAAGACCTCCAGGGTCCTTCCAACTCTGTGATTCCGGGAAGAAATTTCTTTAGTTATTAGAATGAAATGAAATTAGTAACCTTTTATTCAAAGCTTACACCGAGAACTTCAAAGACATAAAGCTTCAGTTCTCACTAAATTTAGAATTTGCAAGGTCTTCTTCAAATTGGTTGAAAATGGTTTCTAAAACAGAAATCAGATCTCCAGTTTCTGTTCTGCTCTTGAGTAAAATCCTTACATCTTTTTCAGCAACTTGAACTTGCCTGACTTCAGTCAAAGTGCATAAAAAGTATTACCGTTGTAGAAGTTGAACTCCAACATATCTGGGAAAAAATCATGGAGATTTCCCAGATTTTGCAAATGACGAAGACTTCTCTGATTTTCTGGAAACCATACATGCTCCTTCTCTTTATAGGAGGCATTTCAGGTTACAGAGGAGATATGGCCCATCTTATTTCTCCAAACCTGGTTTCACCCCAGACATAAACTCTCTTTGGCTCAGAAGTGAAACTGTGCAGATACATGGCTGCACAGAAGGGGTAAAGCTTCAGCAGCTCAGTATGAAGAAATGTTCACTTTGAACATTGCACACTTCATCAATGCAAAGTGCCCTTTTGAAATGTTGCAGTGTCCCTGTTGTTTAATATGCCGCTTTTTTATAAGTCTTTTTTTCTATCCCATCAGACAGAAGAATGTTTACATTTAAAATGCATATATTTTGAAAGAAGAACTAAAGAGCCTCGTGTTGCGGGTGAAGAAGGAGAGTGCAAAACTTGGGTTGAAACTAAACATTAAGAAAACCAAGATCATGGCATCTGGCCCTCTCAATTCCTGGCAAATAGATGGGGAAGAAATGGAGGTAGTGACAGATTTTATTTTCCTGGGCTCCAAGATCACTGCAGATGGGGACTGTAGCCAAGAAATTAAAAGACGCTTGCTCCTTGGGAGGAAAGCCATGGCAAATCTAGACAGCACACTAAAAAGCAGAGACATCACCCTGTCAACAAAAGTGCATATAGTCAAGGCTATGGTCTTCCCAGTTGCAATGTATGGCAGTGAAAGCTGGACCATAAGAAAGGCTGAGCGCCAAAGAATTGAAGCCTTTGAACTATGGTGCTGGAGAAGACTCCTGCGAGTTCCTTGGACTGCAAGGCGATCAAACCGGTCAGTCCTAGAGGAGATCAACCCTGACTGCTCTTTAGAAGGCCAGATCCTGAAGCTAAAACTCAAATACTTTGGCCACCTAATGAGAAGGAAGGACTCACTGGAGAAGAGCCTAATGCTGGGAAAGATTGAGGGCAATAGAAGAAGGGGACGACAGAGAATGAGGTGGCTGGATAGAGTCACTGAAGCAGTAGGCGTGAGCTTAGATGGACTCCAGAAGATGGTAGAGGACAGGAAGGCCTGGAGGAACATTGTCCATAGGGTCGCGATGGGTCGGACACGACTTCGCAACTAACAACAACAACAACAACAACAACAACATATTTTGAAAGCTATGGGAAATTGTGTTGCCCATTATTCCTGTGTTTTGGGGCTAGAGCTGAGTAAGATGGGCAAAACAAGGTAGTGTATTTTGCGAATTGTGTCACTGGTGTTAAAAAAAAGCGGATTTAGCTATAAATCATCAGTGCTAATATGGAGAGGAAACCCCACTCCTTACTAGAACTGATGATGTTACCTAGTTTGGGCCATGAAATGTCTGCAAAATAACAATCAAGCTCAAAAAGCACCAAGAACCCCTTCAAATATCAGATCCCACTACAGTGTACAATCTTACCTTTCAGGAGAGGAAGGCATGAATGGATTTACTCTTGCGTAAAAGTCATTACTTGAAACTGAAACTTAAATATTTGAGAAGTTCACTGCAATTTTTATCATTTTTTTTTGTTTTGGCTGAGACGGATTGTGTGTTTGTGTGTGTGTGTGTGTGTGCGGAGGTGATATTGTCATTCAAACATCCATTCTGACCCAGCAGGAACAAATCTACCACACAATCTCATGCTTGCACAGTACAACCAAGCTTTGGGTGATAATTATTAGAAGTCAGATTTCAAAGAACATATGCAGTTTGGTTCCTATAAAGACCAACTGCTTTTGCACGCCAGCCCTTTGTCAATAACTGCAAATGTCGTGTTAAAAATAAAACAAATGCAAACAGATTTCCAGAGAAATGGCTTCGAGAGACAAATCGTATTAACCAGCAAGGATTAATTGTTTATTGAGTAGGAAAGGAATGACGCCCTTTGGCAGCTCAAGTTTTTTTTACACTCTGTTTACTATAATAATGATCTCAGGACAAATATTCAGCATAACTGCAGAATTCTCCTCTTCTTTCAGTGACCCATAAATGACCTGTACTTTAAAAAAAATTATTGAGGATGTGGAATAAGGAACATGAAAATGCTGAAAGGGATCCTGCTATGTATTGAACTCCCTGAACCGATAATTTGCACCAAGAATGTGTGATAAAACTACTCTCAAAAGATGCATACCGCACACAAAATTGCATGTGTGTTTTTGAAGCCAAAGATTGCCAGCTGGAATAAAGTGATGAGTTTAGAGCCTGTGAACGTTGCATCTGAGCTACATTTAATTTGTGTTGGAAACGCTGAACCACACCGTAGGCTTGTTCTCCCTCTCTCCAGGCATGCTTTCAAATTAACATTTATTAACTTTAGATTTTTTTTTATCATCTTGCCTTTATTATTTTTGTAAATAACTTGAGGCGGTGAATGTACCTAAAATAATAATAATAATAATAATAATAATAATAATAATAATAATAATAATAATAATAATAATAATAATAATAATAATAATATAAAGTTGGAAGGGACCTTGGAGGTCATCTAGTCCAACCCCCTGCTCAGGCAGGAAACCCTATACCATTTCAGGCAAATGGCTGTCCAGTCTCTTCTTAAAAGTCTCCAGCGTTGGAGAATTCACCACCTCTGGAGGCAGGTTGTTCCACTGGTTAATTGTTCTAACTGTCAGGAAGTTTCTCCTTAGTTCTAGGTTGCTTCTCTCCTTGACTAGTTTCCATCCGTTGCTTCTTGTCCTGCTTTCAGGTGCTTTGGAGAATAGCTTGACTCCCTCTTCTTTGTGGTAGCCCCTGAGAGGGGCTATGTTCCTTCCTCTTCCTATTCACTTAACAACTATGATAAGAAAGGCCATAAAATGGGGCAAAACACACTTAACAATGGTCTCACTGAGTGACATAAATTTTGGGCTCCTTTGTGGTCATAAGTGAAGGATTACATATACACTGTGCCTGTTAGACTAAGAGAAAGTGGAGAGATATAATAGATCCAGGGCTTTTTTTGTCATAGAACACCCAGAACGGAGTTCCGGCACCTTTTTTGGATGGAATCTTGTAGGGTAGGCAAGGCGGGTTGTATGACTTGTGTGAGTTCTGGCACCTTTTTTTTTAACAAAAAAAGCACTGAATAGATCTAAATAAAAGTACTTTAATGTTGTGGAGTATCAGTCAATTTATTAAGCCCTAAGGCCAGTTACAATAAAACATCTAATAATATAACAGTTGCATATTTTCTCTATCAATGTATCTAACAGAAAAAACAATATAATAGGAACTAAAAATAATTAGTATAATAATAAAATAAATCAGAATAAAAATCTTGTGGAATGCATTTGATTGAATATAGGTGAGGAAGTGAACATGTAAGGTTAACTGTGAAATGAGAAATTAATACTGTAGATATGATTAATACACACACACACACACACACACACACACACACACACACATGAGAATCATTATCACATACATTGTGGTGGGTGCGTAAGAAAGTAAAAGCCCATGTGGTGTTCCAGAGAAGTAACTGGGTCATCTGGAGATCCAGAAGTGAATGAGAATGATGACTCTGAAGAATATCTGCTTAGAAAAAGATTAGTATGTTTTGAAAGCATCCATTAAGCCCAAGTCTATATATATATACAGTATATATATACAGTAAAGCAATGATTAATTTCATTGTTCTTGGCTTTATGAGAGACTGAAAAAATAGTGAATGATAACAAGAACACTGATCCATTCAGAATCTAGGACGGAGGGGTATCTGGTAGTATGGATCATGGGAAAATGGATTATTATTATTATTATTATTATTATTATTATTATTATTATTATTATTATTATTATTATTATTATTGAGAAAAAGGAAGAAGTGAAAGCAATGAGAGCAAAAGTAGAACGGCAACAGGAACAGAATGTATGAGTCATTCTTCCAAGAAAGAAGGAAGGAAGGAAGGAAGGAAGGAAGGAAGGAAGGAAGGAAGGAAGGAAGGAGGAAGGAAGAAGGTAGGGAGAGAGAAAGAAAGGAAAGAAAGAAAGAAAGAAAAGAAAGGAAGGAAGGAAAGAAAGAAAGAAAGAAAGAGAAAGAAAGAAAGAAAGAAAGAAAGAAAGAAAGAAAGAAAGAAAGAAAGAAAGAAAGAAAGAAAGAAAGAACAGATTTATCTCTCAACCAAATGAACTGAATAAGGTTGTAGGGAAATATGATAAGGCAACAGCTTGGAACAATGAAAAAAAGTATGTTACAGAATGTGTAAAATGTGGGTAATTATAGTAATGGAATGTATGAAAAAGGATGCTTGGTAGAATGATGAGGTAGAAGAGGTTTCAAATGAGAAAAAATGGATATGGACAAATTTTATTGCAAAAATGAGAACAGAAAGACATAGAACAGGTACAAGTTGTAGACGTATTTGCCAGTAATGTAGGCAAAGAGAGCAAGGAATGGTTAAGATTAAAAGGGGGGAGAGAAAATGCAGAGAAATTTTGATGGAAATAAAACATTGTCTTGGAATGAGATGAAGTAGTCTAAGCAAGGAGCCTCCAGCAGAGTGAATGGAATTAAAAATAACAGAGATGAAAAGATTTGGCTCGAAATGGAAAAGAAGGAATCCTGGAAGAAGGATTTTAGATATATAGATTGAAATGATGGTGACATGTTAAAGGAAAGAAGTGAATGCTATGAATGTTAGAAAAAAAAGACAACGAACAAGAAATCGTAAATATAATTCCAAGAACAATAAAGCAGAAGAACCTGACTGTTTATGCTCTTATATATACAGTTACCCCAAGCTTTGTGCAATGCTATAGTCTATTTTTAAAATGAGTTCCTTTTCAAGTCAAGAAACATATTGGATGTAGATTTCTAATACTTTGAATTATGCTAGTGCAAGATATGAAATTCTGTCTCCATATGCAAGAAACATATTTGGCTAAATCTGCTAATTTGTAAATACATTTTAAATGGAGCTGTTCTTTTTGACAGTATCCAGTCCTCTTGACATAATTTCTCAGTTTAGTCATTTTTCTGGCCAAAAACATCTGTTTGTTTGGAATTATCATTGTATATTGTAGTCTTGGAACACGAATCATAAAACTTATATCAATTGACAGCACAAAATAAAACTGTTCAAAAGGATCTAGAATGGTTGAGTTGGGCTGAGTTAATATTGTTCCTGTGGCCTGGTCTTTTATGTTTATTTGAAAACACACCAAGAAAAATAAGGGAACCACTCTGGATTCTCTCTTGTTGGATGGCAGTTAACCTATTGGGGCTCAAAATGCTGAAATTAGCATTATTAAAATAAGATAATGGAAGGAGATGTCAAAAGTAAGAATGTTCTTAACAGGAACTTCTAACATAACGGCAGCTATGGAAAGCAGGACAAACTTTTTAAAAGTAGGAACGATGTGGAAAAAGCCATCTCACTTTCCTCCTGAAAGTTAGGTCACCCATGAAGCTGATCAGATTATATCAGGGTTTCTCAACCTTAGCAACCTTAAGATATGTGGACTTCAACTCTCAGAATTCCCCGATTGGCGTGCTAGGGAGTTGAAGTCCACACACCTTAACGTTGCAAAAGTTGGGAAACAATGCACTACACATAATTAAGGGCAACATTATATAAAATACAAGAAGTCTTTAAGTTGCCATCCCAACAATATTTTTCTTTCATTCAAATCCACAATAACCATCAGTCCCACTTCTACTCACAATTGCTTACGTTACAAGTCGGACATTGAAAAATCCTTGCATTGGACCTATAACATTAACCTTCACGTAGCATTCAACTGCACATCGGTAGGAAGATCACTCTGGTAATACTTTTATTTTGCAGAATGTTCAGTTACTATTGTGCATGGCTGCACAAAGATCTCTCTGACAAACTGAAAGACAAAAAGGACAAATACAAAAAAAATGGAAAGAGGGGCACATTAACTAAGGACAATTATCAGCAGACAGCCAGAACATGCAAAGGTGAAGTCAGGAAAGCAAAGGCTCAGAATGAACAAAGACTAGCAACAGAAATCAAGGATAATAAAAAAAAGTTTCTTCCAACATATTAACAATAAGAAAAAAGTCAAGGAAACTGTAGGCCCACTAAAGAGAGAAGATGGCAAGGAAATAACAGGCAACAGGGAGAAAGCAGAGCTGCTTAACTCATACGTTGCATCAGTCTTCACACAAAAAGAAACTATAGCCCAACATACCAAAAAACCACTGAAAAAGACATACTAGAAATAAAAATTAAAATAAGCAAGAAAATGGTAAGAGAACTATAAATCACCAGCACCCAATAGATTACATACAGAGTTGTGAAAGAGGTGGCAGATGTTATCTCAGAACCATTGCACCACATCTTTCATAAATCCTGGAGCACCGGGGAAGTATCTGAGGATTGGAAAAGGGCTGGTATGGTTCCCATCTTTAAGAAAGCAAAAAAGGAAAAGGAAAAAAAAACAGACCCAGGAAACTACAGACCAATCAGTTTAACATCAATACCTGGGAAAATCCTAGAAAAGATAATCAAAAAACAGATCTGTGAACAACTAGAGGCCAACAAAGTCATAACTAGTAGCCAGCATGGGTTTGTTAAAAACAGATCATGCCAAACCAATCTTATTTAGTGACTAAACTAGTAGACCAGCGAAACATTATGGACATAGTATACTTAGATTTCAGTAAGGCATTTGATAAAGTAGACCACAACCTACTCCTTGTTAAGCTAGAAAAAGGTGGAATAGACAACATCACCACCAGATGGATCTGTAGCTGACTTGCAAACTGTACACAATGAGTAGTCCTCAATGGCACTACATCCACATGGAGAGAAGTAAGCACTGGGGCACCACAAGGTTCTGTCTTAGTCCCAGTTCTCTTCAATATCTTCATAAATGACTTAGATGGATACTTTGCATTAGGAGGAGGAGCCAAGATGGTGGACAGGCAGCAAAGGCTGTAAAGAGCTCCTCCAGAAGTAAAAGCTTTATTTTATTTTACTTTATTTTTATTTTTTATTTTTTTAATCTCTATTAATATTGTATTTTTAACTTACCCCTTTTAAATCTATTTTAACCTTTTAAAACTTTTTTAACCCTTTTTAATCTATTTTAACCTTTTTAAACCTTTTTAACCCATTTTTAACCTAGTTTTAAGGTAATGAACTGAACCTGGGATTTTCAAGGAAAATATTTTTAAGGAATCTTGGAAGGAGCCAGTAGGCCAAAGCAGCAAAGACAATATTACAGAACAGCTCATCTATTTTTATTCATTTGTTTCTTGAGGGTAATAATGGCCTGTCCCAAGGGGAAGAAAAGAAAGACGGCACAGTGTTCACCAAATAGTAAGGAAGATAGAAACAACCCACAAAAACAACAGAAAATTGATGGATTCTGTCAGCCTATACTGTACCATCTACAGTAAGTCGTGCATCCTCCCCCTTTCTCCTGCCGGACAGATGTGAGGCTTTGGCATTGTTTGGAAATTCTTGCCTGGAGTGGGATCTGCAGGTGCAGGCCGAAGAGAGCCAGTTAAGAAGTCAGTTAAGAGGCTCGCTAATCCCTCTGTGTAATTGGATGACAAATGACTCAGCATTTTTAAGTGAGTCAGTTCCAAGCCAGGATAAGGATAAGGGATTAGAGTTGGAGTTTGACAATCAAAATGGATCAGCTTTAGGGCTTGAAAACCAGCTAAGTGATAGCAGCATGCTCACTTCTCAGACAGTTTGGACCATTTTTGACCAGTTTGCAGAGGTGCGTTTAAAGTTGGACTCTGTGATCAATCTTATTGCTGCGGTACAGACGGAAAAGCCGCTGGTAATTTTGGCTGGTTGCCAGACAGAACGACCTGGTCAGACACCATCAATGGTGCGAACGAGGGAAGGAGTAAGCAGACAACATATTGGCTGTAATGGCAGAGAAAAAGATGGTGAGCTGGATGGGCCTGAAATCCCACGGCACAGGTGTGTGGGGGGAAAAAGGCGATTGTTGAAGGAGCAGATTGTATTGAACATATATAATTCTGAGATAAATGTGGGTAGATGGACTTCAAAAAGACAGATAGTGACCTCTTTGTCACAGCTTACTCGGAGTGACAAGGGGGCAATAGATCTGGTAGCATATGAATATCTTCCACAATGCGATAATTATTCCAGAATCCTTCTTAAATTCAAACAACAGCTCTTTCCAAGTCTGCTCACGTGAATGAGAGGATTCCTGGCTTTTTACCAAATTCTACCAACCCGAGTTTTTTCTAGTAGTGAAGTCAGCCCGTTGATCCAGAGAGCCCCTAGGGAGAGTGGTGCAGTGCATGGGTCAGTTGACTCAAAAAGTAAATGAAATGGGGAAAGTAAGTTAACTGAAACAGGGAGGAGATCTAGCATCACAAAGGAAATGTTGGCTGAGGCTTTGGTTCCTGCAACTGTGAAACTTCCTTCAATTGGCTTAACGCAAGATGAGATATTTGATTCTGCCTGCTTAGAAACCTTTTCTTTACTTTCATTAACAGAGCAGCAAGAAGCACCACCCCTTTGGTGCTGATAGTTCTGTCCCCATTAAGTTATGATGCAGTTCCGGAGAGTCAGCAGTTTACAAGCTCAGGAAACCGGACATCTGCGTCTAATACAGCAGAAAGTGCCAGAGACAGCTGACCTGACAGTACAAAGTGCTGTGGGATAAACACCGGAGATGGAAGGTATCCAGGAAGGAATCTCCCAGTACTCCTCAGTGGCACAAATGATACCAAGAAACGACGTAAGCACGGAGCCTCAAGTAAAATCATTTATTGTGGAGGCAGAGATTAATAGAACTTATGGATCTGCAAGTCTAAAAGTAACAGGCAGAGAAATGATGCCTAAACAGACTTTTATGGAGTGCAGGCAGTTAAATGGGTGTGTGAGTGTAAATGGGGATGGACGGGTGGAAGAGATTGTTCAAGAAGCCTGACTAGGAAATAGTGAGCACTCACTTTCTTCAAGAGTACACTTCCTCTCTTGGAATGTGGCAGGATGGAGAGGGAGTTGGTGCACAGATGATTGTATTAAATTTTTAAACAGGTATCATATAATTGCCTTGCAGGAGACCTGGGTTAGTGGTGATGAGGCTCCAATTGAGCTCCCTGGGTTTAATGTTTGGCAGTTGCCAGGAAAGAGGGTAGCCATAAAGGGGAGAGCTTCAGGAGGGTTGTGTATTTATTTTATTGTAGCATTTCTTAGCTTCTGTAATATATCTGCCCTTAATGCTTTTTTAGTAAATCATATATATTTGCTTTCATATATGAATATATAGTAAATCTTATATGCACCTCTCTAGAGAGAGTATTTCTCATTGCATATCTAGTATGTATTCTAAATATCTCATCTATATCATTAATTACTTTTTCCTTGCTTTCCTCCAATGTTTCTGCTAATATTCCCGCCATTACATCTGCTAGGTTCTAGCAGATGTAATGGCGGGAATATTAGCAGAAACATAGGATCTGCAGGCAGAATCAAATAAATTAGAAGACTGGATAAAGAGAAACAACATTCTAGCTGAAGAACAGTCTGGTTTCAGGAGCGGAAGATCTACAATGGACAATTGTTTTGTGTTGGATCATCTAATAACAAAGTTTAAGTTTTGGAAAAAAACACTGTACGTGGCATTTATAGACCTGAAGGTAGCCTTTGATACAATTGATAAATCAATTTTATGGGATAAATTAGAGGCCATTGGAATAGAAAAGAAACTACTATACTTAATTAGATTGTTATATATGGAAACCCAGGTAAGAGTTTGAGTGAACAAAACAGGATCGGTAACAAATGCAATTCCAATTAAGAAGGGCATAAGACAAGTTTGTATTTTAGCCCCAACACTTTTTTTATTTATATTTAAATGATTTTCCAAAATGTCTGGAAGACTTATCACTTCATGGGCCTAGTATAGGAACAAGACAGGTAAATTGCCTGTTATATGCCAATGATATAATTTTGCTGTTGGCCTCACAGGTGGGGCTACGAAGGTCACTAGGAAGGTTGGCAGCATATTGTATAAAAAATTGTTTGACAATTAAAGTAGAAAAATCAAAGGTAATGATATTTAGCAGGCAACAAAAGATGAGGAGATGGGTTTTAAATGGCAGAAGAATAGAACAAGTTCAGTCATTTACCTACTTAGGGCTAGTATTCCAGACAAATGGTAAATGGAACAAGCATGTGAAAGCTGGAACTCAGAAGGCCGTGGCTCGGATGGCCCAATTAAACAAACTTATTTTGGAGAAAACTCCATCTTCATTAACCCCAGTGCTAAAGGTCTTTCAGGCGAAAATTGAACCAGTACTTACCTATAGGGCAGAAATATGGGGATTAGTTAATTTTGGCGGTATCCCCTGGAACCCCAGCTTGTGTAGTAAGGGCAGAAATGGGAATCCATGTGATTGGCACTAGGGCCATGCTGAAGGCCATTTATTATTGGCTCAGAATATTTGAGATGGAGGAAGGGAGGTTACCTAAGCTAGCGCTAATGGATCAGATAATCTCAAGTAACAAAAATAATTGGTTATCAAGAGTTTTGAAGCAGGTATCTAGCTTTGGTATTCCGTTAAACTGGCAGCAGTACGATCTTAGGCAGATTTGAACTTGGATTGCACAGAGATTTAAGGACATAAGTGCACAATTGGACATTGCACAGGTGACAGCAGTAAAAGTTTGTCCCTGGTTATCGGCTAATAAACAAATTTTTAAAATAGAAAAATATTTAACTTTGCCTTTATCTCTCATCTTAAGGAGATTTTTTTACCAAATTGAGATTGGACCAACTTCAAACAAACATGCTTTGGGACAGGTATAGGGGGATTCCTGTAAGTGAAAGAGTTTGTTTATGCAGGATGGGGGAAATTGAAACAATGTCCCATGTAATTTTTGATTGTCCCCTGTATTTAGATTTGAGGAAACACCAATTGGGCAGGATCTTTTATACCAGTACCCCTATGTCTAAAGAGCGCTTCTTGCATCATTGTTTGTTAAGTTCTAATTTACAGTTGGTGAAATGGATTGCCAAATTTGCTGTAAAGTTGATGGAAATAAGAACAAGGTTGGTGCAGCAGAGTGTGGTAGATTGTAGGAAAGATCACTTGATTTAACAATGTATTTTAAAAAGTAGTTTTAAGACTGTTTGGGGCAGATGCAGGGGTGACATTGTAATATAATTTTAATCATATTTAACCTGTTTCTTAAATCATTGTATTTTACCCTGATTTCATTTAGATTGTATTTTGTTTCAGTTTTATTTTAAATTGTATTTTATCCAGTTCCATTTGAATTGTTTTTGTCAAGTTTTGGTGATATTTTGTTTTTGGAATCTGGTAACTTGATATGGCCCAAGGGCTAATCAATAAATATTGATTATATCATAATGACTTAGATGAGGGAATTGAAGGAGAACTCATCAAATTTGCAGATGACATCACATTGACAGGAGTAGCCAACACCCTAGAAGACAAACTCAGGATCCAAAAAATTCTTGACAAACTTGAGCAATGGGCCCTATCCAACAAAATGAGTTTCAGTCTGGAGAAAAGCAAAGTTTTACATTTAGGCAGGAAAAATAAAAGTTACAAGTACAGATTGGGTAACACCTGGCTTAAAAACAGTAACAGGGAGAGGGACCTTGGAGTCCTAGTGGACCATCACTTGACTATGAGCCAGCAGTATTCAGCAGCAACCAAAAAAGCTAATACAATCCTGGGTTGTATAAACAGAGGCATAGAATTAAGATCATGTGAAGCATTACATAGTACAGCTTTATAAAAACCCTAGTAAGACCACACCTGAAATACTGCAGCCAATTTTGGTCACCATATCACGAAAGAGATGTTGAGAGTTTGGGGAAAAATTTAGAGAAGAGCAACTAAGATGATCAAAGGCCTGAAGACTAAAACATACAAAGAATGGCTGCAGGATTTGGATTTGGCTAGTCTAAAGAAAAGAAGAAATAGGGGAGACATGATAGCAATATTCCAGTATCTGAGGGGCTACCACAAGAAAGAGGGGGTCACATTATTCACCAAAGCACCAGAAGGAAGGATGAGAAACAATGGTTGGAAACTGATCAAAGAGAGAAGCAACCTGGAATTAAGGAGAAACTTCCTGACAGTGAGGACAATTAACCAGTCGAACAGCTTGCCTTCAGAAATTGTGGACGCTCCATCACTGGAGATTTTTTAAGAAGAGACTGGACACTCACTTGTCTGAAATGGTATAGCTTCTCCTGCTTGAGCAGGGGGCTGGACTAGAAGACCTCCAAGGTCCCCTTCTATTCTATTCTATTCTATTCTATTCTATTCTATTCTATTCTATTCTATTCTATTCTATTCTATTCTATTCTATTCTATTCTATTGAGAGCCAGTTTAATGTAGTATCTAAGTCACCACCAGGTTAAAAAATGGAACAGTGTGCGTTCTAATCCTGGCTTTCATGGATCAGTCACTCTCTTTCAGCCCTAGGAAGGAGGCAAGGGCAAAACATTCTGAAAATCTTGATAAGAAAATTGCAGGGTCTTCTCAAAGTAATTGACTCTAAGGCACTCCTACACAAAAACTAGTTATTAGATTTGCTACCCAACTGAACTGGATATTTAATTGTTGTTAGAGACTAAGAAGACAATCCCACCTCTACCCTGTATCTAGTTATTTGTTAACTTTTAATGTTCAATGTTTTAACATTCTAATTGTTTTCACATTTCTGTTTTATGATTTTGTAAATGACCCAGGGTTGCTCGACAATGAGATGGGCAACATACCCAGCGCCACGATGGGACGACACATCCCTTGGGAGCTCCCAAAGGATTGTCGCTTTTCAGCTGTTTGGGGGGTCTGTCTGAGTTCCAGACAGATCAGAGCTATCCTTTAGGGATATTGAAGAGGAGAAGCATGGTTTGGCAGCACAGGAGGGATCGCAACCTCCTGGAGAGCTGACGGAAGCTTCCCGGACCAGCAGCTGTCAGACGGCCATTGCGAGCCATCACAAGCCGGGGCGGCCACTTGGAAGATCTGGAAAGTAAGTTTGGAGGATTGCCTGGGTGAGACGATTGAGAGACCTTAAATACTGGAAAATGTGGGGGGCAAAATAAGAAGATTTTGAAGCTGTGGAGAAGTGTGTGGAGGGGAGCAGACTTTCAAGCTGTTTCTCTTCCGGAATTGAAGCTGCGGAAAACAACGGAAGGCAAAAGAAGGCAATGAATCAAGTATATCGGTTGAGAATACTCTTGAAGCTATTATAAAAAATAACGGAGAGTAAGTGACCTTGAATGACATCTGCTGGACTCACTGATAAGAAGCTTACAGAGTCTGTCTTTTGGTTTGCTGAATGGTGGATTGTTTTTCCACTTTGGAGACAATATTTTTGGATTTTCTCTTATTTTGGATTAAGGCACAGAGAACTTGAAACGAATACAGAGTGGAACCTGTATGGATTAATTCCCCCCCTCTTTTTCTCAGATATAAGGATATTTGGCTTTTTCCTTCTTTTTTTTTCCTTTTTCCTTTGCTCTCCCCTTTTCTTGTCATTGCAATCCTTTGCACTTTTTTTGGGGAGCACATTCGGATTATAATACTCCATCGACATTTGGATTACAAATTATTGGAGGAAATGAAGAAGATTGCAATACACCTAGCAACAGCTGCCCCAATATCACAGAGTCCAGTGGCACAGAAAACACTGGACACTATAATGCAGCAAGACAGATCTAACATGGAATTGAAAAATATGATACTGGCTCTACAGACAGACTTTAAGGAAGGGATAGGCAAACTAGAAGAGGACTTAAAAGAAGTCAAAGATCTGATGGAGAAAAATGAACAAAGACTGCTACAAGCTGAAGAAAGAATTGAACTAACAGATAAGAGACTAGAGGAGATTGAGAACTGACTTACATCAACAGACAGGAATCAGGAAAAAATGATTATCTCCTTAGAGATGGATAGAGCTGATTATTATTTAAGATTCCAAAATGTTGAAGAAGAAAAGGGAGAGAACCTAGCAGATGTAATGGCGGGAATATTAGCAGAAACATTGGAGGAAAGCAAGGAAAAAGTAATTAATGATATAGATGAGATATTTAGAATACATACTAGATATGCAATGAGAAATACTCTCTCTAGAGAGGTGCATATAAGATTTACTATATATTCATATATGAAAGCAAATATACCGTATATGATTTACTAAAAAAGCATTAAGGGCAGATATATTACAGAAGCTAAGAAATGCTACAATAAAATACAAAGGAAGAGAGAAAGTGATATTAAAACAGATCCCAAGAAGAGTGAGAGACCTGAGAAAGGAGTATCAATTTTTGATGAAATGCTTAATTAAAAAAGGGTAAATTTTAGATGGTTAATACCAGAAGGAGTAATGATAAATTGGCAAGAACAGAGACATAGACTGGACACATTAGAGAAAGCAGAACTTTTCTATGATAAATACTTTGGGCAGCAAGAAGAGGAAAGGCAGAGAGGGGAAAAAGTAATCAGACAGCAGGGAGATGAGACAGAGAAGCAACAGAGTAAGTATAGTATAGAACAGGAGGAAAGGGTGTTGAGAGAAGGGACAAGAGCAAAAGAGGCAAAAGAGCAAAGAGAGATGAGAATAACGAGAGCAACTAAAACTTCGAATAAATAATCATGGAGGAAGAGATAAAAGCAATTTTGATAAATGTAAATGGACTAAATTTGGCTATAAAAAGAAAAAGAACACTAGATAAATTAGGGAAATTAAAAATGGACATAATTTGCTTGCAAGAAGTTCATATTAGGAAACAACATAAAAATCTATTAGAATATCCAAAATTGGAAGAATTATATACCTCACTTGCAGATCAGAGTAAAAGAGGTGTGGTATTATATATTCAAAAAGCAATACAATCTACATTGATATATTCAGACAAAGAAGGGTGAATTTTAATGGTGGAAGTAATTATGAATTGTAAAAAAAACTTTATTGGTAGCAATTTACACCCCAAATGAAAACCAAGAAAATTTCTATTCAAAATTAAACCAGAAAATAATAGAATTGGAATTTGAAAGCATATGTATGATTGGAGATTTCAATGCTATCATAAAGGCCGAGCTGGATTATAATACGACACACACACACACACACACAAAAACAAGACTCTAAGGAAAACACTTCCAAAATCTTTTCATAATATGGTGGATGAATTAAATATATTAGATGTTTGGAGAGAAAAATACCCAGAAAAGAAGCAATATACATTCTACTCTAACAGACACCTGTCCTGGTTGAGAATAGATATGATGTGGACGTCAATAGACTTATTCATAAATAAACAAAATATAACCATAGAAACAAACACATGGGCGGACCACAACCCAGTCACAATTATATGGAAAGGACAAAAAAAAAAGAACAAGATGGACATGTATTGAATGAAAAAGACTTTCAGCAATATATGGAAAAAGAAATGACTTTCTTCTTCAAGGAAAACAAGAAAGAAGATACCTCACTTCAAAATGTCTGAGACACGGCAAAAGCGTACATGAGAGGACTTGCTATAACTTATTTGGGGGAAAAGAATAAACAGAAAAGACAAAATAGGGAAAAACTGGAGGAAGAATATAAGACACTTGAGAAAGAATTACAGAAGGATACACAAAACAAAAAGATCAAAAATTTAATGGAGTTGAACAAACATAAAATGAACTTAATAGAAAATGAAGAAGTGGCAATGAAAGTAAAGGCAGCTAAACAAACCTTTTTTGAACATGCAAACAAACCAGGGAGATGGTTGACATACAAAATTAAAAAGGAAAAAGAGAAGAGATGGATTAAACAACTGGAAGATGCTGAGGGGACTTTACAACACCGGAATGAAGAAAAGAAAAAAAATAGCTTGGGAATATTATGAGAATTTATATAAGCAGCAAACAGTTTCAGATGATAGGATAAAACAATTCTTGGGAAAAACCGAGATACCTAAAGTACCAGAGAAATTTAAAAAAGCTGCTAGAAGGGAAAATAACAATGATGGAATTAACAGAAGCAATTAAAAAAACAAAAGAATGGCCAAACACCAGGACCAGATGGGCTACCAGCAGAACTATATAGAACATTGCAGGAACCGTTAGGCAGTGTAATGCTGGAACTCTATAATGAACTTCTCTCTGAAGCCAAGATACCAGATTCGTGGTGGGAAGCACTCATTACCCTGATACCAAAGGAAGAAACAGAAATACAGAAAATAAAGAACTATAGACCGATTTCCTTGCTGAATGTGGACTACAAAATACAGTATTCGCATCAATCATGGCTGAAAGACTTAAAAAGCTTTTAAACAAATGTATTCATTTGGATCAAAATGGGTTTCTGCCAAAAAGACAGATTAGAGACAATATGCGAACTGTATTAAACACATTAGAATACTATGAAACACATCCCGAATAACAGATGTAATTGATGTTTTTGGATGTGCAGAAAGCATTCGATAATGTGAATTGGCAATTCATGATAAGACAACTACAGATTATGGATTTTGGGGAGAAATTTACAAATGTAATTAAAGCAATTTACAATATACAAGTAGCCAAAGTAATGATTAATGGACATATGACTGAAAAGATTAATATTATGAAGGGAACAAGGCATTATTATTTGTACTGACACTAGAGATACTAAATAGAAGTATAAGACAGAAAAAGGATATAAAAGGTATGAAAGTTAAGAGGGAAGAATATAAGCTACAAGCTTTTGCAGATGATCTAGTGTTTATCTTGGAGGAGCCACTAGAGACAGGGCCTGTATTAATAGAACAAATAGAAAAATATGGTGAGGTAGCAGGTTTGAAGATTAATAAAGATAAAACAAAAATGTTAGTGAAAAATATGACTGAAAAAAAAGAATTGATGGGAAAGTTAGATATACAGATTGCAAAGAAGGTAAAATATCTGGGGATTCACCTGACAGCAAGATGTATAACAATTAAAGAAGATAACTATTGCAAATTGAAAAGACAAATTGAAGTAGATTTAGATAAATGGAAAAAGATACAATTATCATTAATGGGTAGGATTGCAATAATCAAAATGAATATACTACCACGATTGTTGTTTTTGTTTTCAACAATACCAATAAGACTGGAAAAGAAATAGTTTGAGGGGCTAAATAAAATAATTTTGAAATATATTTGGCAGGGGAAAAAAGCAAGGATTAATTTAAAAATGTTAAAGAATGCAAGACTCAGGGGTGGATTTGGTTTACCTAATATTATCAGGCTGCAGCATTGTCATGGATGAGAGAATGGATCTTACTGAGGAATTCTAGAATATTGACATTAGAGGGACATGACTTGCAGTTGGGATGGCATGCTTTCATATGGTATGGGAAAAATAGAATACACAGCTATTTCCAGAGACATCATATTAGGAATTCTTTATTAATGGTTTGGGAGAAAATAAAGAGAAGGCATTACTTGAAGATCCCAGATTGGCTCTCAACTATGGAAGCATTAATACACCCCAACATGTTTAACATGGGAAACATTATAAGATATAAAGACCTACTAACAGACACGGGGAAGCTGAAAACCAAACAACAATTAGAGGAACAAGGAATAAAGATGGACTGGTACATGAGAACACAAATACAATCTAGATATGAAAAAGATGCTAAAAAAGATGGAGAACAGAGTTAGATGAAATACTTACAGGAACTGAAGAAAAATGGATTAAAAAATGTATAGCTACTTACTATATAGGGAATTAGAAGAGGAGCAAGTTAAGGAGTCAGTGATAAAATGGACAAGAAACTTTGGATATACGATTGAATTAGATAGATGGCAGCAATTATGGGAAAGAAATTATAAACTGACAATGACGACAGCGTATAAAGAAAATATGTACAAGATGTTCTACAGATGGCATATGTCCCCAGAAAGACTAGCTAAAATGTTCAAGGACAGATCTATGAAATGTTGGAAATGTCATCAAAGACCAGGCTCTTTCTATCATATGTGGTGGACGTGTGCAGAAGCTAAAACTTATTGGAATATAATTAGAACATGGATAGAAAAGATGATAAAACAATGTATAGAACTAAGACCAGAAATATTCCTGTTGGGTATTTTACCAGAGAAATATAGCAAAGAGAACACATATTTGATTATTCATATAACCACTGCAGCTAGGATTGTGTTTGCACAAAACTGGAAGGCACTGAAAGCTCCTCCAGAAGAAGAGGTGATCGGGAAAATAATGGAATGTGCATAAATGAACAGATTAACAATGATAATTAAAGATAAGACAGAGTCAGAGTATTATGAAATCTGGGGAAAATTTTATGAGTGGGTGAAAAAGAGAATATGCCTAAAAGATGGCTAATACTAATTTAGATGGAAGAAAAAGGAGGAGATAAGGAGGGAGACCCAGGTGACACAGTATTGCATAACCGGAGGTAGTATAAAAAATTATAGAAGTATATACCGAGAAGGCCAGATTTATAGAAATATTGACGTAATAGAAAATTAATGTTATCATACATAATATAGATATCGAAAACCTAAGGAGAGGAGCTCCATGGACATTACCCCTGAATTTTATCGGAAGAGGAATGGGAGGGAAGAAAGGAGAGGAGGGGGAAGGAAGTAGGAAGGTTAGAGGAAAAGAGGAGGAGAAGTTGGGAGAAACGGGAGGGGAGTGGTGAAGGAAAGAGGAGAGGAGAGGAAGAAGAGGGAAGTAGGAAAGAAAGGAGAAAGGGAAAAAGAAAGTAGAGAAGAGGAAAGAGAGAGAAGGAGGGTGGATACAGTGAAAGGGGAAATGGGCAAGCAGCACCCAAACTTACGAGTATGTATTTATGTATTGCGGTATATGTGTTGACTTGTTTGTGGAAGAAATGGAAAAATAAAAAAATAAATAAATAAAAAAAGAGATGGGCAACATACAAATTTAATAATAACTGCTGAACTAGCCTGTAGACGGAAGAGTTTATTTAAACACCAACTTTGGGCAAAACGTCTAAAATATTTTAGGATAAAACAGACTTTTGCTAATATTTAGGGTATTGGGAAGGAAAGTACCATGAAGCAAGCATGGATTAATTAATTAAGATTAAGTTGCATATGCATCTCTGTCCATTTACATTCTTGGCCTCACGTCTGAAGTCTAGTCTTCCCTTCATTCGGGAAATGAAGAGACCTTCCGAAGCACAGGGGTATCTTTTGGCAGCATCTCAACTGCATTCACAAATGCACTTCAGGAAGACTTCGGTGGCTGGGAACATCCTTGGTGGCAAACCACTACCTCACTAAGAGAAGACAACAAGAATGTCTGAACAACCACAGAGAAGAAACAACTGAATCTTTTGGTACATCACCAGTAATATTTCAGGGGCCAGATGTAAGGTCCAAAATCAGCTAATGTGATTTCTCTGTTCCCTTCTGTTCTCATCCTGTGTTGACCTGTCTTGCCCCATCCTGCCCTATCCCTATAATAATAATAATAATAATAATAATAATAATAATAATAATAATAATAATAATAATAATAATACCTTGACATGGTTGTGGGGCTTCTGTACTCTGAGGAAGATGAGAGCTATGCCAGAGGTTCAACCATACCGGACAGGTCTCATCAGAGGAGTCAGACAAAGAGTGTCTCTCCCATAAAAAAATATGGTGAGACATAAATTTCAGAATGTCATACTGGCTCAGATGTCACCCGGCTTAACAAGATCCGTGCTAGATGTTGGAGTTCCTGGATATCTGGTGAAAAATGGGTTATATGACTTAGGACTATTGACTGAGCAACCAGGGCCAGCAGCTGCAGAACTACTGGAAGAAAAGGTGTTTACCTGTCGCAAATACACAGTGATTGAAAACAAAGAAATAATGATCTATTATTACAGATCAAGTCCAACAAGAAGAGGATATCTAAAATGAATGCACCAGCTCTGGAAAGAACAACATCCAGAATCAGAAATAACAGAACAGAGACTAGCAGATCAATGCCAATTTATAATATGAAATAAAGTATTCACAGAAACAAAATTGGACGAACTGCAAAGGTTTACCCAGGGCAAAGAAATCAAAGCCTTGCCAGAAGTAACTCAGAATGTAGAGGCAAGCCAGGGGGAATTGACTGTGAAGGAATACAGCAGAGATATATAACTGTTCTCATTTGGAAACCAGACACCTCTTCCTTAGGAAGAACAAAGCCCTCTAACTAAAGAAATAAAAAAAATTGAAACAAAGAATAACTGTGCATCTAGAACAGCACAAAAACAACAGAATAAGGCTGCCTGCATTGAAGCTTGTTCCAAAGAAACAGCTAGCACAAGCATTAAACAATGCAAATACTGCAATATCAAGTATAAGCACCAATTCACTGCAAGAAACAAACCAACTAATGTACAGCACAGCTGCAGTTACAACTGAATACCTGGGATGCAAAATCAACAAAGAAAAACAAACAGTGCACCACAAAAATGGAAAGACTAGAAAATAAGATCAGCAAGTTAAGATCACATGCAAGCAAGCTAGAACAGATGAAAGAAAAGAAGCTGAAAAACAAGAAAACCAAAGAATACCTAATCAAGAAATACCACTTAGAAACAAGGAAGATCAAGGAAGCACTGGAAATAATAAAGCAGCAAATGACAGCTATAGCCAGGAAAATCAGTAGATATGAAGGTCGAATTGCAAATTATAGGCAGAACCTCCAATTTCAATCCAATCAGAAATGATTCTACCAATCCATCAATGGAGAAACTGCAATGAATCAGTCAGTACCTGACAAGGAAGAAACAGCGCAGTTCTGGAAGCAGATATGGGATAACCCAAAGAAACACAACAAGGATGTGGCTTGGTTAAAAGAGGTGGATGCAAATAAAACAGAAGTTGAAATGAAAGAACTAGTAATAACAACAAAAAATGGTAGAAAAAAGAGCAAGGAAGATCAAAAATTGGTCAGCACCAGGTGAAGATGAACTGCATAGGTTTGGGTCAGGGGTCAGCAACCTGAAACAGTGAAAGAGCCACTCGGAACCGGTTCCCTCACAAAAGGAAAAACTGGGAGCCGCAAAAAATGTGTGCGCATGCACGTACATGCGTGCATGTGCAGAACAGGGTTTGACTGAAGAGTGGAGCCAAGGCGAGATATGCACCTACCCTGCATATTTGAATTGATTAGTTGAACTTTTTTAGTCCCACTTTTTTTTCGGGACTGCACATGGCAGAGGACTGGGAGCCACAGGAGATGGCTGAAAGAGCCGCATGCGGCTCCGAAGCCGCAGGTTGCAGACCTGTGGTATGGGTTGAAACATCTAACTATTATATACCCAGTCATTGCCAAGCAGTTCACCAATATACTATAAAGAGGAGAAATTGAAAAGTGGCTAACAACTGGGAAAACCTACCTAATAATGAAAAATCCAGCAAAAGGGGCAACACCAGACAACTACAGGCCAATTACCTGCTTACCAACAACTTTCAAATTGCTAACTGGTGTGGTAGCTGATGCAGTCCAACAGCATCTAGTTGAAAACAATCTCTTTCCACCCGAGCAGAAAGGAAGCCACCCAAATAGCAGAGGAACCAAAGATCAACTCCTAATAGACAAAATGATCTTGGAAAACTGCAAGAAAAGGAAGACCAACCTGAATGTGGCATGGATTGACTACAAAAAGGCATTTGACTCTCTGTCACATGACTGGATAATCAAGTGCCTAGAAATAACAGGAGTCAGTAGAAACATCAGAAAATTTGTACAAAGATCGATGGCACAATGGAAGACACAGTTGCAGATCAATGGTGAAAGACTGGGAGAGGTTAATATCAAGAGAGGAATATTTCAAGGAGATTCATTATCACCACTGCTATTTGTTATTGCAGTGTTTCCTCTGTCAACAATACTGAGTAACTCAGGACATGGCTATCAAACATCAAAAACATCTGCCAGACTATCCCACCTCCTTTACATGGATGATCTGAAGATGAGATCACTGAGATGAACATTGTTTGATTGGTTGATAATGTAAGGATTTTTTATTAGCATCTATATAATGGACATAACTGAAAGATACGTAAATATAACGCTGAGGACTGAATGACAGTTTACTAAAAAACCCGACAGATCTTATATGTACAGTTTTTTATACTCTGTCCTGTTATGGATTGTATTTTAGGTTTTTGTTATTTCTTTCTGTAACATAAGATAATACTAATAGTAGTGTTGTAGCTAGGGAAGTTGAATCATGTCCACTTTTGTTTTTAAATGTATATTTAATAAAATTTTCAAAGAAAAAAGAGTCTGGATGAGAAAGATTACTACAAATACTTGGGTATCCTTCAAGCTGACAACATCAAGCACACTGAAGTCAAGAAAAAGATTAGAGGTGAATACATCAAGAGAGTGAAGAAGATCTTAAAGTCCAAACTCAATGGAGGAAATACCGTGAAGGCAATCAACACCTGGGCAATCCCAGTTATTAGATATACAGCTGGAATAGTGGACTGGACTCAAGCAGAACTAAAAGCAATGGATAGGAAGACCAGAAAAATAATGACAATGAATCATGCCCTTCATCCACACAGTGACATTGACAGACTTTATCTCCCAAGGCAAATAGGTGGACGTGGAATGCTGTAAATACATCAGATATTTGAAGAAGAAAAAAATGGCTTTGGAAGAATATCTGAAGGACAATGATGAAGATGCACGAAGACAAAGCACTACATGGCCAGTACACTTAAAAAATAGCTGGGAAAGCAGATAATAACAAGACCTGGCAATGGCAAAGAGCTGGAAAGTTGAAGAAAGAGACTGAGGGACTAATTCTGAGTGCACAAGACCAAGCCTTAAGGACAAATGTGTACAAAGTCAAAATTGAGAAGACAGCACTAGACTGTAAGTGCCGCCTATGCAAAGAAGCTGAAGAAACAGTGGACCACCTGGTAAGCTGCTGAAAGAAGATCACACAGACTGACTACAAGCAGCGGCATGACAAGTAGCAGCAATGGTGCATTGGAAGATCTGCAAGAAATATCATTTGCCTGTAAGCAAGAACTGGTGGGATGATAAAATAGAGAAAGTCATAGAAAATGATAAAGTTAAACTGCTCTGGGACTTCAGAATTCAAACAGACAAGCACCTGCAACATAACACCCCGGACTTAACAATTGTCAATAAGAAAGACAAAAAAGTCTGGATAGTGGACATTGCAGTGCCTGGAGACAGCAGAATAGATGAGAAAGAACCGGAGAAGATAACAAAATACAAAGACCTACAAATAGAAATAGAAAGACTGTGGCAAAAGCAAGCAAGGGTAGTACCAATAGTAATAGGCAGCTTGGGTGCAATCCCAAAACAATTGGAGCACCACTTGAACAGCATTGGCATTGACAAATTCGCCATTAGTCAATTGCAAAAGGCGGCCTTACTAGGAACTGCTTCCATCCTGCAACGATATCTATAATACCATCAAACATACACATCTGCCTATCCCAGGTCCTTGGTAAGGACTCAATAGGTAGACAAAAATGCCAAATCCAGTCTCAACATCTGACTGACTGTGCAAATAATAATAATAATAATAATAATAATAATAATAATAATAATAATAATAATAATAATAATAATAATAAGAAGAAGAAGAAGAAGAAGAAGAAGAAGAAGAAGAAGAAGAAGAAGAAGAAGAAGAAGAAGAAGAAGAAGAAGAAGAAGAAGAAGAAGTTGGAAGGGACCTTGGAGGTCAAATGGTCCATCCCCCTGCTCAGGCAGGAAACCCTATACCATTTCAGGCAAATGGCTGTCCGGTCTCTTCTTAAAAACTTCCAGTGTTGGAGCATTCACAACTTCTGGAGGCAGGTTGTTACACTGAGTAATTGTTCTAATTGTCAGGAAATTTCTCCTTAGCTCTAGGTTGCTTCCTTCCTTGATTAGTTTCCATCCGTTGCTTCTTGTCCTGCCTACATGCTGTTCCCATATGAATAACCACAAAGGCTAGCATCCATGTACAGGTGAAACTCGAAAAATTAGAATATCGTGCAAAAGTTCATTTATTTCAGTAATGCAACTTCAAAGGGGAAACTAATGTGTGAGATAGACTCATTAAATGCAAAGCAAGATAGTTCAAGCTGTGATTTGTCATAATTGTGATGATTATGCTGTACAGCTTATGAAAACCCCAAATCCACAATCTCAGAAAATTAGAATATTACATGCAATCAATAAAACAAGGAGTGTACATAGAACAATATTGGACCTCTGAAAAGTATAAGGATGCATATGTACTCAGTACTTGGTTTGGGCCCCTTTTGCAGGAATTACTGCCTCAATGCGGCGTGGCATGGAAGCTGCGGCACTGCTGAGGTGTTATGGAAGACCAGGATGCTTCAATAGCGGCCTTCAGCTCTTCTGCATTGTTCGGTCTCATGTCTCTCATCTTTCTCTTGGCAATGCCCCATAGATTCTCTATGGGGTTCAGGTCAGGCGAGTTTGCTGGCCAATCAAGCACAGTAATCCCACTGTCATTGAACCAGGTTTTGGTGCTTTTGGCAGTGTGGGCAGGTGCCAAGTCCTACTGGAAAATGAAGTCAGCATCCCCATAAAGCTTGTCTGGGGAAGGAAGCATGAAGTGCTCCAAAATCTCCTGGTAGACGGCTGCGTTGACCCTGGACTTAATGAAGCACAGTGGACCAACACCAGCAGATGACATGGCTCCCCAAATCAACACAGACTGTGGAAACTTCACACTGGACTTCAAGCATCTTGCAGTGTGTGCCTCTCCATTCTTCCTCCAGACTCTGGGTCCTTGGTTTCCAAATGAGATGCAAAAGTTGCTCTCATCAGAAAAAAAGACTTTGGACCACTGAGCAACAGACCAGGTCTGTTTTTCTTTAGCCCAGGTAAGATGCTTCTGACGTTGTTTGTTGTTCAGGAGCGGCTTGACAAGAGGAATACGACATTTGAAGCCCATGTCCAGGATCCGTCTGTGTGTGGTGGCTCTTGATGCACTGACTACAGCCTCAGTCCACTCCTTGTGAAAGTCCCCAACACTTTTGAATAGCCTTTTCCTGACAATCCTCTCCAGGCTGTGGTCATCCCTGCTGCTTGTGCACCTTTTTCTTCCACATTTTTCCCTTCCACATAACTTTCTATTAATGTGCTTTGATACAGCACTTTGGGAACATCCAACTTCTTTTGCAATTACCTTTTGAGGCTTTCCCTCCTTATGGAGGGTGTCAATGGTGGTTTTCTGCACAACTGTCAGGTCAGCAGTCTTCCCCATGATTGTGATTCCTACTAAACCAGACTGAGAGACCATTTAAAGGCTCAGGAACCCTTTGCAGGTGTCATGGCTTAATTAGCTGATTAGAGTGGGACACTTTGAGCCCAGAATATTGCACCTTTTCACAATATTCTAATTTTCTGAGATTGTGGATTTGGGGTTTTCATGAGCTGTATGCCATAATCATCACAATTATGACAAATGAGGGCTTGAACTATCTTGCTTTGCATGTAATGAGTCTATCTCATATATTACTTTCCCCTTTTAAATTGCATTACTGAAATAAATGAACTTTTGCACGATATTCTAATTTTTCGAGTTTCACCTGTATATGTTATAGATAAAATATATGCTAAGAAATATTCTTAAACATGTAGGCCCCCATCCTTTCTCCCTGTATCTTCCAAACCAAGTTTCTTCCCTTTCCCTCCCTTCCCCTCCCATTATAATCTTCATGCTGATAAAAAGGTGCTTGGCAGTAACAAAAAGCTGCATATCTACGGTATCTATCATCCATCAGCCTATTTATCTTCTATCTGGCAGAGACTTTCACAGTGAAGATTTTATCTCCTTCCTTCTGAGCAATATCATATACAGCAGTTAAAAATCTGCTGTGGATTGGTTTTTGTGGGTGAAACCAAGGGCCAAATAAAATAACACATAGTTACAATTGGGACGGATTGTTCCTTGGAGTGAAGAAGAATATCCTGTGGCATCCAATACAAATGCAGTCCAAGATATTTATTCTCAAGCTCATTGGATTCATAGAATTCATAGAAAGATAAGAAAAGGAATCAGAGGCATCGAAGTAAAATAAATCATGATGCTGTAAGGAATATGTGTGTGTTTTTATCCCCCTCTACCCTTTGGAAAGGTGAGGGATAAGATTGACCTTCTACATTACATAAACTACACAGATGAGATATTTGGGGTTTACCTCCCCCTCCTCATTTTCCTCCCCTTGCTGCTCCCATTTTTAAATCACCCTTCTTCGAAGGGAGGGGGGAGAATCTTTATATTAGTTTTTTTTCTGAGTAGCATCAGATTAAAGGATGTCAGGCAGCAGCAGAATAAGCCCAAAGAAAGCTCTTTATTCAGAAGCATAGGGATTGTCCTCATGCAGTTGATTTTAAGAAGCATCAGTCCTCAGCCTGGCTGGAGACTGGACCCTTTCACACTTTCCTTCCTTCCAGATTCTCTCTTCAAATTTGCTTTATGTATGTTTTTCTTGAAAGAAGCAATCCAAATTTATTTCCCCCCCCCAATATGATAGTATATGATAAAATCACAATAAAGGTTGGCATATAATTCCACTATCCAGGAGGGTGATGAATTTTGAACCAGGGAAAAATAATTGAGTCCAAGTTAAATTTGTCCAAATAATTAAAAAAAATCCAGGGTGTTATAAATATGGATGCACTTGAACTGGGCTGCTTCTGCACTAGCTATGGGTTCCACCCAGGGCCGTCTGTTGTTCACCCATTTCTAGGTAGCATTTTTATCATATTATCATACAAATGTTCCGCTTTCTCACCACATAAAATTGCTAAAAATCCCACCTCATAGATTATCAGAGCTGGAAAGGACCTTGGAGGTCTTCTAGTCCAACCCCCTGCTCAAACAGGAGACCCTATATCAGGGGTCTTCAAACTTGGCCCTTTTATCACTTGTGGACTTCAACTCCCAGAATTCCTCAGTCAGTCTACCATTTCAGACAGGTAGCTGTCCAATCTCTTCTTAAAAGCCTCCAGTGATGGAGCACCCACAACTTCTGAAAGCAAGTTGTTCCACTGGTGGGTTGTTCTCACTGTCAGGAAATTTCTCTTTGTTCTAGGTTGGATTTCTCTTTGATTGGTTTCCATCCATTGTTTTTTGCTTGCCTTCAGGTGCTTTGGAAAATAGGTCAACCCACCTCTTCTTTGTGGCAGCCCCTTAGATATTGGAACACTGCTATTACTGTATGTCTCCCCTAGTTCTTCTTTTGACAAGACTAGACATATCCAATTCCTGCAACCGTTCATCATATGTTTTAGTCTCCAGGCCCCTAAAAATCTTTTTATTTCTTTTACTCTTCTCTGCACTTTTTCCCAAAAATGTTTTGGAAATGTTTTAGTGTGATGATCCAAACTGGATCCAGTATTCCAGGTCTGGTCTTACTAAGGCTTTGTAAAGGAGTACTAGAACTTCACGTGATCTTGATTCTATCCCTAAATACTTCCTCTACTAGAACATTAAGAGGCACAGTCTCATTCACCTGACATGTCACTGTGCCATCTATCTATTTTAATCTACTTACCTTGCCTTAGGTGATGACACAATTCTATCAATAGGCTTATTTTAACCCATCCTTTAATTATATGTTAAAAATCCCATGTGCACATCCCATATGCTATGTTTTGGTTAAGGGAGGCAATTGGGGCAACAATTATACTCTTTGCTTAATATTTTATTCCAGTTAGAACTGCAATTGTACAGCTGTTTTAATATCATACTGGAAATGAATAACTCTATTGAGCAGCAGAGAAAATCAGGGATTTTCTCCACACACACACACACACACACACCCTGGAATTTATGATGTGTCTGATCTAATTTGCTTCGTTGTAATCATCTTGGGAAAACAATCAAACAACTTGCATGTTCTAGAGCAACAGTGCAGTAAAGATTCTAGTACCCTACACAATACCTACAAATCAGTTAGGGTATGTTATAGCATAAAAACCTAGCCCTGTTGTTTTGCCTTCTTTACAGTAGGTAGTTCTCGACTTAAAACAATTCATTTAGTGACCGTTCAAAGTTACAATGTCCCTGGAAAAAGTAACTTATGACTATTTTTCACAATTATGACCTTTGCAGCATCCCCATGGTCACATGATCAAAATTCAGACAATTGGAAACTGACTCATACTTATGATGGTTGTAGTGTCCTGGGATCATGCGATCCCCTTTTGCAACCTTCTGACAAGCAAAGACAATGGAGAAACAAGATTCATTACACAACTGTGTTACTAACTTAACAGCCGCAGTGATTCACTTAACAACCGTGGCAAGAAAAGTTGCAAAATGGGGAAAAACTCACTTAACAAATGCCTTGCTTACCAACAGAAATTTGGGGTTCAGTTGTGGTTGTGGGTGGAAGACTACCTGTATTATGAAAGGCTAGTTGCACCAGTTGTCAACAAACTTAGTAACTATTATAGAATAATTATTATACACAATTTAAAGGAATTTAGATTCAGCCCAAAAATAAAAAGGATGAATCAGGTCAAGATAATTGCTTACATATTTTCATATATGGTGGACTTGTAAGAAGGTTAAAGCTTTTTGGATTAAAATTTGGTGGAATATGCAAAAGATATTTAAGAAAAGGATAAAGTTTTCTCTGCAATTGTTTTTATTGGGTATTATTACAGATACTACTGTTATAGATACAAAGTTGATGTTGAATCTAATTACGGCAGCGAGACTTTTAGTAGCGCAATATTGGAAGAAAGAAGAACTGCCGAGTATAGAAGAGTGGACTTTGAAAGTTTCTAACTTGGCGGAAATAGCAAAGATTTCAGCATATTTGAAAGATCAATCACAACAGAGATATATTGTGGAATGGAGAAGATGGATTGAATATGTTCAGAATAAATATGGGACTAAAAAGTTTCATTTGGCATTTGAATAAGTAGTGGATTTTTATGACGTATAATCAGTTAGTAGTTATTTAGTTAATATTAAGACTATGGAGAGCTAAAGTGCGATAGAATTTAATGTTTTATTTTTGTTGGTAGCATATTTTAGATTATGCTTGTTTGTATTATTATAGCCTGTATTCAGCTCTGGGAAGTCGGGGAGGGGGGAGGGGAGGGGAGAGTTGGGGAGAGGGGAGGGGGAGGAAGGGGGTTTTTTGTATTCAAAAATGTATTGTAAAACTTTTCAATTAAAAAAAATATTTTTTTAAAAAAAGATAATTGCTTACACTTAATGCTTAAATGTCTGCTTGTATCTATTATGACAGCTGCAGAGAATGTATATACATGTGATTGTGGTAGGTTATCATTGCGATACAAAATAAGCAGATTTTTTTTAAAAAAATAAACTGTCCAGAAAGATGTAAAAACTGCTGGAAAGATCAGAACCATGTTGCCACAATTGACTGGGCTATCATATGTTTCTGCCTTCTGGCTTACTGATAGATGTTTTTGAATAATAAAAGCATTTTAAAATGTAGGGAAAGAGACCAGGAAAAGAGGGAGAAAGTTGAACCGCATACCTGAGGGAATCACATGTAAGGTTTTGCAATGTCACGTCATTTCTTTCTACCTGTATGCTGTATGTGTGTATATGTACACACAGACACACATAAGCAAAAATAAATAAATAAAATAAATAAAAACAAAAGAAGCATTTAAATACGTAGCAAATTGGTATCGACTTCCCCATCCAAAGTGGGGAATCATTATCTTAGCAATTTTTCCACTCTTTCTACATGGAGTATTCTTACTATGGGATAGACAATCCTCAATAAACTTTAACCATCATCTTTTGGGATGTGAAAATGTCACCTGCAAATGATTTTAAGAAATTTTAAGAAAGTAGTAAATATTTCTAAAGTGGGCTAATGCCTCCTTAAGTAACACCAGCTGCCTGCAATTAGTGCAGGTTCGCATCCCACCAGGCTCAAGGTTGACTCAGCCTTCCATCCTTCCGAGGTAGGTAAAATGAGGACCCAGATTGTTGGGGGCAATTAAGCTGACTTTGTAATAATGCCGCTTGGGGGTGTGTGTGAAAGCCCTAATAAGCAGGCATATACATAGAATGAAGGCTACTGCTAAGCTTGTAAGCCGCCCTGAGTCTTTGGAGAAGGGTGGGATATAAATGGAATTAAAATAAATAAAAAAATAAAATAAATATGTTACGGTAACTCAATTATGAAAGAGTTTTTAATGTGGGTTAAAATGAGCAAAGTGGCTCAAAGTGGACAAGGTGGTTTTTATTATAACTTTTTTAAAAATGTGATCTTGGTATAGATAAAATCTTTTATGCTTCCAAATGTGCATCATAAGACAGTGGCTTTCAGCTAATTCATGCATCTGAGCTCTGAAATAATAACTCGGAATGAGTAATTGAATCTTGTGTGCCTCATCTGTGATTAACATTTCTTTTTCAAAAATGCCCTGAATGACTAATGACAGATTTGATGCTTCTAACAAAGAATAATGATGAGTCTATATGTTTTTCTTTTCTCTCACTTTGATGAATCAGTAATGGGCAGAATGAAGAGTATAATATATACCTGCAGGTAAATGCCATTTCCTCATACAAAACAATTAAATGAAAAAAAATATTTTTCATCCCGTTGTCATACAGAGTGTTATAGAAGTTTGTGGATTTCTGGGAAGTATGAAAAGGGCATTTGGTAGAATTATGGAGAGAGAGAAAAAATACTGTGGACAGGAAAACAAATGCATATAAGTGAAAGAGTATTGCAAAGAATGAGGACGAGAGCAGGAAGAGTTAAAATTAAAGGAGGCAGAAAAAAAATGAGAGCTTTTTTAAAAAAAGTTAAATGGATTAAAGAGCCATAATGAAGGATTTAAAAATTAATTAATTGAAATTTGGAAAGTGATAGAGAGACTTAAGGGACGCGGTGGCTCAGTGGGTTAGGACACTGAGCTTGTCGATCAGAAGGTCGGCAGTTTGGCGGGTCAAATCCCGAGTGCCGCGTAACAGAGTGAGCGCCTGTTACTCGTCCCAGCTTCTGCCAACCTAGCAGTTCGAAAGCATGTAAAAATGCAAGTAGAAACATAGGGACCACTACGGTGGGAAGGTAACAGTGTTCCGTGTGCGTTTGTTGTCTAGTCATGCCGGCCACATGACCACGGAGATGTCCTCGGACAAGCGCTGGCTCTTCGGCTTTGAAACGGAGATGAGCACCAGCCCCTAGAGTCGGAAACGACTAGCACGCATGTGTGGGGGAACCTTTACCTAGAGAGACTTAAAGGCACCTTCAGCAGCGTGAATGGAACTGAAATTTTTTTTAAAAATGGTGAAATCTTTTGGAGTAAAACTGAAGTGTGGAAAAGCTGAAACAAAGTTGTGTGAGAATGATAGGGATACATCAAAGAGTGGACTTGGAAGGGTTGATATAACCATTAATGTCCAATGAAAAATGGAAGAAAGTTGAAAGTCTTCTGACGTAGATGGTACAATTTAACAGGAATATAGTTTTGTTTTAAAGTGGTTCTGCAACTTGAATATTACATCTGTACCTGATAGTTGAAAAAATGCCATTTTTGTTCTTCTCTACAAAACGTAAAGAGTAAATGCAAACCCTGTAGGGGGATTAATTTATTACTGTTAAATATACCTGGGAAAGGGTTTGACTAATTTCTGACTAAAAGGCCGCAAGAGGTAGCAATGAGCAGAACGTGGGAAAGTCGCTGTGACTTTGTAACAGCCAAGGGCTATGTGGAACTTTGCTCTTGAGAAAAATGTATGGATATGGGAAAGAAAGTTTATTGTCAGTTGACTTGGAGAATGCATATGATAAAGTGGATAGTGTTGCATTACCACATGTTTTGCATGAACATGGTATTGAAAGCTGGTTGCCGCACACAATTAAGTATGAGGCTTGCATGAGAATTAATAAAATGCTTAGTGAATGATTCAATACTGCTCAGGAAGTAAGACAAGAAAGTATCACATCGCTTTGGTTGTTCGATGTGGGTTTGGATAAATGTATAAACACACTGAGGTGGCATTAGAGGTGTGTTGGATTGAGAAGTGAATTTTTATAGACCTTTATTATGCAACTGATGCTGCAAATCTGAATGATAGAAGGCAAGAGCATCATGTATGTTGCCTTGAGTTGTATACAATAAGGGAAGTATATAAAATAGATAGATAGATAGATAGATAGATAGATAGATAGATAGATAGATAGATAGATGATTGATAGATAGATAGATAGATAGATAGATAGATAGATAGATAGATAGATAGATAGATAAGAGAGAGAGGAATAGAATAGAATAGAATAGAATAGAATAGAATAGAATAGAATAGAATAGAATAGAATAGAATAGAATAGAATAGAATAGAATAGAATAGAGCTGGAAGGGACCTTGGAGGTCATCTAGTCCAGCCCCCTGCTCGAGCAGGAGAAGCTATACCATTTAAGACAAGTGACTGTCTAGTCTCTTCTTAAAAACCTCCAGTGGTGGAGCACCCATAATTTCTGAAAGCAAGCTGTTCCACTGGTTAATTGTCCTCACTGTCAAGAACTTTCTCCTTAATTCCAGGTTGTTTCTCTCTTTGGTCAGTTTCCAACCATTGTTTCTTGTCCTTGCCTCTGGTGCTCTGGTGAACAACATGATCCCCTCTTCTTTGTGGCAGCCCCTCACATACCGGAATACTGCTATCATGTCTCCCCTATTTCTTATTTTCTTTAGACTAGCCAAACCCAAGTCCTGCAGCCATTCTTCATATGTTTTAGTCTCCAGGCCTTTGATCATTTTAGTTGCTCTTCTCTGAACTTTTTCCAAGGTCTCAACATCTTTTTTGCAGTAGGGTGACCAAAATTGGTTGCAGTATTCCAGGTGTGGTCTTGATATAGATAGCTAGATAGCTAGATAGCTAGATAGCTAGATAGCTAGATAGCTAGATAGCTAGATAGATAGCTAGATAGATAGCTAGATAGATAGATAGATAGATAGATAGATAGATAGATAGATAGATAGATAGATAGATAGATAGATAGAGTACTACCTATACTGAATGACCAGTATGAAAGAAGTTTGTTAATCCTCATTCTAATCCAAACTTAATGAGGAGAGAATTCTATATGTGAAAGTCAAATGAATGGACTTGAAAGAAGAAGTAGGCAAAGCACTGAATCAATCCTGGTTGGTCACAATATTAGATCACTGTTTCTTAAACTCTCTCTCTCTCTCTCTCTCTCTCTCTCTCTCTCTCTCTCTCTCTCTCTCTCTCTCTCTCTCTCTGTGTGTGTGTGTGTGTGTGTGTGTGTGTGTGTTTGTGTGTGTGTGTGCGCGCGTGCATGTGTGTGAAGAATTTGTGTTGCTTCTAGGTCTCATTTTGTATCAAGTGACATCATTCATAATAGGATGAGAGCTGGTGCCTGGAGCGCGTGTGGACTGAAAATAAGTTAGTTTGTGCCAAAACTGGAAATGAATGAACTTTTGCTTAATCTCAGTCAAACATAAGTGGGCTCATCTGGGGGAAGTTTATTCCAAATGCAACCTGTTTAATTGGAGCTGAGATATATCTTGTTAACATTTCTGTAGTACTGAAAAATGTTTAGCTTTGTTCACATTTGATGGATTGCTTCAAAACAGAATACAAATGCACATACCTTTAAAGCGTGTGGACTAAGTATCAGCTGGTGGAATCACATATGTGATTGTTCTAGAATGTTGCTCCTATCTCTTAATTGGCTCGGTCTACCATCAACAACATTGAGAGATAGCCAATTCTGATTCAGTACATGCTATCTGTAGCTAATTCTGATTGGCTTTGTCACCCAATGAGAGACATAAATGTTCCAAACATTTTAAAAAATGGTAATTGTCAGTAATAAGATTGAAAGATAGGCTTGGTGGGGGTGGGGGTGGGGGGTAGAACCCCTGAGTTAAATTAAATTAACCCTAAGTTAAAGTAAGCAGCTTGGGAACAATCATTCCCATCTTTCTGAAAGCTGAAATCAAATAAAAAAAATAAAAAATCAAAGGATCAAAAGTTACAATGGGCACACATTTAATAATAATAATAATAATAATAATAATAATAATAATAATAATAATAATAATAATAATAATAATAAAGTTGGAAGGGACCTTGGAGGTCATCTAGTCCAACCCCCTGCTCAGGTAGGAAACCCTATACCATTTCAGACAAATGGCTGTCCAGTCTTTTCTTAAAAACTTCCAGTGTTGGAGCATTCACAGCTTCTGGAGGCAGGTTGTTCCACTGGTTAGTTGTTCTAACTGTCAGGAAGTTTCTCCTTAGTTCTAGGTAGCTTCTCTCTTTCGTTAGTTTGAAAAAATTTCTCTCTTACTCTCCCCCTGCCCCGCATCCTTAATCAGCAGGTATTCCTATATTCATTGTCCTGCATGAAGTTGAGGTGGCAATGCAAGTTTACATCTTGTGAATATCAATATGTTTTTTTCTTAAATGAACTTTCTCCCTCACAGCTCCTTTATCCTGAGCCTCAGCATGGTGTGTTGCCCAACCTGATTGTTGCCCAACCTTTTCTAAGGACAATTGCTTAACTGCAACTTTGAATTCAGCGAGTTAACTTCTATGAATCTAATGGTTTCCTTGGGTTTCTCTAAGTCCCCTTTATTTTGTCTTCCTCGAGAAGAGATAAAAGAAACTCTCTCTCTCTCTCTCTCTCTCTCTCTCTCTCTCTCTCTCTCTCTCTCTCTCTCTTGGAACAGGCAGAGCTCGCATTCAAAGTGCTCTCCCTCCATTGCTCCTGTGAGGAGATGAAAGGAACAATATTTAAAGTTCTCCAACCATAATTGCAGGTTTGGTTTGGAGACGGATATGCGTACAGGAAGCAAATCTGCAATATGAGATGAATTTGATGTGTGTCAGGGTAGATGATGTTTACTGATCGTGGAAAAGATTGACTTGATGATAGCAAAGGCTTTCCCCTCGCTGAGTTAAAAAGGCACCATGTGCTCCTGGTTTAGGGAAAGTTATACTGGCATTTAGGAAGGAAGAGGAGAAGGAGACGATGGTTATATCAAGCTAAAGATCTGTTCCTATGCAGGGATATATGAGTATCCCTTTATTTACAATTCTGTTAAAGGCATTTGAAATGCCAGGAGCTACTAGCCCATAGTCCCCATTCCTCATCCAAAACAAATAAGCTTTCAGGCAGGTAAAGCAACCCACCAAGATGGTGGATGCAGACCTTCTCAAGGTCCTTTACTAACAGGGAGGATGTGGTTTGGGTGCTTCGCCATTTCCTCCTCTGTGCAGGGGTTTAATTCACATTGAATTAAACTAATATATGAATGGGAGCTTAGTTATCACTCACAGTTTGCACTTTTCCAAATTCTGTTCATGAAACTGGATAGTTTTGTTTGCTTTGTTTTGTTTTATGTTTGTCAGGGAAAGTCTGCTTGTGACTGCATTTATTCAGGTAAATAATGTACAAAGATCCATGAGGATAGAGAAAGCAGCTTGCAAATATTATTTTGTAAAGTTACAAACAAAAATGCATGTTTAGGTTAGACATCACACTTACAAATTCTAGTCCACAGTTTAAAGTAACATACAAACAATGTGTACCAAATGTCAGGCCCCATTAGGCCATAGACGATGTAAAGGAGACCATTGCAGTAGAATTTGAAAACATCAGAGAAAATGTTATTTGGAACAAGTAAGTCTTTAGAAGAAAATGACAACCAGTCTGAACATTTAATATAATGTAATAAATTGTTTTGGGGACCTGTCTTTTGGTATATGCTGAATTATCAGTTTTAATGAACTTACTGTAAACTTATGTACCTCTCCACAGTGCTTACAGCATGCTCTGAGCAGTTTACAGAATCAGCATATGTCCCCCAACAATCTGGGTCCTCATTTTACCGAAGGATGGAAGGCTGAGTCAATTTTGAGCCCTGTTAGGATCGAACTGCAGACTGTGGGCAGAGTTAGCCTGCAAAACTGCATTGTAACCACTGGATCCCCACAAATCTGATAGATTTGCAAAGATGAGAAAATGAGAGATTAGAGATGAGAGAACAAAAGAGAGAGAGAAACAGCACTACAATGGACCTTCTCAGTATGTGACTAATTTCCCTTAGACAATCTATAGCTGCATTTCCCAATCTCCCTAGTATGGAAAGGATGCAGTATGCACAGATTGTGTTAAAATTGCCCCAGGAACAGCCTCAATGAGTTTCTGGGGAAGCTGGAGAAGCTCAATGGAGATAACCAAAGACTGTCAGAAGGTGAGAAAAGATTGTGATTTGCAACATCCCTGTTTCAAAGCATAGTCAATATTGATGAGGGCTATCATGATAGATCAGGGCAAGTATTTTAATTTATAGTTCATTTCATTCTCACAGCAAAAGGTATTTAAGAGGGATAATCCTTCTGATGCTGCATCACAACTAACACTTTTTAATCTCTTGCTTTACACAATTTTGATTTAATTCTCACTTAAAATTATTTAAACCAGAGGACATCACTTTTCATACGACAGTAGTTCTACTAAAAATATAATTTATTTTCATATTGGGAATCAGTCTAATTGGGAAAACAATTTTTTTCACTCTGTGTCAGAGCTCTTCAGTTAAATGCCCTCCCAGACTTGTAGGATTATAGTGAACTAGATCAGCCAAAGCAGGCATTAATAATGAGAATTATAATCTTAATTGGCACTAGATTGTGGAAGGCTGCTTTGTACTCTATATAAGATCTTTGTTTGATCAATGACATGTACATGATGTAAACTATAATCCATGCTACAATAAATGCATTAGCTTTTATGGCAAGACTAACACTTTACCAGCTTTCAGGGCATTTCATAGTCCAATATCTTGAATAATTTAGATTGTTTTCAAGCATGACTTGTTTATCATTCTTGCTTGACTCTATCATTTCATTAATAAACAAAAGACTACCAATTTCAGTATAGATCCTTAGGGAACACCTTTTGAAATGGCTGTTTTTGTTTCTCACCGGCAGCTTCTATTTGGTAATAATAAAATTCAGGTTCTGTTTTCAGAAGGATGACTTGAAGCATTAGTTATCTTGTTTCTGGTCAAGTCCTTGGTGTTTTTCTTGGAAATCTTAAATGGAATTAGCCCCAGTACATCAAAATAACCTATCGGACAGAGTCACCTCTGCTTTGCGTAAATTATGAAAAGGCCTCAAACATGGCAATAACATAAATCATTGATGTTACTGCTGCTCATCTCCAAGGAAATCCTTAGTTTTGCTTTCTCTGTTGGATTATATTGGGTGGCCTTATTGTTTATTCTATTTCTATGTTATATCTATTGTGGAGTTCTTGGTTCAAGCTCAGAGAGCCCTCGAAGGACTCCATTATTCAACCCTGAAATATATACAGTATAGTCTTTTCTATATTTATTTATTTATTATTTTATTATTTAAATTTATATGTATTGTATTATGAAGGAATGTAGCTTTCCTCCTGTTTTATGTAAATTAAAGCTTTATCTCTAGAACCTGCTTTATTGGCAGCCACATACGTATGTCAAGTGAAAGCCAGCAGTATACAAGCAGAAATAGAGATGCACATAAATTGCCCTTTCTTGGTCTAAAGAAAAGTTTTTTTTCCTGCATCTCCATAGACCTTTTCATTTAGCAAGTATGCTTTTCATATGGTGTGGCATTTTGACATGAGGGACAGTTCAAAAACAATTCCTCTGGTGAAATCTGAGGTAGGAAAGGTCTCATTGGAGCGCTGTATCGTGATAGTTACTGGACTTTTAAATCTGCTGAGAGTCTCAGAGCACACTACTTGTGGTTTATATGGTTGATAACAGCAAAATGACATGAAGGGTTATTTGTCTGCCATTGATTCACTGTTTTCCATAACCTGAAAATACCACTTCTCAACCAATCACCTCCACTTACTAACCCCATTCAATATTTTTTTGTTGTTCACAATAAGGATAATCCATTAGTAAAATGATATTCAGTTTTGGAACTGTGAGTCTCAAAGGCCTACCAGAACATCTGTGTTATAAATCCCAGTTTGGAAGGCTTACATGCTAGCATATAGTGTTGCTTAAACGCAGACAGATTGTGTGTTTTTTTTCTAAGGCCTTTGAGCTATCTTGTTCTCTCTGCTAACTGTAAAGCGCCATGGCACAATACTGTATATGATTGTGTTATAACACTTCCTTCCAGCAAAGAATTATTTACAGGCATATATAAACCACATTTTTTTTAACAAAGTGAAATTTAAGAAGCCATTAGGAAGAAAGACTAGCTTAGTGGTCATAGAGAAAATACTGTTATTCTGTGGAACCACAATCTGAATCCTGGCTTGGTTGATTCATTTTTTAATTACTCTTAAACAGGGTGAAAGAAAAAAGAACTGAGCACAAAGTATTTTACTGAGCCAAACCTCCATGTTAGGTCATTTATGGCCCTTTTCACATTTCAACCGCAGCCAACCTTGTACCTGATAATATTATATACAGAACTGAAGACCTGAGTGAAGTATTCATTCATTCTGAATGAAAAGGGGGAAAAAATCAATTGTTATGCATTATGTATGTTAGCACACAAGCACAAATGTCAATCTGACACTGCAAGAGGCCACTCCAGATCCTGTTAAAACCTCTATGAGAGTTGGCAGTTGTTCCTTATAATCTGATTTATTGTCTCATTGGTTTTTCTCTAATTTTCTGAAATGGTGATAGTGCCATTTTAGTTTTGAAGAGTAATAACATATCCAGAAACAACTTATGTTTCTTTGATTTGGAGAAATTCCAAAAGAGATATACTGTATATGTTTCCATAAGTACATCAGAAGATGCATTATACTGAATCTGCCTTGGTCTACCTATAGCATTGTTAGCAGTAACTCTACAATGGTTTTTCCAGCCCTACATGAAGTGAAAAACAGAAAAGAATTGTGTATACAATGCCTATAATTTCTACTTTTTCTTCTAATTCTTTCTATCAAAAGCACTGTATGGGTTTCCTCATAATGACAACTGTCCTCAACAAGAATGATTGAGGTCTGGAAGCCAAGTATTAGGAAGGGAGATGGAGGGAATGAGTGAAGCTTGTCTTTGAGAAGGCCAACATAGCACTTTTCATGTCCCTGAAGCAGTGATTGGATTCAGCCGGTTGTCACCAGTTCAGCAGAACCGGTAGCTAATGTTTTGTTGCCCAGCCCCAAAATGGAGTTCCAGAAGCGTCATCCACAGACAGAATCAGTTATTCACATATTTGAATCCCACCACTGCCCTGAAGGGATGGTTGGTGCATAGAAGAAGGTCAGGACTTCCTAACATTAAGAACATTAAGGTTCCGGGTGAGGTTCAAGGTCTTGGTTATGATCTTTAAGTCCTTACATGGCATGGGTCCGGGTTACCTCAGGGACCATCTGCTGCCGGCGTCAACTCCCCTCCGCCCTGTGCGTTCCCACAGAGAGGGCCTCCTCAGGGTGCCTCCGGTAAGGGAATGCCGACTGGTGGCCCCCAGGGGGAGGGCCTTCTCTGTGGGCGCTCCGGCACTATGGAATCAACTGCTGGTGGAGCTCCGGATGACATCAGACCTCCGAACCTTCCGTCGCGGCCTGAAGACCCATTTATTCGAATTAGCTGGTCTGGCCTGATGGGGGAATATGTGTATTATATGTGTATAGTTCAGTTATGCAGTTTATGTGTTAACATTATTGATTCATAAAGGTTTAGCATTATCAGCGGAACATGAGGTAAATCGTTGACAGCGGAACACGAGGGAGTTTTGACAGCTGTCAAAACTCCGGACTGGCGCATGCGCACGAGTTGACAGCTCGCGGCTGTCAAAACAACACAAGCCGCCGCACGAGGAGCAGAACTGTCAAACGAGCCGCAGAGCTGATTGGAAGAGAAGTAAAGCGGGAAGAAGGGCGGCTCGTGATTGGACCGTACGACCGGCGCCAGACTATAAATAGCCAAGTGCTCCTGTACCTTTCCGCTCTGTCTTAATAAATCAGTTGAAGCTACCAGCTGTCTTGAGTGGTCTGTTCCAGCCACTTCACTGGCGACGAAGGTGGGATTCGCTTCCAGAGCTGAAGTCACGGCCAGGGGAATCCTCGGCCGATAGAGCGAGTCACTGGGAGTTTTAACTCCCCAGCGAAGCGGACCACCGAGCCCTGACAGCATGGCAAATTTCGGACGAGTGAGGGAGTTTGACACTCACCACCCCGAGCGATGGGAGTCGCATCTGGGGCAGGTAGAGGGATTCCTCCTCGTCAGCAAAATAACAGATGACAGAGCCAAGGCAGCCGCACTACTGTACATCAGCGGTCCGCCCGTCTACGATGCTGCTGTCGGACTATTCAGCCCGGTGCCGATCACTGAAGTTCCATACTCAGAACTCGTTGACCGGCTCAGCAAGCACTACATGCCGGCCCGTTCAGAACTGTACTGGCGGGTACAGTTCGCCCAACGAAGGCAGCGGCCGGATGAACCAGCAAATGATTTCATCGCGGGAGTCCGGCACGCTGCGCGGAGCTGCAACTTCCCCGACTTAGAGGACCGGATTCGGGACCAAGTGGTCATCGGGCTGAGGGACGAACGTCTCAAGAAGAAAATCACGTCAAAGCCGGAGATGACCCTCGCCCAGGTCTCCCGTGAGATTTTGGCGTATGAAGATAACCACAAGAAGCCCTCCAACCGAACGGCAATGGAACCCCAAAGCAGCGTCCATCAGGACGAAGCGTGTCTCAGCGACGAAGAGTCCATCGATCTAACAGACACCGATGCATTACAACGCCGAATGGAGAGAAGGCAAGGTAGACGGAGCGACAACAACGACCGTCCCAGTCCAAGAAACTTCACCTCAGCCCAAAGGGAACAACGAAACGCCTGTGCCAGCTGCGGTGGAAACCATGCCCGGGCAAATTGCCGTTTCCGGAGCGCTAAATGTCATAATTGTGGCAAGACCGGCCACATTAAACCCGTCTGCCGAGGCCGTCCCCGCGACAACCTGCATGAAGTAGAGGCTGCTTCCCCAGGTACGATCACCCACCGAGCCAGTAAGGGAAAGCCCTCAGAGGGGTTAGTGAAGACAGTGGAGGGAGTACACAGCTTAAGCCCTAAGGTAAAAATTAAAACTAAATTACAGGGAGTCTATTGCGACATGGAGGTGGATTCAGGTTCTGCTGTAACCTTAATTTCGTCTAGAACGTATAGAGAAATTTGTGAGTGCAGTAAAAAAACAATACCGTTAAAAAACCCTCAAGTTCAATTAGCTGACTACCAGAAGACACCAATTCAACTCAAGGGGAGGGCTAAGCTCTGGGTAGAATACAAAAAGTTCAAGGGACCGCTAGAAGTAATAGTCACCCAGGGGGATCGCACTAATCTGATAGGGTTAAACTGGTTTAGCCCCTTAGGAATTGCCCTCACAGGCGTCAACGCCATTCAGACATCAACCCTTGAGACTGTCTGCAGGAAGTTTGCAGACGTCTTTGATGGTTCCTTAGGCAAATACACAGGACCTCCCATCGCCCTTAACTTAAACCCCGCCATACAGCCTATTAAAATCAGGGCCAGGCGGGTCCCCTTCGCCCTCAAACAAAAAATTGAGGACGAACTGGAACGCCTTGTCAAACTTGGAGTTTTAGAACCTACTGACGGGGGCAGTTGGGAAACCCCCATAGTAACACCACTGAAACCAAATGGCCAAATTAGAATATGCGCAGATTATAAGGGGACACTCAACTTAGCACTTAATGCCCACTCTTACCCCATTCCAGCAGTTAGGGACGTCCTGGCTTCTATCCGCTCAGGCGCCATTTTTGCGAAATTAGATCTCACGCAGGCGTATTTGCAGTTGCCGGTGACAGATGACACCGCGGCAGCCCAGACAATCGTCACTCACCGTGGAGCATTTAAAGTGACAAGACTACAATTTGGCATTTCGACCGCCCCAGGCATTTTCCAAAGTATTATGGAAAAAACATTAAAGGGAATCCCCGGGGTCTCCCCTTACTTCGACGATGTACTTATCGCCGGAGAAACAGAAGCCATCCTAGCTGACAGACTGTCAGCTGTGCTAGAGCGATTCCGAACGGCCGGATTTAAACTAAAAAGAGAGAAGTGCTCTATAGGAGTTCCCTCTACGGAATTCCTCGGGTATAAGATTGACGCCCAGGGCATTCACCCGACAAACGACAAACTAAAAGCCATCCAAGCAGCCCCCAGCCCCAAAAACAAACAGGAACTTCAGGCGTTTTTGGGATTATTAAATTTTTACCACGCCTTCCTCCCCCACAAGGCTACTATTGCAGAGCCACTTCATAGGCTATTAGACAAGGGCAAACCCTGGACCTGGACAAGAGTGCATGAAAACAGTTTTCAGTCACTCAAGAACATCATTTGTAAAAGTTCCACTATCACACTATTCCAGGAGGACACCCCCGTCTGCATCGCTTGCGATGCATCTCCATACGGGATTGGGGCAGTCTTGAGCCACCTGGACCAGGACGACACCCAAAGACCCATTGCATTTTACTCTCGGACTCTGACTAAAACAGAAAGGAATTACGCCCAAATTGACAGAGAGGCCCTGGCCATCGTTGCCGGAGTTAAAAAATTTCACGACTATCTGTATGGCAGACAGTTCACTATCTTCACAGACCACAAACCCCTATTAGGCATATTTACCTGGGACAAAACGACCCCGCAAATATTGTCCCCTAGAATCCTACGCTGGTCAACCTTTCTATCAGCTTACTCCTACAAACTGGTATACAAACCAGGCAGGGAACTAGGGCATGCAGATTGCCTAAGCAGACTCCCTATACGTTGCCACGACCCAGACCCAGCCCCTGCGAGCAACATTATGGCCATCGAGGAATTACCAGAATTCCCCCTCACAGCAAAAATCATTGCTGATAACACCGCGAAGGATTCAACTCTCAGCAGGGTTCTGCAATGGGTCACAACTGGATGGCCACACAAAAGCCCAGCAGAAACATTTCTCCCCTTTTTCACCAGACAAGCAGAACTAACCTCTCATTTAGGCTGTCTTCTATGGGGAAATAGAGTAGTGATACCACACACAAATATACAACAAACATTAAAAACATTACACGAAGGGCACCCTGGAATGGTAAAAATGAAGTTACTTGCAAGAAGCTATGTATGGTGGCCAGGAATTGATAAAGACATAGAACAACATGTAGGGGGATGTTATACTTGCCAACTAACAAGAAGCGAACCACCCCATGCTCCAATCCATAAGTGGGAAACAACAAAAAACCCATGGTCCCGTATCCACCTAGATTTTGCGGGACCAATACGAGGGCAGAATTTCTTAATAATTGTAGATAGCTTTTCTAAATGGCTCGAGGTGATACCCCTAAATAAAATAACAACATTCTCCACTATACAAGCACTTAGAAAAGTTTTTGCAACACATGGCCTCCCAGACGTCATAGTTTCTGATAACGGCCCACAATTCACCTCTCGTGAATTTCAGATGTTCGCTTCGAGGAACTGTATTAGACAGGTGACGTCAGCACCCTTCCACCCGTCGACAAATGGCATGGCAGAAATAATGGTGAGGTCAACAAAAGAAGCACTTAATAAATTCATAAAAGGAAACTGGCACCGACGCCTTAGCCAATTCCTCCTAGCCCAACACACGACACCCGGCACCACCACTGGCAAATCACCAGCTGAACTTCGATGGGGCAGGAGGCTAATAACAAGATTAGACAGACTGCACCCAGATAGAACTCCTAATGAACCACAACCTCCTACATCCGTGCCACGAACCTTTCTGCCAGGCCAAGCTATCTGGGCTAGAAATTACACCAACAACCAAAAATGGATCCAAGGCGTCATAATAAAGCAAACCGGACCTGTCTCATACTTAATCCACTCTGACACACACGGCCAACTACGACGACACCTAGATCAAATAAGAATCCGCAAACCACAAAACACACCCCCACCATCACAACAACCCCTTTTAACCCCCTTTATACCTAGCGTTCCGCCATCCGAAGAAGCACAGCCACAACCGCAGGAGGAAGGAGTTCTCGAAGACGAGGCTCCCCCACGACGGTCCAGCCGATCGAGGAAACCACCAACTTACTTGCAAGACTATGAATGGGCAGGGAGCGACAAACAAACACACGGGGGCGGAAACCATCCAGGGGAGGGGTAAGGGGTGTATTATATGTGTATAGTTCAGTTATGCAGTTTATGTGTTAACATTATTGATTCATAAAGGTTTAGCATTATCAGCGGAACATGAGGTAAATCGTTGACAGCGGAACACGAGGGAGTTTTGACAGCTGTCAAAACTCCGGACTGGCGCATGCGCACGAGTTGACAGCTCGCGGCTGTCAAAACAACACAAGCCGCCGCACGAGGAGCAGAACTGTCAAACAAGCCGCAGAGCTGATTGGAAGAGAAGTAAAGCAGGAAGAAGGGCGGCTCGTGATTGGACCGTACGACCGGCGCCAGACTATAAATAGCCAAGTGCTCCTGTACCTTTCCGCTCTGTCTTAATAAATCAGTTGAAGCTACCAGCTGTCTTGAGTGGTCTGTTCCAGCCACTTCAATATGGGCTTTTAAAATTGTTGTTTTTATTATTGTATTATTGTTTTTATTTGGGCATTGGTTTAATCTTATTTTAACTTTTGTATCGTAATTATATATGCCCTGTGAACCGCCCTGAGTCCCTAGGGAGAAGGGCGGTATACAAATTAAATAAAACCTTAAACCTTAATAGTATAATTAAAGGAAGGATTAGAGGGTGACATGATAGCAGTGCTCCAATATCTAAGGGTCTGCCACAAAGAAGAGGGGTCAACCTGTTTTCCAAAACACCTGAAAGTAAGACAAGAAGCAATGGATGGAAACTAATCAGGGACACAACCAACCTTGAACTAAGGAGGAATTTCCTGACAAAATAATTAATCAGTGGAATGACTGGCTTCCAGAAGTTGTGGGTGCTGTCTTTAAGAAAAGATTAGACAGCTATTTGTCCAGAATGATATAGGGCATGGGTGTTAAACTGCTGGCCCACGGGCCGGATGCATCATACAGAAGCCATGCCCAGCCCATTGCCGGCAATGGCAAAATAGCACCGATATGTCTTGCAACGACACATGACGTCACGAGTTTGACATGTCTGATATAGGGTCTCCTGCTTTAGCAGGGGGTTGGACTAGAAAACCTCTAAGGTCCCTTCCAACTCTGTTATTCTTTTAGTTCTTTTAGTTTTTTCAAGAACTTAGTGGGAATTAAAAGGACTTCTGCAGAAGTGCCATTGATTCCTAGTTCTGCCCAGTGGCTTATTTTAGCAGCAGAAAGCAAGTGGCTCTATATATGCATTTAATAATGCAAAACTATTTCATATACTTTCAACAGTTGTTATAAATGGTTTGTCCCATGAATGGAGATATTATGATAAGTTACGTACAGCAAGCAAACAGTCTTCTGTTTGCATTTTTCTAAAGAAGGGGCCCAATGCAGTGGAAAGCAAGTTTGAGAAAATAAGGAATGTTTTTATGTTGCCTTGCTACTTAAATATTTGTGGCCTATATGATAAAGATCTTTTTTCCCCCCAGAGCTGTGACGTTTGGCATGTATTTTTGTTTGAACATCTGGGTCATTTCTAGCTTCTGCGATGAAATGAAACAATAGAGTGTAACAGATTATCGCCACCTGTATCTGACAAGTTTCTCAGAGTTAAAACAGGAACAATATGAAGTTCAGTGAGCAGAAGTGGACTCTAGATGTTTCTGAAAGTTATAAGAGTTTGGGATATCAAGCAAACATAAAGAAATGTGAAATGGTATTCAATAGGTCACACAAGTTCAAAAATAATGGATGGCCTTTTTCTGTGAGACTCAGGAAAGGGTTATTATTGCAGATAAAATATTCATGTGAAAGAATCAATGTTAACAGAGGATTTAAAAGTATATTAGAAGAGGTAAAGTGGAAACTTTCAAGAACAGTGCTTCAAAACATCAAGACAATCTTAATCCTCAATTTACTGTTTTCTGGTCACATGCTCACAATGGCACAATTTTAATTGTGTAAAAATATGGAAATTAATAACAAATTATTTTAGGTTAATCAGAAGCAAGCCCCCATTCTAAGTTCAGTAGCTTACTCTTGCCGATGTGTGTGTGATCTTGTAGGATTTTAAAACAACACTTGCGTGGGTCAGAACTGTCTTTAATTCTAACCTCTTATTCTGTATTTTAATTGGAAAAAAATTAGAATCTAGCCATCTAATAAAATCAGTTAATAGTTACTATGCTTAAATCTGTTTTTGTATTTTGTTTTCTCTTGGTTTTAGTCAGTGCCTGTGAGCATTTCTGTAACATTGATTAAAACAACTTTAATTTTTAAACTTTGAAAAAAAAACAGAAAATAAATGTTGCATAGCCTTATCATCTTAACTGTCAGATTTGTTCTTCAGTTTTCTCTTTCACAGTTATATATAAATACAATAGACCCTGGATTAGTTTGTAATGTGAAATCTCACACACTTATTTTTATGAATGAATCTTACACCAATGAAGCTTTTCTCATGGATCTATCTGCTCGTTATGTTAGAGCATGAAAACTTCCAGCAAAATTTTTTTCTAGTACACGCCACCTGAATTCACACCTCTGTTGACAGAAGGAAGGAGTCTCTATGTTGAAACATTTAAAAGGACTGGTGTTTGAATGGTATTTCTGAAAAAAAAAATGATATTTTAACATAGAAGGGAATGACAGTGTTTGCAACACAATGTAAATTTAAATAGGGCTGTAATAGTAATTACTGCAGAAACCTATATATTGTGCTATAACTATGTATTTATTAAATCTATATTTTATTTTCCACACAAATATTTTTTTATTTGCATCCTATAATTTTGCATACAATTGATTTTTTTTTACTAATGTTAGGCAACTTCTGAATGGCATGATTAGTGCACACATTATTTTCTCTTAGATGAATAAAGTAAAAGCACTTTACTAATACTAATTATTTACTAATTTACTAATATGTACTAATACAAGTCATATTGGTGTATTTTATTTTTTCTTTTTCTTTGTTTATGTTATTGTTCTATTTTATTTTATTGTTCTGTTATTTTACTTTTCCTTTGTTTCAACTTCCTTTTTATTTCTTCCTTTTTTTTCTTGTTGTAAGCTGCCTAGGGCAAGATAGGCAGCAAATAAATTTAATAATAAATATAAGAATAAGAATAATGATGCCTTGATGTGCAATACCATTTCTGCAGTTGAAACCCGAACTGTTCCTCTCAGATGGCTCGACCTATTCTACCTTATGGCCTCATCTTCCCTACGGTCCACCTACTCTTTTTTTCAAAAAGAAAATAGAGAAAGCGCTGAGATCACGGCTTTTTGAATTCTTTATAATCTTTTTTGCTTGCAGTGTTCATAGGAGGCACGGATATTTTCTTCGCTACGATGAAGTACAGAATGCGGCCGCGAGAGTTGTCTTGGGAGTTTCCCGGTACTCCCATGTTACACCTTTGCTCTGCGAGCTGCATTGGTTACCAGTTGTCTTCCGGGTGAGGTTCAAGGTCTTGGTTATGATCTTTAAGTCCTTACATGGCATGGGTCCGGGATACCTCGAGGACCACCTGCTGCCGGCGTCAACTCCCCTCCGCCCTGTGCGTGCCCACAGAGAGGGCCTCCTCAGGGTGCCTCCGGTCAGGGAATGTCGACTGGTGGCCCCCAGGGGGAGGGCCTTCTCTGTGGGTGCTCCGGCATTATGGAACCAACTGCTGGTTGAGCTCCGGATGGCATCGGACCTCCGATCCTTCCGTCGCGGGTTGAAGACCCACTTGTTTGAGTTAGCTGGTCTGGCCTGATGGGGAATATGGGTTTTTAATTGGTTTTTATTATTTATTATTGCTGTATTGTAATTGGGCATGGTTTAATTCTCTTTTAATTTTTGTATAGCTATTTATATATGCCCTGTGAACCGCCCTGAGTCCCTAGGGAGAAGGGCGGTATAGAAATCGAATAAATGAAATGAAGTAACTTGTGTCTAAATTTCTCTGTGTGCACTTTCTTCTGGGATATTAATCATGGTGTGTCCATACCTGTTGCTTGTGCGGTTATATATGTGTGAGTATGGAAGGATGTACATGTGTTGCCTTTATGTGTGTGTTTCTCCTTTCTGTTCCTGTTATGTTTGTGAGTGAACTGAACAAACATAGGGAAGGCTGAATACGGTCCACTCTGGTTTGTGTGAGCAGGAAGGAAAAGAAGGAAAGGAGAAAGGCTGAAGATAAAGCAGCTGACAGCATTTTGATATCTGGCTGCCACTCCCTTAGGGCTGTATTAGGGGATGGATGGATGGATGGATGGATGGATGGATAGATGGAATCCTTTTCTCTAGAATTCTCAGTCGAGTCTGACCCATTTTTAAACTAGATGTTTATCAGCTTTTTTCACACAGTAAATATAAGCTGTGATGGACATACAGGTAGTCCTTGACTTATAACTAGAGTCAGGACCAGAATTTCCACTGCTAGATAAGGTGGCTGTTAAGTGAATTGCATCCAATTTTGCTACCTTTTTTGCCACCGTTGTTAAGCAAATCACTGCAGCTGTGAAGTGAATCGTGCAATTGTTAAAATGTGGCTTTCCCCCATTGGCTTTGCTTGTTGGGAGCCAGCTAGGAAGGTTGTAAATGGTGATCACATGACCCCAGAACACTGCAACCATCATAAATAGATATTGATTATGAAGTGTCCAAATTCTGATCGTGCGATTTTGGGGGATGCTGCAATGGTCATAAGTGTGAGGACCGGACTTAAGTCACTTTTTTCAGTATTGTTCTAATTTCAAATGGCTGCTAAATGAAAGTCAAGGATTACCTGTAGTTTCAAATCCCTTTACATAATTTGTGTCCAATATTCTGTTGGGTTGGAAAGAGTAAAAATGCAGCTGATAGCATTTTGATATCTGGCTGCCATTCCCATAGGGCTGTATTAGGGGATGGATGGATGGAATCCTTTTCTCTAGAATTCTCAGTCGAGCCTGACCCATTTTAAACTAGATGTTTATCAGCTTTTTTCACATACTAAATATAAGCTGTGATGGACATACAGGTAGTCCTTGACTTATATATAGAATCAGGACCAGAATTTCCACTGCTAGATAAGGTGGCTGTTAAGTGTATTGCATCCAATTTTATGCTGCAATGGTCATAAGCGTGAGGGACCAGACATAAGTCACTTTTTTTTCAGTATTGTTCTAATTTCAAATGGCTGCTAAATGAAAGTCAAGGATTACCTGTAGTTTCAAATCCCTTTACATAATTTGTGTCCAATATTCTGTTGGGTTGGAAAGAGTAAAAATGGAAGGGTTTTGTCCTTTAAATGATACACGGTACACCCTTAATACATTGTGTACCATTGTGAAACCCCATCATTGTGACACATAATAATTGTGTAGCATTACCCTACATATGGGCATGAATTTTGATTAGTGGAAACTAAAATGAAATCCCCTTAGGTTTGTTATTTGGTCTGGGACAAGACATTACAGATACTCATGCATTTCTTAGCATTTAAATTCATTTATTTAAAATGGAAACAGCAAAGGTCGCTCACGAAGCATTTATAAAGGAACCACAAATGATCCATATGTCGGCAAGAATAGGATAAGGTTGCCCAACTTCCTTTCTTGTGATTTGTCATCTTCAAGAAAAAAAAACTTTGTTTTCAGGTAGGAAGAAAGTAATAAAGTATCCACATTTTCTGTAATCTCTAGGTCTTTTATCAATGCTGAAGTTGTTTGAAATATATTGGTGTGGATTGTTAATTTGGCTTCTTTTATGTCAATATTGATTCTGACCTCACCCTATTCACATGCTGTGGAGGACTTTTATGTACTAGCATATGATTTTTTTTTACCCTTGTAAATATGGGACTGTACATATTTGTCTTTCTTTCTTTCCTTTTCTCCCCTTTCTCCAATCGGCAGCTATTAAATCAAGTGCTGAATCTTATCTCCTTTATTTGTGAGACATGTTCCTCCTATCTCTGCCATTTGATCTGTGAAGAGAATTGAATGAAGTACTGCCTGACCTGGTTAATGCATTTTTCAAAGCCAAAATATCATTTGAACAGTTAAAGATACATGATGAGTTGCAATGTGTTTTTCCCCCCAGTCCCTATTCAAACAATGTGCCATGATCATAAATAGCCACAGGAACAATCCAGTGTAAGTTTGGAACAGCTGGTTGTTAATAACCGGGTATTGTCTTGAGCACTTACAGTGCATTCAGAAAGTATTCAGACCCCCGCATTCACTTTTGTCAATTTTATTATGCTGCAGCCTGATTCTACAGTTGCTGAAATTCACTTTTTGTCATAACTCTACACTCAGTATCCCATATTGACAAAGTGAAAACAGAATTTTAGAAATGTCTGTAAATTTATTAAAAAGAAAAAACTGAAATATCACATTGGCATAAGTATTCAGATCCTTTGCAAAATACTTCATATTTAGCTCAGGTGTCTCCCATTTCTCTCTTTTTTTTATTAAAGAGTTTTACAAAAAAAGATTTTACAATACATCCCCAAAACCCACCCACCCCAAACCACCCCCTTCCCCCCCCCACTTCCCAGAGCTAAATACAGGGTTATAGTTATAATAATCATATTCTAACTAAAGATTATCCATAATATAAAATTAACCAAATTCATAATGTGCTTTAACTCCCCTTTAACATAGATACATACAAAGTACTAACACTAAAATTAATAACAATATCCCTCTAAAATCTACTCATAAGCTAAATGGAACTTTTTAGTCCCATATTTATTCTGAATATAATCTATCCATCTCCTCCAAACTGAAATATATCTTTCTTGTGAATGATCCTTCAAATAAGCAGAAATCTTAAGACATTTCTGCAAGATTCGAAACTTTAAACACCCATTCTTCTATAGTAGGCAAACTATCCTTCTTCCAATATTGTCCCACCAGTAACCGTGCTGCTGTTATCAAATTCAACATCAAATTGGTTTCTTTAACATCACAATCTACAACAATGCCCAATAAAAACAATTGCGGAGAGAACTTTATCTTTCTCTTAAAAATCTTTTCAATGTTCCACCAAATTTCTAAACTACCACATCTCCAGCATTTAGACTGTAAGTTAAGATACATGTTAGACAACATTTTGGGATCCAGATGCCATCTATAAAACATTTTATAAAAAATTTCTCTTAAATTTTGAGCCTGAGTAAATTTTAATTAATAAAATCTCTAACGTTAGAACAAACAATAATGGTGATAGGGGCAGGTGTCCCCCATTTCTCTTGATCATTACTAATATGTTTCTACACCTTGATTGATTGGAACCGTGATAAATTAAATTGATTGGACATGATTTGGAAAGGCACACACCTCTCTATGGAAGGCCTCACACCTGACAATGCATACTGTTGCAGAGCAAAAACCATGAGGTCAAAGGAACTCCCTGCAGAGCTCAGAGACAGGATTATTGCAAGGCACAGAACTGGGAAAGGCTACAATAAAATTTCTGCTGCACTGAAGGTTCCTAAGAGCACAGTGGCCTCCATAATTCTCAAATGGAAGACGTTTGGCACAACCAGGACTCTTCCAAGAGCTGATCGTCCAGTCATACTGAGCAATCAGGGGAGAAAGGAGAATTGGTAAGAGAGGTGACGAAGAACCCGATGGTCACTCTGACTGAGCTCCAGAGATCCTGTGTGGAGATGAGAGACAGTTCCAGAAGGACAACTATCACTGCCGATCTGGGCTTTATGGCAGAGTGACTAGACAAAAGCTTCTCCTCAGTGCAAAATACATGAAAACCTGCTTGGAGTTTGCAAAAAGGAACAAGATTCTCTGGTGTGATGGAATCATGATTAAACTGGCCTCAATTCTAAACTTTATGTCTGGAGGAGCTTGAGAGCATTTACAAGGAACAATAGCAGGAAATTCCCCAATCCAGGTCACATCATACCCCCCAAAGACTCAAGGCTGTAATTGCTGCCAAAGGTGCTTCAACAAAGTATTGAGTGAAGGGTCTGAATACTTATGCCAATGTGATATTTCAGTTTTTTTCTTTTTAATAAATTTACAGACATTTCTAAAATTCTATTTTCACTTTGTCACTATGGGGTACTGTGTATAGATTAATCAGTGGGAAAATGAATTTCAACAACTGTAGCATCAGGCTGCAGCATAACAAAATTGACAAAAGTTAAGGGGGTCTGAATATTTTCTGAATGCAGTGTAGATTGTTAGGGGTGATATAATTAAATGCGGACTGGAGTAACTGGTGTAATTAATTCTACACTTGTACATTATAATAGCTTAGAAAAGAATAATAAAGTTGGAAGGGACCTTGGAGGTCTTCTGGTCCAACCCAGTGCTCAAGCAGGAGAGCCTATACCAGGGGTAGGCAACCTCAGCTCTTTTATGACTCATGGACTTCAACTCCCAAAATTCCTCAGTCAGCATAGCTGACTGAGGAATTCTGGGAGTTGAAGTCCATGAGTCATAAAAGAGCCGAGATTGCCTACCCCTGCCCTATACCATTTCAGACAAATGGTTCTCCAATTTCTTTTGGAAAGGGTCCAGTGATGGAGCACCCACAACCTCTGAAGGCAAGCTATTCCTTCTTTCATATTTACAAATAACATATGAGTGAAAGATGCTTTTCAATGAAAAAAACAACAACGGAGTGCTCCTATGTTTTTTTACTGAGAAATAAATATGTCTAGTGAATTAGTTTAGGGTATTATTTTTTCTTTGGACATATTTTCAGCAGAGGTAATATATTTAATGGGAAACTAGCAACTTTGCTTTTAAAAAATTAAAAGCTTAAGTTAGGGCTTGCCCGTTCAAGTAAAGAAAAAATTATTACATGAGTGGAGAGTTTTCAAGAGGAGAAAAAGAATTAGATCAAAATTATGAGATTGTCCATACAAAGGATAAATGGATAATCATTTACCCAACTCACAACCTCAGTAAATGGATAAAACAGATTTAATCTTAAAGAGAAAGTGTTCCAAAGTCGGGCTATTTTGATCACCTTATTGTTTTGTTTTAAAGACATCAATAGCCTTAAAATTTTAAAGATTGCAAACAGCAGTCTTTTAGCTTGAATTTTCGAGCAAGACAGCTAAACATCCTGAAGAATCCAACATCCAAGATGTTGATGAAAAATAATTCCCAGAACTTTTACCAATTACCCAAAGGTTATGACCATGAAAGTGGTTTGTGATTAAAATATTGCAAGGATTGTCCACTCCTACTGTAATAGGGATATGAGTGTACTTATATAAATATATATATAAGTTGAGTCCAGTTTGATTCTGATGCACATCAGTTCAGGAAATCTATTTTATTCATGCATCCAAATAAATTCAGACCAAAGTTTCATACTTTGCATTGTGTATAAATGCATTGTGTATAAATTTTCCTTTGCTTTTAAAAGGTTTGGGTTTTAAGGGCATTTTTTTGTATTTTAAGAAAGAAATGTTTTAAAATATTAAATATTTCAATAGTGCCTGCCACTTCAATGATGGTTTATTGATTTTTGTTGTAGTAGTTGCTGTCAATGACTTTATTAGTAGCCAAACAGGGATGCAAATCATTGTACACAAATAAATGTAAACAAACTCCCCAGTTTTAATTTAGCAATGCAGGTACTTATTCATCTATTCAGCAATTATCCATAGTAAGAAATATTAACAATAATGTAGGATTTCTATTTTCAGTTTGCAACACATTTTACATGACAAAGCTATAACAGTAACGGTGCAATTTAGCTAAATATGAGCACTTACAAATGTATTAATTCCATAAGGGGAGAGGTGACAGCTAATATAAGCTACATTTGTATTAGAGACAAAGATATTGATTAGATTCTTCACTTATTGCTCCATGAAGACATACAATCATAGAATATTCCTTATTCTCTGTGTTGGTTCGTGAATAGAACTTATCCTTTCATGTAATGAGTGTCTTGCCTTCCAATGTATTATGAATTTGTTTTGTGCCTACAGAACAATTTTAATGGATTCTGTCTTGAAGGAGGCAGGGGATCTTTCTTTCTTTCTTTCTTTCTTTCTTTCTTTCTTTCTTTCTTTCTTTCTTTCTTTCTTTCTTTCTTTCTTTCTCTTTCTCTCCCTCCCACCCTTCCTTCCTTCCTTCCTCCCTCCCTCCCTCCCTCCCTCCCTCCCTTCCTCCCTCCCTCCCTTCCTCCCTTCCTTCCTTCCTTCCTTCCTTCCTTCCTTCCTTCCTTCCTTCCTTCCTTCCTCCCTTCCTCCCTCCATCTTTAATGGTATGTGGAAATGACCTTAAGAGAAAGAGGAAGAGCTACAGACTAGACCACAGTCAGATAGGCAGCAGCTGAGTCAACAGAAGTGACCTTTCCTAGTTTCTTGGTCTGTAAAGGGTGGGGGAGAAGGGTGCAAGATGTATTTTCAGATTTGCTGGATTCTGTTACTATAACCTTACAATACGTTAGAGGGATATAATATATAATTATATAACAACAACAACAACAACAACAACAACAACAACAACAACAACAACAACAACAACAACAATAATAATAATAATAATAATAATAATAATAATAATAATAATAATAATAATGTTGGAAGGGACCTTGAGGTCATCTAGTCCAACCCCCTGCTCAGGCAGGAAACCCTATACCATTTCAGGCAAATGGCTGTCCAGTCTCCTCTTAAAAACTTCCAGTGTTGGAGCATTCACCACTTCTGGAGGCAGGTTGTTCCACTGGTTAATTGTTCTAACTGTCAGGAAGTTTCTCCTTAGTTCTAGGTTGCTTCTCTCCTTGACTACTTTCCATCCATTGCTTCTTGTCCTGCTTTCAGGTGCTTTGGAGAATAGCTTGACTCCCTCTTCTTTGTGGAAGCCCCTGAGATATTGGAACACTGCTATCATGTCACCCCTCACCCTTCTCTTCATTAAACTACACATAGCCAATTCCAGCAACCATTCCCTATATGTTTTAGCCTCCAGTCCTCCAATCATCTTTGTTGCCCTTCTCTGTACCCTTTCTAGATTCTCAACATCTTTTTTACATCGTGGTGACCAAAACTGGATGCAGTATTCCAGGTGTGGCCTTACCAAAGCATTGTAAAGTGGTATTAGTACTTCACGTGATCTTGATTCTATTCCTCTGTTAATGCAGCCTAGCACTGTGTTGGCTTTTTTGGCAGCTGCAGCACACTGCTGGCTCATATTTAAGTGATTGTCTACTAGGACTCCGAGATCCCTCTCACAGTTACTACTATTGAGCAAGGTACCACCTATACTATACCTGTGCATTTGATTTTTCCTGCCTAAATGTAGAATGTTATTTTTTTCACCATTGAATTTCATTTTGTTAGATAGCGCCCAGTATTCGAGTCTGTCCAAATCTTCCTGTATTTTAAGCCTATCTTCTGGAGTATTGGCTATTCCTGCCAGCTTGGTGTCGTCTGCAAATTTGATGAGATCCCCATCTATCCCCTCATCCAAATCGTTGATGAAGATGTTGAAGATCACTGGGCCCAGAACAGAGCCCTGGGGCACCCCACTACACACTTCCTTCCATGTAGATGCAGTTTCATTGAGGACCACACGCTGAGTATGGCCTGTCAGCCAGCTACGAATCCATCTGGTGGTGATGCTATCTAACCCACATTTTTCTATCTTATCAAGTACTAGGTTGTGATCTACTTTATCAAATGCCTTACTGAAGTCCAAGTAAATTTTATCTACAGCATTCCTCTGGTCCACTAATTTTGTCACTTGGTCAAAGAATGCAATAAGATTTGTCTGGCATGATCTGTTTTTGACAAACCCATGTTGATTTTTAGTGATGACTTTGTTTGCATCAAGGTGTTCGCTGATTTGTTGTTTGATTATCTTTTCCAGAATCTTCCCAGGTATTGAGGTCAGGCTAATAGGTCTGTAGTTTCCTGGATCTATTTTTTTCCCTTTTTTGAAGATGGGAACTACATCAGCTCTCTTCCAGTCCTCTGGTAGTTACCCAGTGCTCCAGGATCTTTGAAAAATATAGTTCAGTGGTTCTGAGATCACGTCTGCCAGTTCCTTGAGAACTTTGGGGTGTAATCCATTAATATATATATTAATAAGTTGAAAGGGACCTTGGAGGTCATCTATTCCAACCCCCTGCTCAGGCAGGAAACCCTATACAATTTCAGACAAATGGCTGTCCAGTCTCTTCTTAAAAACTTCCAGTGTTGGAGCATTCACCACTTCTAGAGGCAGGTTGTTCCACTGGTTAATTGTTCTAACTGTTCTAACTTTTTATTTATTTATTTAGCTTGTGGTGAAAAAAGAGTTAAAAAGCACATCACAGTTACATTCTCAATGAGCAAATATGAAACTGTTTATTCTATTTACAAATTCAAAAGTAGACTATTGATATAGTCCATACATGACGGAGTTCCATACAGAAAGTCTCTAATTACGATAATAGCCTAACAAGTGTTTTCGGAAGGCATTGGACCCAGCACCAAACCTAATGAGCAGCTCAGTTCCCCATATGTGCTAGTACAACATTAGCAGGTTGTGGTCCTTATTTAATGGTTTGTTCAATGATTGCTCAAATTTGCGAGGACATTCAACAAGTGGTACTTGTGTCATGGTCCTTGAAGCTCAGCCATCACAGCACTACTACAGTCACATGAGCAATATGATATAGATCAACTTTTAGCCCTCAAGATGGCCTTATATTGATAGAGACACAAATCTGGATAATATAATTATCTTTCATTTAGGTTTAACTCAAAAATAAATAGCATACCCTACAATACCATTATTATTTTGAAAGTTTTTTCCTGAAACGTGAGCTGGCCACGAATGAGCAATGTATATTGGAGGTGGTGGCCCTTTGAGAGCTGTATGCAACGAAATTTCATTTTGATAAAAAAATACTTTATATGAAATTAAATAGTTGTGCTTGCAATTATGATAATGATTTGTACCTTTTTAAAAGTGGCAAAGAAGATCGTGTTTCATAAAGTTATTTTATCTTACCAGGGACAGGTAACATTTCATCCTCCAGATGTTGCTTTAATCTTATTCCCACTAGCCTTGGTCAATCTGAGAAGGAGGAAAGACACTAAGCAATGCAACATCTGGAGAGTGAAAAATTGGCCAATCTATGCTGGCCTATGATCGTAATAGTCAATCTGATGTTATTTGATTTGGCCAGCCTTGGTTTCAACTACACTTTGGGGGCTTTTCTTAAACAAAATAATAATTGCCTTGACACACAATAGAAATGTACAGTCTGAAGCATTATTGAATTTCAATGTGCAGATGATAGTGAGTTCATTTAGTGACTGTTTGAAGTTACAATGGTACTGAAAAAAATGACATATGACCAATTTTTGACCTACGACCATTGCAGCATCCTTGTGGTCACATGATTAAAAATCAAACGCTGGTCAGCTAACCCGTATTTATGATGGTTGCAGTATCCCGGAACTGTGTGATCACCCTTTGCAACCTTCTGACAAAGTCAATGGGGAAGCCAGGTTTACTTAACAACCGTATTACTCACTCAACAGCTGCAGCGTCAAGAAAGATTATAAAATGGGGCAAAAGGCCAACTGTCTCACTTAGCAACAGAAATGTTGGGCTCAATTGTGGTCATACATTGACGACTCCCTGTAGTTGAGAGAGTCGTTCAGGTCAGTCAGTGTGAACAGAGATCAGGGGTAGGCAACCTTGGCTCTTATATGACTCGTGGACTTCAACTCCCAGAATTCCTGAGCCAAGGTTGCCTACCCCGACATAGATCAACTTTTGAAGCATCCTCAAATGTATATAATGGATGTAGATGGAGAGCTGGAATAAATTGGGCTATCAAGTACTACAGCAGTGAACAATGGCTCCAGCTGAAGCTCTGGGGGAATCTTTATCACTTAGATAAGAGCTGCTAAACTGGGCTACTCTGCTGTAAATATGCCTTGACATAATTAATAACACAGCTGGAGTACTGCATCCACGTGGCTCCAAAGTCAAGAGTTCATTTCCATAAAATATCATAGAAACCTTGTTCTGCTTGATATCATCTTTTGGCTTGAATCATTATTGCAGATGTACAGCATAGAAATCAAGTTAGCCCTTTGTCAAATAAGAAGATAGATAGATAGATAGATAGATAGATAGATAGATAGATAGATAGATAGATAGATAGATCAATAAAGACTGGCCCTATTCCATATTTTCGATGATCAGAAGCTTCAAGTAACTAAGCCAACATTCAGTGTTAAGTGAACAAGAGTCCTAAAACATCTCAGAATGCAAAGGCAAGTCAAATTTTTACAATCAGGGGATGCTTTTTTTTCCCTCCTAAAGATTTCTTTATGAGTTTTGCAAGTATGCAAATTACAAGGGCAGGTTGATGATGCAATGGCATGACTAAGGGGCTTTTATTTATTTATTTAATTGTATCCTGCCTTTGTTATTTTTACCAACAACTGAATCTGGTGAACATATCCGACACATCTTTTGCCTCCTATTGTCCCTACAACAGCAACCCTGTGAGCTAGGTTGGGCTGAGAGACGTTGATTGGCCCAAAGTCACCTGGCTGAGTTTCATGGCTTAACCCAGGGGTCTTCAAACTTGGCCCTTTTATGACTTGTGGACTTCAACTCCCAGAATTCCTCAGCCTGTGTGCCTGGCTCAGGAATTCTGGGAGTTGAAGTCCACAAGTCATAAAAGGCCAAATTTGAAGACCCCTGGCTTAACCATTAGACTGAACTGTCTCTCAGTTCCTCAGCTCTTTCTCCTATTGTTGACAATTAATTAAATTAGGAGCAAAAATCTGCAGACTTGAATATATATGAATATAAATTACTGGTTTAGATCCATCTCTGTTCCCCCTGTAGAGATTTGTTTCATTTTTACTGCACTTCTCACAACTGTCTGTTTGGGTCAGACTAGACAAAGCCAGTGAAGACTTGGGTTTCATGCTAGACAAAGACAGTACAGATAATTAAACCCATGTAATCTAAGCTCCCTCAAGTTAAGCTTCAATGTCTTTTAGGATCCTTCCTTAAATATCTGAATGTTTTATTTAAATCAGGCAAAGAAGGATCAAACCATAACTTAAAAAAAACAACCCAATATTTTCAGCCCTGGAGAAAATCAAGCACAGCAGGCAAAACTGCGGCAAAGTTTATTTTGATTTGATGCCAAAAGGCAGCACATTAGCAGCAAGGCTCAATATAGATGTATATTAGCATTTGTGTGCATTGTATTATTTTCCACCCCTTCCATGTAGATGCTGGTGAAATATTTTCACTAAGCCGCTTAATGGTTTGAGCATGAAAAAAATAGGACAGTTGAGTGGGTTTCTTTTTTTGTTTATTTGTTTGTACTGTAGCCCTGAAACTGTGTAAGCCTATCCATTTCTTTATATAATATTGAATTAAAGACAGTTCTGGAAACTCAGAATAGGTTTGTGTAGGTTCTTGTGGTTTCACTGGTTCCTGCTCTCTCTAATTTGGAAAATTCATGTGCTAAAAGGTTTAACAACAAAGAAAGTACCCTTGAACTGCAGACATGTGGCTCCCACTGAACTGGATGTCACAGCTCTCGTGTTTTATAATTTTAGGCACACTGAGTTGATTTAAATAACCAAGGTCATCAAGAGGCAAACAAACGGAGCATTCAGCAGATGGGGGTTGATGAGTACTGGTGAGGCATTTGAAGGGAGAAAGTCTGAGATTCTAATTTTTGAATTTCATTTAATTGAAATCTTGTGCCCTTGATGTTGTTGATGTTCTTTTATTCATGGCTTTACTTAACAACTGTACATTTGATGGGGAATCACGTGTATTTCAACTGGAAGTCATTATTTGATATTAAAGCCATCAAACATTTAATGTGCATGCATGAATAAACATTTTAGAGAATGTGAATTTCAATCCTTTCAGGTTTCTATGAAAAGATCCACAGGCATGTGGATACATAGATTCTATTTGGATCTTTTGTTTTAGTTTTCAGAACCCAAAGGTTTTGGAAATCTGAAGGATTTTCTCTACCTAGATCAAGGGTTTCCAATCTTGGCAACTTTAAGGCCTGTGGATTTCAGTTCCCAGAATTGCCCAGCTAGCGTGGCTGGCTGGGGAATTCTGGGAGTTGAAGTCCACAGGTTTTAAAGTTGCAAAAGTTGGAGAGTCTTGACCTAGATGCATCTTTATGCTCTGAGAAAGATAGGACCCTTTTGCACATTCTGATTCATTATATTTGCCCCACTCACACCAAGCACACATACAAAATTGGGCTGCTGGCTTTTACAGAATGGACTGTGCTATATTATTAAGAGCCTTGGTGGAGCAGTGGGCTAATGCCTCCTTAAGTAACACCAGCTGCCTGCAATTAGTGCAGGTTCGCGTCCCACCAGGCTCAAGGTTGACTCAGCCTTCCATCCTTCCGAGGTAGGTAAAATGAGGACCCAGATTGTTGGGGGCAATTAAGCTGACTTTGTAATAATGCCGCTTGGGGGGGTGTATGAAAGCCCTAATAAGCAGGCATATACATAGAATGAAGGCTACTGCTAAGCTTGTAAGCCGCCCTGAGTCTTTGGAGAAGGGCGGGATATAAATGGAATTAAAAAAAAATTATAGGGACACGGTGGCTCAGTGGGTTAGCAATGCTGAGCTTGTTGATCAGAAGGTCGGCAGTTTGGCGGGTCGAATCCCGAGTGCCGCGTAACAGAGTGAGCGCCTGTTACTCGTCCCAGCTTCTGCCAACCTAGCAGTTCGAAAGCACGTAAAAATGCATGTAGAAAAATAGGGACCACTACGGTGGGAAGGTAACAGCGTTCCGTGCGCCTTTGGCGTCTAGTCATGCCGGCCACATGACCACGGAGATGTCCTCGGACAAGCGCTGGCTCTTCGGCTTTGAGACAGAGATGAGCACCGGCCCCTAGAGTCGGAAACGACTAGCACGGATGTGCGGGGGAACCTTTACCTTTACCTATAGCATTATAGTTCAACTAGCATAATAGTTAGGTTAGCCAGAATAAGTCAATCCAGAATTGCAATATGGAATCATCTTCAGAATCTACTAGTAAAAGGACCCTCTGACTGAAACATGAATGAACAATAAGCCAAGAGGCTTATTTCCATAGCCCTTTTCTTAAATAGTTTAACAAGAGGCCTCAATATTATTGAAAGTAAAACTTTTAACTATTGCTTCAGATTGTGTTCAGCTGATTTTTTCCCCTCATCACTTACTGAGTTTGGTCATTTTTCCAGGAATATATCCCCAAGGACACTCATGTGTCCTCCCACCCCCACCCCCCGCCAGACAGATGATTATATTTTGGGGAAAATTTGTAATTTATGCCATTGAAACAGTTCAAAGAGCAAGTTACACATTTCTTATTTTGTGCCATTTGAGTCTGAATTTCTTTGTCTGGCCTACTTCATTTAAATAGGGTTACATCTTTCATACTGTCTTTTGTGTATTGAAAAGCAAAATGGATTGTGTTCAGTGGGGCATATTCCTATGAAAATATGTGTATGATTGAAATTGTATCAGGGCATGACTTAAATAAGTAACTTACGTATTTCAAATTCTAACATTTGATTGCAAATAACCTTCAGATGCTATTATTATTTAAAAGGTTTTATGTAGTATGTCAAATAATACTTACCCTAGGACTAGGATGTCTTGCATTTTTACACTTGGAAAAGAGGACTTAATCAATGTGAATAGAGAGAATTTATTCTCCCTTTCTTAAAACACTAACTCAGCTCTTCTTGTTTTCTTGTTTCTTGTGTATTCCCCCCCCCCGATGCTGTGCTTTTGCAACTGATGTATGAAAAATTCAGTCCAACACAAAGCCTAGCCTGATCTATGAATTTCAGATGATGAATATTAATAATATTAATGCCTGCTCTTTTCAAATTTTTATTTGATTTTTCCATATGTCTAAGGTTCTCATTATAAATACATACAGGAATAGGATAGAAGAATTGCAGATAAAAACACCTAGGTGCTTGAACCTTTTCTCTCAGATTCAAATCAGAAAGAATGAATGGTCAGAAGACAACCTGGGTGACAATGGAATGGGTAGGTAACTTGCTTTCTTCACTCTGAGGGAAAACTAATTTTATTTTTTTTATTTTATTACTTTACTTTCATTTGTAGCCCATTTTTATTTTTGCAAATACCTCAACATATCTAACATATCTAACACATGTGGCCTCCTTCTATTTTCCCCACAACAACAACCCTGTGAGGTGGGTTTGGCTGAAAGAGAGTGACTGAGTCTAAGTCACCTAGCTGACTTTTATTTATTTATTTATTTATTTGTTTGTTTTATATACCGCCCTTCTCCCGGAGGACTCAGGGCGGTGTACAGAGCAAAGCAAGTATACAATAAAGCAATAATAAAACAAATAGAACCCCAAATCTATCAGGCCAGGCCGGCTTGCTGGAATAGATAGGTTTTTAAGTCACGCCGGAAGGTGCGAAGGTCGGGGGCCATCCGGATTTCGGCTGGCAAGCAGTTCCAAAGGGTTGGCGCACCCACTGAGAATGCTCTCCCCCTGGGGGCCACCAGCCGGCATTCTCTGACCGGTGGCACCCTGAGGAGGCCCTCTCTGTGGGAGCGCACAGGACGGAGGGGTGTTGATGCTGGCAGTAGGTGTTCCCGTAGGTAATCTGGACCCATGCCATGTAGGGCTTTGTATGTCATCACTAGCACCTTGAATTTCACTCGGAAGGCAACTGGAAGCCAGTGCAGCTCATGGAGGAGAGGTGTAATATGGGAGTATCGGGAAGCCCCCAAAAGTGTTCGTGCAGCTGCACTCTGTACCAGTTGAAGCTTCCGAGTGGTTCTCAAGGGCAGCCCCATGTAAAGAGCGTTGTAGTAGTCAAGACGAGAGGTCACAAGTGCATGGGTGACTGTACGCAAGGCATCCAGGTCCAGATAGGGTCGTAGTTGGCGCACCAGGCGAACCTGAGTGAAAGCCCCCCTAGTCACAGCTCCTATGTGATCTTCTAAGGAGAGCTGTGAATCTAGGAGGACACCCAGGTTGCGAGCCCTATCTACGGAGGGCAATAACTCGCCACCAATATTAAGGGATGGAATATTCAGAATATTCTTATGACTAAGGTGGGACTAGGTAATTATATCAGTTATGTTAATATCACAAATTTAAATCTACACTTTAAAAAAATCCTGAATGAATTCAAAGAACAGATATTCCAAACCATGGAGCTATAGATTTCACAAAACTAAACTAAAGCCAGATTTCTACGTGAGAGGGAGGGAGCGAGAGAGGGAGGCAGGGTGACTATATGATTAATTACAAATAATGTAATCTGGATTACATTAAATTACAGATTTAATGTAATTTAAATAGGAAAACTACCTTCATTTGAATTCAATCAGCAACTTTTATATAGTATGATTTAGATTGTATCTGAGGAAATTGTTTAAGTTTACAATATTTGTACAATATTTTTAATCAGTTTGTGCTCATGAGCATAAAAACTCCATTTTAGGAGTAGGCCCTGTTTACAATTTTTCACTTCAGTTTTAATAATTGTGAAGTTTCAGTTGAAAATAAGAAAAGGATAAGATCAGGAAAAAAACACCAACATCAATCAGGAAATCAGTGTGGCCTCATCATTACAGCAGGAGATCCAGTGTTTCCAGTCCACTTCTACTGCATATGATAACTAGTGTCCCATTTCTGTCTGAAATATCTCTACCACTCTATAATCTCATAAAAACAAGCATTTCTAAAACATCCAGTATGGATTATGCTTGCATGTTTGGAGATGTGCCTTTTTCTGTTTTGTGGTTGGAATAAGCCACAGGCAAGAGAAAGAAGGCAAGTGTGTCTATGACACGTGTGTGAGAGAAGCTCATTGCTGACACCATAATGTAGGGCAATTTATGGGTATTTCTGAAACAGTAGAATGCTATAAAAACAAACAAGTGAAAATTTGAAATTCACTAGTATATCAGACACTCACAAAGCCATCTACTGTTTTCTACAAGAGACTCTGGCTTTCTTCAAGAATGCGTGGCTGTGCATGTGTGCCTATTTTAAAGCATAGTGTAAACTAAGAAATGGGCAGTGAATGGCCAACTGGTCGAAATCATAATACACACCAGGGCCAAGTGTATATCTTGGAATAGAATGAATACTGATGGAAAAAAAATCCTGCATTTAAGATTTTACATAAAAAATTTAGGCATCTGAACATCAAAAGAGCATTACAGGTAGTCCCTTGACTTACGGCCATAACAGACCCCCAAATTTCTGTTGCTAAGTGAGACATTTGTTAAGTGGGTTTCACCTCATTTTACCACCTTTCAAATGTTGTTAAAATGAATCATTGCAGTTGTTAAGTTAGTAACACGGCTGTTAAGTTAATCTGGCTTTCCCCGTTGACTTTGCTTGTCAGAACATCGTAAAAGGTGATCACACGACCCCAGGGTACTGCAAACCATAAATATGAACCAGTTACCAAGAGTTGAATTTTGATCACATGACCGGGGATGGCACAAAAGTGGTAAGTTTGAAAAACATTTGTGAGTCACTTTTTTTAGTACTGTTGTAACTTTGACAGTCTTTGAACTATTGTAAGTTGAGGACTACCCGTAGATACAAATTAAAAAAAAATGGGGAACCTGTCCAGCCATTAAGGTCTGCTGAAGAGGCCTTTAGAAGATGTCCCTGTTGCCAGAAGTTCATCTTTCTGGCATGGATTGCTTTCTGGCAAGAGTCTCTGTGAGGGACCTATGCTAAAACTCTGCAGGACTCGTGTGTGTGCATGTGTTTGTGTGTGTGACATTGCAATCAAAGCCCCACCCCTCTGACATTACCTATTAAAGTTGTGGAGTTTCATTCACAGTACTGCACCGGCCATCTTGCAGACTGTGAATTCCCACTCCTGCCCCCATGCCATGGAAGTCGTCAATTGAGGAGTACAGCCCTTCTGCAATTGCTCCTGGCATTTAAGCAAGCCTTGTATAAGATGTGTCCCTTTAACGTTAAGTGTAATTTATGCTTTTAAAGTTTTTACTTTTTAAAATGTTGTTAACTGTAATGTATTGGGCCTTTTACTTGAACTGTTTCCATGTGTCTTTGAATACTGTTTGAGATTGCTTAATCAGGGAGTCTGTGTAACGGTCGCAGGCTGCCCAGACATGCAGTCTCCAGGACGACCATTGGTTGGCTCTGGGGTTGGAATAGGTTCCTTCAAACCTATTGGCCACCACCTAGTGGCCAGCTGTATAAATAGCTGCGTAGAAGCCTTGGTTACTAGTTCAGTTCCTGTTATTCAATAAAGCAATGTTCCTGTTTGAACCCTCTCGTCTCGCCTCCTGCTTGCAAGAAACCCAGTACACAACATTAACTATTTTACAAACTGACAGAATTAGAACAATTGAGTAAAAAAAATCAAATGATATAATATGCTTTAATTTGGGGGGGGGGTCCTTGGTGCTTTCTGAGTTTGATTTCATTACCAAGCTAGGTAACATCATCACTGCTAGCACTGATGATGTTACCTAGTTTGGTAATGAAACGTCTGCAAGAAAGGAACCAAGCTCAGAGACCACCAAGGTCCTCCTCGTTTCAACCCTGAGCTACAAAATACTTTCTTCTGTTGGTACACTTTGATTTTAAATATAGTTTTAAGAAAACTGGCAATGCAGGTTTCTGTTAAATGTCCAAATTGGTTGATCTGGTGTTTCACTGGAGAAGCTAATGGTTAGAAGATTGTCTTCTGATAATCTCATTCCATTGTGTTGTTCATAAGAGTTCAAGTTATTGATACATTTCCTGATGAAAGATCTCAGGGTAGAAGCAGAAGAAGCAATTGGAATTTTCGAATAGACAAAGAGAAGGTCCTGGATATTTCAGACTGGGTTCATAGGCATCTGTAAGGAAATACGGGGAAAGCAAAAGACAAGATCACAATTATAACATCACAATGCAAGCTCGGCTCCTTTTGTACGTTGATCATGACATCGTGCAAGCGGGTGGAGCTTGTATCACAATACAGCAATGTTTATTTCATCATTTTGGTGGAATTATTTGATTTTAAAGATACTGCTGGTTGAGTCACATGGATTTAAAGAAAAAAAATCTGAGAGACTGGCAATAAGAGATGAACACATGGTATAGAAGTTCCTATTGGTTTTAATTACATATTTTATGCAGTATTTATGACTTCATCAATGCAAATATATTTATTTATTTTTAATTCCATTTATATGCCCATTCCTTGCCCAATATAAACTATAGTGCTGTTCTTGCCAATAAGGACTAACGGCCCTAGGTGCCCATGACACCTGCAGAAAAGGAAAATGGGACGAACATTTCTAGCAAAGGGCAGGGATTCTGACTGGAATCTTGAACCAAGCACATTCGGTTTCATTTGAGGGAGCTAATTTGCATACAAATTGAACTGGAGACTCCATATGGATGGAAGACAGACTGCTGCAAAAAAGTAAATGTAGAGTATGGCAAGGGAACAGCCTTTAACTATGGGATGGATTTGGTTCAGGAAACAATTCTGAGGTGTGAAATAGCCCAAGGAAGTGAAATATTAGGAGGCATCTCATGAAGTAAACTTCACTGGTCAGTTTCATAGAAGCTACCCACTTTTTATGGCCAAATGTGAACAAATGTTGGATTTTGTCTCTTCACTATGATTTCACTGAGAAAAATGTACATATTGAAATATACGATTAATCCTGTATATTGCTAAGAGTCACACAGATCAGTCCTCCTTTTCTGAATAGCCATGTGGTCCAGATCACTCATATTTCTATTTTAACCATTCTTTGCTAATTCCTAACTAACTTAGGAATTTTTGAAGATATGTGGCAGATGGATGCTTGCTTCTTGCTATTGGCACTGAATTAGTTTATTTTAAATCTCAGAAATAAAAAAAGAGAGAGAATACTTATTGACTTTTAGATAAATAGTAATGAATCAAATTGCTTCCTGGTCGGGATTTGCCCTTCCTGCCCTCAAATAATAGGTGGTGGTAAATTTCCCATTGTAGGGAGATGCCTTGAATTGCTGCTACTCTTTTCCCATTTCTGTCCTATTTCAACTTTGAAATGGACAATGAAAGAAAGAAAGAAAGAAAGAAAGAAAGAAAGAAAGAAAGAAAGAAAGAAAGAAAGAAAGAAAGAAGAAAGAAAGAAAGAAAGAAAGAAAGAAAGAAAGAAAGAAAGAAAGAAAGAAAGGCAGCCCAAATCACAACCTGCTAAAACAATATTTAGCATTGATGTCAACACTGCTAACATCAGATGGTTCTTGCTTTGACAACAGATGAAAAAGCATCTATTTTCTCTTCCCTTTTTCTTGCTTTTAGAATTCGTTGATGCAGGGAGGTGGGATTGGGATCTGAGCTCAGTTAGCCATAATAATAACTCTGCCGTGGGAACTCAAGGACAAACTGGGTCTGGAGCTGATAACGTTTTGGTGGGCTGGAGAGCTGGGGAGAAAGCCTGCCCTATAAGCTAATTGGGGAATGTGCTTTATGACAGGTTATTGAGCGTGGGAATTGTACTTTGAAACTTTGTATCCAGGGGAGGGGAATTTAGTTTTGGGTTCAACTATATAGTGCTGATACTTTGTTTCCCGAATAAAAGACTCTTTAAAGAAAACAGTGCCTCGAAGTTCTTTTGAAGGGTTTCATCTGTCGGAAACACGGCATTACATCAGATAAACTGCATTTATTGGAATGCTTTTTTTTTAGAATGAAATTTGTAGTAGATCGTCATTTGGGGGCCTTGGTGTCACGTGCTATTAAAATTTTCTCCTTAATTTCTGGTAAGGTACAGGTTGCTAAGGCATATTTTCAGGCATTTGTCTATATTTTTGCTGATTGGGAAAAAAAACATTAAATTTTGGCTCCTAAGACATGATATTTTGATCATGCAATTACATTTTCTACATCTGAAAACATGCCAATACTCTAATAGACCTGGTTTAGCTGGTAAACTAGGTGTTTCCTTGGCAACGTACATTCAGAATGATTTAATTGTGAAGTCTTAATCATATTTTAAAACTTTGAAATTACCTGTAAGCTTTCACAGTCTTTGCATCACATCTGGTTTTGAGAATTTTAATTCCCTAGCCTGTTTTTCATGGTGCAAATGTATTCATTAACTATGCTTTTCTGAATGGGAATTCTGGGGCCTGGGGGGTGGGGGTGGGGGAGGCACTGCTGAAGCAATTGGGAAGATAACCCTGGAGGAACTCCAGTTTTTGTTTTAATTTTGATGACGTCACTCTGTTTGAAAGCTCACACGTCTTCTCAAAGTAGGACAGCTATGCACCTAATCGCATTCCTAGCATAATTCTTAATGGCATTATGGTTGGAAGGATTCCTTCATCCAAGAAGTCAACGTAGACGATTGACAGGTTTAACCTACCGAGGCTGAATTTGTATGTCCTGGAATTATTACCAGGTATGGATATGCTTTTTATCAAATTATCTGATTTAATTTTCATTGAAGTAAATAAGCATATTTTCTTTCCCCCACCCTAAAATTGCAAAAACCCCAAAACTGGTTTGGGTCTATTATTCTCATTTTATGCCAAGTATTAGAGTCTTGGATTGAACTGGGCTGTTCCAGGGGAATGCTCAAATCAAGTTGCCTTCCTAAACCTTCTGCAGATTCCTCTACTCTAAATTCAACATCCATAATATTCAACACTTCTACATATGTCAGTTGTTATGTCTGTGGTGTCTGATATTACTCTGCAACCGAGTTTTTCCCATCTTTATGTGAATTTATTCATTCGTTTGATTTATTTAAATGCCCATCTCACTTTTACATGACTCCAAGTGGCTCACAATTTAATAAGTAAAAGGCATAAATACATAATGTAAAACAAATAAAAATAAAATACATAGGAGCCATGCATTATCCAACCAATCGTCCACCTAGCCAGGACAGGAGCATTGTCTGACACACAGACCCAGTTCTCAAGGCCTAATGAAAGGCCAACAGGGATGGGGCCAATCTAATCTCAGGAGGAACGATGTTCCAAAGGACAGGTGCCATGGCAGAACAGCAACTCCTTTCCAACAGTAGCTGACACTCTTTAGCCAATGGTGGTCAGAGCATGCCTCTCCTGCTGAACTGGATGGAATGGGGAGAGACTATTGGGGAAAGATGATCCTGTAAGTAGTCCACTCCCAAACCATGAAGGCTTTAAAGGTGAAGCACATTGGAAGCCAATACAGCTTGCAAAGCAGTGGAGACCCATGTGCTGAGTGATCTGGACTGATCATTGTCTGCACTATGACATTCTGTATCAGCGTAAGTGTTTAAATTCTCTTCGACAATAGCTTCAGTGCAATGGAGTAGTTCACTTTGGAGACCACAAGGGTATGAGTGACTATAAACAGACCCCCACAGTCCAAAGTGCAATTGATATACAACCAATTAGAATATCTTCAGAGTTTTGTAAAAAAAAAAGTGGAAGAAAGGTAGCATCTGATAAAGGATGTCTAAATATGTGGTGTACTAGTAGAAAGATTCTGCTTGAGTACTACTGATTTAACAACGTAGTGATCATGAAGCATAAAAAAATCATTTAAACTACAACATGGAAGTATTAAGACTAGCTGCATAACTACTAGAGCTTCAATTCTTTACCTTCTTATTGAGTGTAACCTAATGGAAATAATTTCTGCAAAACAGCAGAAAATTAGCTTTTACGTACATAGTTCAGTTCTAAAATAACCTCTTACAAGATAGAATTTTTCCAATTTTAAATAAAGTCTTTCAATCAGTTAATGGACTTTGGGAATAAAACGAGAAAGAGTCTCGTGGAAATTGAGAATCTAACCAAGGCTTTATAGCATGAATTGTTGTTAAATAGAGTTGATACCTCTGGATCTATTTCTAAAGACCAAATGATACTTTAAATGCTATATTTTGGGAAAAGGAAGCTTTTTTTAATGTTCTCGCTCTTCTACTAAAATTGGAAACATGTTTTTCATTTATTCAAAGCCTGTCAGCTAGTGAATCCAACTGATTAATCAATTAAACCCAGCAGCTCTACCTAATGGGTGATTCCCAGTGACAGCCTCTGTCTCTCAAAGAAAGCCTGTTTCAAAGGGCTGATTTCCAAATTAAACTATTCGAGGCGCTGTGGACGAAAGCTTGAGTGACGTTTGCATCCCCATTCCAAGTAGGAACTCTTCCTTAAGGAATGAATAATAAACAGAGCCCACCTGTTAGCTAGGCCTGGCATGGGGGGGTGTCACGCTCCATTTTGTCATAATCCAAAACAGCTGAGCGATAGCGCTGCGTTGACTTCAAGAACCAACCCCCAACAAGGAAAGCACATGTTCTCAAATGCTCTTGCTTACATTAGGCTGTAACTGGGAAGAGTTATATTTGGATGATCCTTTGCGGCATTGCTCAAAGTGGCATTCTGCCTCCTTTGCAGTCATGTTTTACATCTTGCAGCCGACGGATGGTTTTTTGTTTGTTTACCGGATGCCTTTGCAAAAGTGCTAAAACCTCAAGAGCTTGCCAGAAATGCTGTCAAGCCAGCATTCAGCTCCACCCCTGAAACTTCCTCCTTGCTTCACAGAGACATGGAGCGGGGGACTGCAGTTAAAGCTTTCAATGTGCTTCTTTCTCCTTCTCCTCCTTCTCTGTCTTCACCCTCCTTCACATTCTCCTTCTCCTCCTTTCTCCTTTCCCTCCTACTCCTCCTTTTCCATTCAGCCTCCCATGACTATACTCTCTCTAGGAAATAGTGTTTGGTACATTTGAAGCAGAAATTCAACATCGTGGCTCTTGGTCACTGAGGATTACCTATTGAAGCTTTGTACAAAGATTGATGCACTGAACGTCGTCGTGCCCTCAGTGATGACCCATGCAGATATAAGAGGTGGTGGTGGTAACTTTTCCATGAACAAACATTCCTAATCTCTTTTTCTTACCAGGATATACAATGAAAACTAAAAAAAAATCCACATGGACTGTATTTTAAACAAATATAAAACACTCGATTGTTTTTTTAAGTTAAAGCCTACAGCACTGCATGGAAACTGAAAAATATCACGGTATGTGCAAGTGGCCTCAAAGCATAATCTAACAGAAGAAATGTAAAAGGACCAGAAAGGTTAAGGGAATGAAAATATGGCTGGCTGTTGGCCTTCCAGAAGCCCTTAAAACATAATTTTGTCAATTGGCCTGATAGTTTGCTAGATGGTTATGTCCTGGTTGACTACACTCTTTTGTATGTTTTTTCACTAGATTGTTATTACCTTTTTAATTTGTTTTGGTTGTATTTTATTTTTTTATGTATTTGGATTGCTTTATTATGTATGCCACCCAGAGCCACTATGCCAGATGGGTTGCTATATAAATGTCATAGATGATAGATAGATAGATAGATAGATAGATAGATAGATAGATAGATAGATAGATAGATAGATAGATAGATCAGACATCTTATCTAGACTATTCCATAACTTTGGAGGCATTTGAAAAAAAGACTTCTGATGATCTCCCAACTGGAAAGCTATGATCTTCCAACATTAACTGGGTTCACAACACATTAAATCATGGTTTGTCCACTGTAAGTGGAGAATGATGGTACCAGGATCCTTCTTCTGAAGGATGTAAGTCAGGGGTCTTCAAACCTGGCCCTTTTATTACTTGTGGACTTCAGCTCCCAGAATTCCTCTGTCAGCATGCCTGTCTGGGGAACTCTGGGAGTTGAAGTCCACAAGTCATAAAAGGGCCAAGTTTGAAGATCCCTGCTGTAAGTAGTAACTCAGCCAATGTGATGATGTAGTTAAATCCTCACACATCACATTTTCATATCTTAAAAGGGCACTTTTTAAAGATTATAATAAAATATGCAAGCCTATGTATAATCAATGCCATGAAAAGCAGGTGGTTTAACTCATTCTTGTATTAGTTAATAGAAGTCCTATTATTGAAGATTTTGTTGCACATATTTGGAATCATAAGGATGCTTTCCACAATTTGCTGCCTTGTAAAGTTTATAGGCATCTGTTCATACAGACTATGGGACCAAAGTAGTCTAATGCATTTGAAGGGAAGACCGAGTGACCTTGTGTCTGACAAGCTGAATGTGATTCATGAGCTTCTATTGCACAGCAGAAAAAAAAATTGGTAGAGAATTACCAGAAGAACAGAATTACCATGCCAAAAAGATCTGACTAGCTTAGAATTTTGACCTCGGCAATATCCTTCTTCCTAATTTTGGGTTTATTCCTAAACTATGCAGGGAAATAGTGCTGGGTAGGCACAGTAACTGTATAGTAGACAGTTCTCTCCTCCACAAATTTGCCTTAATCCTGTTTTAAAATGCAGACTATAAAAAGGAAGAATAGCCCCATATTCTGTAAGGTTTAGACAGGCCACCAATTTCAGCCTTTATGATTTTTAAGCAGTCTGTGTGCAGTTGTAGAGACCAAGATTCTCTTCTTTTTCTCAATGCACAAAATACACCATTTGATTGCAAGAATGTAGTTGCTGGCCTCTTCCAACCTTCTGACATCTGCATATTCTCCAAAAGTGTGATGGGATACTTGTAAATTCCTCCTTCTCACTCCCTACATACACATATGATCAGGAGCATAAGGATATCTGGTTATGCAGATAAACTCACCTGGAGCTAATGGAAATCAGGAAGCATGTAGGTTTAATAAATTATTATAATCTGTTCACAACCATGTGAAATCACAGCTGCCAGTTCTTTGGCTGATATTAGCCTTCATAAGCATGCATTATTATGGTTGGTTGCAAAGTCAACAGATGTTTAGACTGAATTGGCATTTTTATCTATCAAGTCCTTCTAAAGCAGGGGTGTCGAACTGCCGGATCGCGGGCCAGTTTCATCATACCGAAGCCACGCCCACTCCATTGCCAGCAATGCAAAAAGTGTCGCGATATGTCGCGACATGTCACGTGACATGGTGAGTTTGACTCCCGTGTTCTAAGGATCTGGGGTAGGCAGATGTTATTTGATGGTATTAAAAAGGTATCGTCGCAGGATGTAACCTGTCCCAGGTAAAGCTGCCTTTTGCAACTGATGGATGATGCTGTTGTTGCTGATGGTGTTGTTATTGTCATTATTAGACAATAACTAAAACTGCTAAAATTGTGAAAGCTATAACAAAACCAAAACAGGGTTGTATCTCTGCTTTCTCCACCCACCCATTAGCCACTTCACAAAGTACAATGAAACCCAGTCAGCCACGGATGCAAATGAATCTCCTTAAAATGGTCCCTATTTGAGGTAAACCAGGTTTCATTATGATATGGTGTTTTTATGCTCCAGGAGCCATACGGATTCTTCTCATCTAGGTGCTTTGCATTGCTTCTGAGACTTTCTCCAACTTTTCCAATAGGAGATCTCAGAAGAAATTGCTTAGGACTGATGGTCTCTTTGCTTTGGAAAGCCAATTTGAAGCATCCTTTGCACAGCCCCTGCCCCCTTAGCTAGGAACTGTCTGATCTCACATGAACTCTTATGTTAGAGATGCCTTATAAGAAAACCAGCCTCTTCCTCATTGATCTGAAATGTCTGTACTGTAAAAGGGGAAGGGAGAAGAGAGGGGGGGAAAGGAGGGGGGAGAGAAAAGAAAGCCAACAATGACTTGATTTCTAAATCATGCAAAAATGTACAAAGTCTTCTAGTTGCCAGGCACTGTTTATTGTCCTCCTTTCCAGCAACTTCTCTCACACATCATCTACTTTGCCAATCCCCATCCAGCATCATTCCTTCTCTCTGCAACCTCTCCTCCATTCTTGCGGGAGGACTGAATAAACCAGATGGGCAACTGCCCACTTTTGAATGGATCATGGTATTCACATACTGTATAAATATCACTAACTAGAGAAGGCCACAAAAGAAAGTATGGCTTTAGATTTACAGCTCTAACCTTCTTAACCTCACAGTTTAGGACTCTGTATGACGTGCTAACCTTTCTGCTCCCACCTGACATAGTGAAGTCTGTTGTATTTACTCTGCCATCATGGAAACATATGGTGGATAATACTGAAGGCAACTGGAATCTCATCTGAGTATATACTGATGTAATGAAAGCTAAGAATGTCTATTTCCTAATAGACATTCTTCCTTTGTTTCTCCAAACCCTTAAAATGCCCTTCTGCATGGTTTTATGATGAGCTGCTACACCTAAAAACCTTTTAATACACACTGTTCACCACTGGGAATTTCCTTTCATCCTCATGTGCTTGGCTTAAATCTTAGATTATAAATATGTGGAGTGAGGCCTTGTTTAATTTTCAATGTTTATGTAGCACTTAGTGATACAAGACCTAAGTTATAACAGGACTGTGTTTTTAGAAATAGTTGCCTGGGAGTATATCATACTTAGTTCAGATGGGAATTCTCTTTCTTACACTCAGATTGCCCTGCACTTTTATTATGAATATTTCTTTTGAGGCCTGCCTCTCCCCCCCCCTCTCTCTCTCTCCATTTTTAAAAGTCTTTTATACAAGATACAGTTTGTGAGTGTTCATGTCCATGTTTCTGTGTACAGCTTTGGAGAAACCCAGAATACAAGTGGATTTAAATTAGGTATCTGCAACAATTGAGGAGAAAGATTTATTTTTGAAGATAAGATGGGTTCATTGCTGTTTCCTCCTTCAGGCAATATAAATGCAACCCAATACATGAGCATCACCAACAACAGACCCAAATAGACTACTAAAAGACCCAAATAGACTACTAAAATAATCAGGGGCAGAAGATGGAGAGATCTCTAGTCAGCCAGGACTATTAAAGGTACAGATTACAAAACTGACCACAAGCTATCGTGGGGTTAAATTTAGAAAATAAAGAGAGTAGGTTTGGTGACAGGAAATTATGCGAGGAACATACTGTCAGATGTAAAGTACATCATAACAACATAAAGTCAGATGTGAACATATAGTCAATGTAAAGAACAGCGCCATGCTCAGTCCAAAAGAGCCATGGTGGCACAGTGGATAGAATGCAGTATTGCAGGCTAACTCTGTTCACATTGCCAGGAGTTCGATTCCTTTGAACCTGACTGCCTCAAGGTTGACTCTGATGCTTAGTACGTGTTCTTGTGCTGCTCTGATCAGTGCCTCCATGCTGTCTTTTAGCCCAGTCCTTTCCATCAACCACCTCAGTTATCCCATGCAGAATCTTGTCTTGCCACGGCTCTTCCTCTGTTTGCTCTTTCTCCCATGTCTGCTGCCGCCTCAGGCATTCTCTCAACAGCTCATCTTTGGGTGCCATCTTACTGATATACTCCTGGATGCTCTGGATTTTGTTCCAGACAGTGGCCTTTGACAATCACCAGCTACAAACCCACACCCAGACTTTCTCTCACACACATACTGAAAGATATGTATAAGCTATAGTAACAACTGAATTTGGAGAAACAATAGCTGGAAGAGAGTGCGACAGGGATTGATATATTTGTTTAAATTATGCAGGGAATGGGTTGTAAGAATAAGTGAAGTGGAAGCGATGACAGCTGGAATCAAAACAGGAGACTGAAATACTAACAATTTGACATACTGTCTGGAAGATACCATCTTGCTAGTTTTAGGTAAGGTAGTCATAGAAGAATTTATAATGAAAGTAAGCTAAAAAAATCTGCTAAATGCTAAAAATAAAAATCAGAAAGAATCAGGTAGCACCTTTTAAGAAAACAATCCAACCTAAAGCAAGGGGGGGGGGAAACAATGAATGAATTGTGAATGCTGGACACAAGGAAGAAAATGAAGAAGAACATGTTTTAAAGACGGAATTTTAAGAGAACTACTCTGCGTACTATTGACTGCAAGTAATGATAAATCTATTCTGGACAGTATACAGACTGACTGATATTTTGTGGCAATGATTAGGAACAAGGAATGTTATACAAGTAGATGACTAGAAAGTTATCATACTTTGCAGAGTTGAGAGAAATAGAAGTGGAAGGCAATAGAAATAGTGAGGTGGGATTAAAACAACCGGATTGTCCATAGAAAAGCTATGTTATTACAGGGAATGGAAACAAACTCTCTATGCAATCGATGCAATTTGCCTATGTAATCTAGGAACTTAATGTGATGGCACTGTAGACATCTAATTGCTTTTTAAATAAAAATATGTGCAGAGTAATGTATGTGGGGATGTTGTATGATTAAAAACAAATAATGTGTTTGAGAAATCCTGGATGCTAGCATTGTCGCTGCTTTCTTGGTACAGGTTTCTGTCAGGAAGAGTCACTTGGCTTACAATATGTTGAGAGTTTTGTGTGATGTACAAACATTGATATAGATTTTTTTTTAAAAAAAAACCTATCATTTCTTAAAACATACTAAATCTCATGCTGTGTATGTAATTATGTCCTGGAGGATTTCAGGTAAAATACATTAGGAGGGAAATGAATCCAATCAACACAAGGAGAAAAACATGATATCTGTAGAAAACATTGATTTTGGCTCTGGTGTTAAAAAGTCAGAGCATATGGCCATCGTTCTTAGAAGGTTGTTTAATGAGGCAAATGTTAAAATATTTGCAAGGAAGGATTTATTTCTGCTAAATCAGCAATGTTTTCCCCCATTATTCTTTTATCACTTTTATGTGTACGAAATGTTTTGTAGTTCCTATATTTATATTCACAACAACCTATTGACTGAGGGAGGAAGAGGAGGAGGAGAAGGGTGCATATAGTTCTACTAATAATTTCATTGGTTTGGCTAGTCATAGGAAGGAATTTTGGAACTAACTCTAAAAGTGAAATGCTACAGATTGGAGAGTGAAATGATCTCTAACCTTTCCTTAACAAAGCAAACTGGTGATAACCACTAAAACACTGAGTCAGTCCTAAGACTGTAATCAATTAATTTTTTTCTGTGCCAATTTTATTATTTGTATAAATAACTCAAGGCGGTGAGCACAGTGGTGGGATTCAGCCGGTTCGCACCACTTCGGCAGAACCGGTAGCTAATGTTTTGTTGCCCAGGCCCAGGATGGTCTTCCGGAAGCGGCCTCCACACAGAGAACCGGTTGTTCACCTATTTGAATCCCACCACTGGGTAAGCATGCCTAATACCATTTCTTCTCCAATGTTGCCTACAACAACAACCCTGTGAGGTGAGTTTGGCTAAAAGAGAGTGACTGGCCCAAGTTCACCCAGCCAGCTTTCATGCCTAAGGCAGGACTAGAATTCACATCTCCTGGTTTCTCGCCTGGTGCTTTAACCGCTGGACCAAAGTGGCTCTCTTAACACATTGTTCCGCTTTGCAGACTGACTTTTTCCATTCCTTTTATTTTTTCGAGCAAATGTGAGAATAGTTGTGAGAACTGAGAACTGTTTCTCACTTGGACATAATTCACCATCCCTAGTAATGGTTGTAACATTTCTTCCTCTGACTTTTTGTAGTATCAAACTATCAGCACATCTGGATCCAGTGCTTTTTCAATTTTAGGTTAGGGTTTTTTTTTCCTTTAATATTTCGAAATGCTATAGATTTGCTTAATATTTGACTATGTCCAGTAAACTCTTTGAACTCTGAGTCTCCAGTGTATGTTTTCAGATGTTGCTTTTTATTTTTGTGTTTGGAATATAGTTTCTTAAAAAATTTGGTGTGAGTTCCGTAGTTTTTTGTCTCCTATATAACAATGTGTTTCCTTTCTTTATTGCTGTTAGCATTGTTCTTTCCTTCTTTTTCCTGATGTGATATACCATTGTTCTTCCTATACTTACATTCTCAAAATAATTCTGACTTTTTAAAAAAATTATGTCAAAAATAATAATAATTACAAATTCAAACAATCAAAATAAGAAAATCAAAATGTGATAGGGACAGTGGGCCTTACATGCACTTAATTTATCTTCTTTCAGATTCTTCCATTTCTGATAAACATAATTGTTGTTTAACTTTGATTCAATGTCTGTTGCTTTACATTTATTTCTTGTTATTTCTTTTTCCCCCCAATTGTAACCCCACCTATTATATTTGTTTTCTTATTCATTGCAAACCTTATAACTCCTTTCAGATAATTTTCACTTAGCTCTCACACAGTTGTCTGTGTTATCCCTGGAGTTGGATTTATTTTGAAGAAAAAAAAACTTCTTTACGTTTTTGTAATATGTTTTTTTTAAATAACCTGTCATTCATCCTCCACTTAAAAGGCAATATGTATATGTACATGTACATATACATGTACATGTACATATACATATACATATACATATACATATACATACATACATACATACATACATACATACATACATACATACATACATATATATATATATATATATATATATATATATATATATATATATATACCGGTATATATATATATATATACCGGTATATATATATATATATATATATATATATATATATATATATATATATATATATATATATATATATATGGATCTTTGGTTATTCGGGTTTTTCCCCGCGTAGAACTAAAGGTGTAGGGGCGACGTTTCGACGGAATCCCATCCGTCATCATCAGGCTGGAGGCTTCTGCTTCCTTCTTCTGGGAGAAGCATGTGGCTGTTTGTTCCTCTTTTTTAAACTGCCAGAGGGGGTGTGTTCTGTGGGTGGAGGTTGCTCTGATTGGGTGGGGGAGTAAGTGTGTTCTGATTGGGTGGGAGTGTGTTTTGAATGGTGGGTGTGTTCTGATTGGGTGGGGGTGTGTTTTGAGTGGATGGGCTGGTCTCAGCTGCCAGCCTTAGACCTGAGCTGGTGAGTTGTGCTGCTTTTGTTCGGCTTCGTGTTTGTGGTGGTGCCATGTTTTTATAGTGGGTGTCAGTTTGCTTATTGTGTGGTTTGGAGGGGTTTAAAGTGGCTGATGTTGCAGCTGTGGTTAGGTTTCTGTTTTGTGGTTGTGCCTCGTTATCATTGTGGGTTCGGATTTGCTTTTTGAATGGTTGTGTGGTGGTGATGTCATGTGTTATCATGAGTTTGGGTCTATCATTCTTGGTGGTTGGGACTCGTCTGTCAATCAAGGCGGGTTTCCAAATGGTTGGTAGGCGAGAGGTATCATCTCGTTTGTTTATGCTGTGGGGGCGTTTTTCTATCTCAATGGCTTCTCTGATTATTCTGTTGTTAAAATGTTCAATTTTGGCGATAGTTTTGGCTTTTTTAAAATCAATTTCATGTCCCGTGGCTTCAAAGTGTTGGACCAGGGATGAAGTTTGTTCTCCTTTTCTGAGTGAGTTTTTGTGCTCTTCAATGCGTGCACTTATTCTTCTGTTGGTTGAAGAGCACAAAAACTCACTCAGAAAAGGAGAACAAACTTCATCCCTGGTCCAACACTTTGAAGCCACGGGACATGAAATTGATTTTAAAAAAGCCAAAACTATCGCCAAAATTGAACATTTTAACAACAGAATAATCAGAGAAGCCATTGAGATAGAAAAACGCCCCCACAGCATAAACAAACGAGATGATACCTCTCGCCTACCAACCATTTGGAAACCCGCCTTGATTGACAGACGAGTCCCAACCACCAAGAATGATAGACCCAAACTCATGATAACACATGACATCACCACCACACAACCATTCAAAAAGCAAATCCGAACCCACAATGATAACGAGGCACAACCACAAAACAGAAACCTAACCACAGCTGCAACATCAGCCACTTTAAACCCCTCCAAACCACACAATAAGCAAACTGACACCCACTATAAAAACATGGCACCACCACAAACACGAAGCCGAACAAAAGCAGCACAACTCACCAGCTCAGGTCTAAGGCTGGCAGCTGAGACCAGCCCATCCACTCAAAACACACCCCCACCCAATCAGAACACACCCACCATTCAAAACACACTCCCACCCAATCAGAACACACTTACTCCCCCACCCAATCAGAGCAACCTCCACCCACAGAACACACCCCCTCTGGCAGTTTAAAAAAGAGGAACAAACAGCCACATGCTTCTCCCAGAAGAAGGAAGCAGAAGCCTCCAGCCTGATGATGACGGATGGGATTCCGTCGAAACGTCGCCCCTACACCTTTAGTTCTACGCGGGGAAAAACCCGAATAACCAAAGATCCACATACGAACACCCGCGAAAACCTCAGAAAACATATATATATATATATATATATATATATATATATATATATATATATATATATATATATATATATATATATATATATATATATATATATATAAATCTTGGGATAATTTGTCTAAATACAGATCCAGGATCCCATTCATGTTTCTGATAATGTTTATTTCTCCATCCACAATGTCTACAAGCAAAATGTGGGAGCCACTACCTAGACAAAGAGGGCTGAAACCTTCTTCTTTAAAGTCCAGGAAATAAGATAATATTTGGAAATGGCTCAGGCAGACTAATTTCTGACTTGCTGAACCATAAGAGGTACAACTTGGAAAATTATGTTATTATAGTCAGTCTTAAAATATTGCAGGTCTAATTTTCCTGTGGAGTTTATTTTAAGGTCTGGTCCGCCAAGTGGGGCTGATATTTTTGCTTCCAGAAATTAGTGCATCAATGAATGGATAAGACGAAAGTGCACCTTAGCAGGTATATGGAACCAGTGGATATATTAAGAATGTTGAGAGCTTATTTTGGGTATTTGTACAAAATACCCCTCCTGGTAAATGCAGCATCCAATTTATCAGATACTTCATTCAGATCAGCATCTGAATGTACCCTTGATTCCTGATTCAATGAGCAACATGTATGTAAAAACTACTTCTGATAGGTAGATCTCTTTACTGGGATCACCTCAGCACCTAACAAAAATTACATAAACCAATTTTAATTTTATAAATTAAAATATGCAACAGGATATAGAGAGGGGACATTACCAACCTGAAGTTGGAAAAATGAGAAATTAAGAAAAGAACAAAAAACACCTGAAAACGACAGAGCTGTTCTCCACTATTATAAATGTGGCTTTTCATCATGTGTAAGTAAAATCACATGCTTGCAAAACATTGATTTCAGGACATGAAAAAATGCTCTTTCTTCTTTTCTCTAGAGTTCTTCATGTGTGGTGTGTGTGTGTGTGTGTATCTGTGCGTGTGTCTTTCTCTGTGTGTGCATATGTGTGCATCTAAAATGGATTCTCCCCCTCAACCATAAAAAATATTTAGCTATTGTCAAGGGTACAATGATTTTAACTGTGTCTATAAACTAAAGCTTTATTCAAAAGGTGTTTTTATAGGCAATTTATGCCAGAATTCTACAAAGTATCAAATACCAAGCATTATTACATGTTATACAAGCCAAACCAGTGACAGCTGTATTTTTCTTCTTTTAGACAGAAACAAAAACCAAAAGCCAATAATGAGAACTGGAGAGCTTTCATAGCTAAAGAAGCATTTTGGGGTATCTTTGCTCAGATAAATAGTTTCCTACAATAAGTACATTAATTCCTTATAACGACACACTGAACCAAGCTTGGCTTTTCCAACAACAAATTGCAAAGCAAATTGCTTTGAATTCTTAGAAACCTTAGATCATCTTTTATTACCAGCAGAGATACCAAAATACGTGTACATTTTAAACATTTACATCTAAAAATTCTTAGTTCAAACTGACACTGTGAGGAAAAAAACAATCTGTTTTTTTTTAATTCAGGAGATTGTTTCTGTCTTTAACTCCATCTCCATGTAGTCAGAGACAGAGATGGGCACATGCCCAAGTGTGCACATGCACGCATATATACACATACACACAGTTTCAAATAGTTTTTTTTATTTGAATCCTAAGTTGGCTATCTTCAACTTATCATTTAAAATATAATTATTGCAGAAAAACAGACATTCAGATGGAACAGTTCCATGTGTGTGCACATGTGTACGCATGCATGTTTTAAATAAAAACTGGAACCTGTTGCCAAGCTATAAATCAGTGTGACATTATTTAAATCACGGTATATGTTTGGAATACTTGATTTGGTATAAAATCCTTAAGTATAAGGCACCATTAGAAAGTAAATCAAAGCTAAGTGCAAATGTGATGCTGATTAGCATTGGTCTGTTTCATTCTCAGCAAGCAAAATCAAGAAAATTACAGTATCTGTTTAGGCAAACACTTTTCTCCAAATCAAACAATATTTCAAAACCTTTTAAAATATATTTGAAGTTTAGGGTAAGAGCTTATAGATTACATAACACAATATCCTCTATAATTAAAAAAGATTTAAAGGAGATTTAAATCTTCAGGAGAATAGCTGCCATTGAAAAAAATATACTACAGGTAGTCCTTGACTTAGAACCGCAATTGACTGCAGTTGAGCCTAAAATTTCTGTTGCTAAGTGAGACAGTTATTAAATGAATTTTGCCCCATTTTACAGCCTCTCTTGCCACAGTTATTAAGTGAATCACTCCAGTTGTTAAGTTAGTAACATGGTTGTGAAGTGAATCTGGCTTCCCCATTGACTTTGCCTGTCAGAAGGTTGCAAATGGTGATCACATGACCCAGGGACACAGCAACCGTCATAGATTTGAGTCAGTTGCCAAGTGCTTGGATTTTAATCATGTGACCAAGGGGATGATGCAACAGTGGTAAGTGTGAAAAATGGTGATAAGTCACCTTTTTTTCAGTGCCGTTGTAACTTCAAATGGTCACTAAGTGAACTATTGTAAGCCAAGGATTACCTGCAATGTATAAGGCAAATTTGCAGGAAAAATATAAATAAGAAAATTGTTTAAAATATATTTTAAAAAATGAAAGTTCAACAAGTACCATGCATTCTGTACAGAAGGGAAGGGCCAAAACACACGTGGCCATATTATCTCTGTAAAACTCTGTGTATGATTTATTTGGTTTTGTTTTTCAATGTATTGATTTATTTATTTCCTGTTTGCACCAAAGATAAAACTTCTCAAGCCCATTCAAGAGCTTTGTGTTTAATTCCCCTGATTCCCAGGCAGCAGAGATGAGAGGACATTTTTTTAAATTTTTTTTTTATTTTAATCCCATTTATATCCCGCCCTTCTCCGAAGACTCAGGGCGGCTTACAATCTAAAGCACAAATCAATGTGCTTAGCAATAGCCTTCATTCTATGTATATGCCTGCTTATTAGGGCTTTCGCCGGGCCCCCCCAAGCGGCATTATTACAAAGTCAGCTTATTGCCCCCAACAATCTGGGTCCTCATTTTACCTACCTCGGAAGGATGGAAGGCTGAGTCAACCTTGAGCCTGGTGGGATGCAAACCTGCACTAATTGCAGGCAGCTGGTGTTACTTAAGGAGGCATTAGCCCACTGCTCCACCAAGACATCTTTTTTCTGTCTCCTGGACGTATCACAAGATTTCACTTGTGGCATCCAAAACTCCCTGCTGAATAGTTCCCTATGACACTCAGTTTGCAATGCAGCCTGCAGCTTCTTGACTTGGACAATTGCCTAAGGGCTTTTATGTCTCTTTTGGAGTTTTCTGTCACCTGGGAATGATTGATTTCATGAAATTGAAGGAAGTACCTTATGTTTAATTTTGATTCATTTAGTTGATTTTTTTTTATCTTGCCTTTATTATTGTTTATAAATAACTCAAGATGGCAAACGGATCTAATACCCTTTCCTTCTTTCGACTGGCAGTGACCTAGCCTTTAAAGCAGGGTTCCTGAACCTCCGGGCCATGGATCTGTATCAGTCTGTGGCCTGTTAGGAACCAGGCCACACAGCTGGAAGTGAGCAGTGGAACAGTGATTGAAACCAAAATCATCACACTGATCCATGGAAAAAATTGTCTTCCATGAAACTGGTCCCTGGTGCTAAAAAGGTTGGGGACCACTGCTTTACAGGACCTTCATATAAGAGTTACACTCCTCATGAGACCCATGATTAATTAATTGTGGTAGCATAGATGTTATGCATTTTTGTAGCACATCCATAAATCTTTTGGCTACAGACCCATGCATAGATTATGTCTTGCCTTCGTTCCTTTATATGATTTATGTGTTGTCCAACTCCTTTAGACAGACCCACTGGATATTAACAGCATGTAGGTACTGTATAGGAGCAATTCAGCTTGTCATGTAATGGCACCCACTGTAGTTGATAGGTGGATATCTAAGTCTGCATTCTCTTAAATTTTCTACGTTTTTAAAGCCATAAAAGCTGTGTAGGGATGGTGACAAACCCTCCTGACAAATAATGGGGCTGCAAATAAGTAGTTGAAAAGCTGTACTGAATGCAGAAACCAGGAATTAGGCAACGTAAGTTTTGGGAAGCTAGTTTGTCATGAAAGCCATACTACATCATAGAGTTTAGATCATAGGACTGAAAGGCAAATACAATTATAAGGCAATCCAAAATCAGGCCGAAGTATGTTCAAAAATTCATAAAGAACAAGTTGTCAGTCAAGGGATGACCAATTATTACCAATAAAGCTAAGGTTTCTTAGGTTCTCTTAATATACTGTTAAATCTTATTTTTCTTTTCTTGTAGGAAGGCTATCTATTGTCTCCTTTTTCCTAAGAGAAACAGGCATCATCTTTGCTCAGTTCTTTCTGTCTCCTACATTTCAGCCTTGATGAAGTTCTTTCTGTCTCCTACATTTCAGCCTTGATGATCTCTACATGGGGCTGCCCTTGAGGACCACTCGGAGGCTTCAGCTGGTGCAAAATGCAGCCGCACGAGTTGTGATGAGGGTTTCCTGTTACTCCCACATAACACCTCTGCTCCGCGAGCTGCATTGGTTTCTGGTTGCCCTCCAGGTGAGATTCAAGGTGCTGGTGATTACCTATAAAGCCCTAAATGGCTTGGGTCCAGGATATCTGAGGGAACACCTGCTGCCAGCATCAAGTTCCCTTCATCCTATGCGCTCCCACAGGGAGGGCCTTTTCAGGGTGCCGCCGGTAAAAGAATGCCGGCGGATAACATCCAGGGGGAGGGCCTTCTCTGTGGGGGCACCTGCCCTTTGGAACCAACTGCCTGTGGAGCTTAGGACTGCCCCCGACCTTTGATCATTTCGCCGAGACCTGAAGACCTGGCTCTTCGAGCTTTCCGGCCCAGGCTGAGTTTTAATTGGGGTTTTAAATGGGGTTTTAATTGGGGTTTTAATTGGGGTTTCATATTTTTAGGGATTTAATTTAATCTTTTTTAATTGTTCTCAATTTTTGTATCGATGTTTTATATACCCTGTAAACCGCCCTGAGTCCTACGGGAAAGGGCGGTATATAAATTCAATAAAATTCAAAATTCAAATTCAGTGAAAGTCTGTTTATTTTTACTATCAGAACAGCTAGACAGCTATGCAGGATTCTGTTCATTAGAAGAAGCATTTCTATCTGTAGGTGAGAATCCAACTGCTCTCCCAGGACAGCGGACAGTCCAATAACTTGGTGTCTTTTTTTTTTCTTTTCTTCTGAGGATTCCATAACAACCAAAGTCAACATCAAGTTCTTCTGGAAACATCATGTTGCTGGTAGGCCGGTAAGCCATGTTTTTATCAGACTTGAACTACATCAATAGCACACTCATGAACCATACAATTTATTTAGTTTGAAATATTAGCAATAATAATAGCATTTAGATTTATATACCACTCCATTAGGCTTTAGAGCACTCGCTGAGTGGGTTTACAATGTCAGTGTCAAGGTTCCAATAGACAAGACCAAATAAATCAGAACTCCAGAGGCTTGTGTTTTCCTCAAATAACATGTTTGTTGGTTACATAGTATCGGCACAGTCAAAAGTGAAACCAAGTCTGAAATTCCCTTCAAAAAGAGATAATATTACAAAGTTGAACTTCCCACCCCAATGCTATGCAATCAGCTATGTTCCCCAATAGAAGAGTTTGGCAGGCTTTCTAACCAAATGCTCACGCCCCCCCCCCATTTAACAGAAATGACCTTGGTTCCCACGGGACAGTAAAATGCTTAGACTAGTAGAAATCCTCCATACCCCTCCCATTCTTGTGGCAACCTAGAATGAGCAAAATGGCTGCAGCCAGGTTCGTTGTAGAGTTGACAGTCAGCATATTGACCCTAACAATCTGGGTCCACCTTTTACCAACCTCAGAAGGATAGAGTCAACTTTGAGCCAGCAAGGATCAAACTCCTGGTTTTGAGCTGAATTAGCCTGCAGAACTGCATTGTAACCACTGCACCACCTTGACTCTAATATTAGCATTTCATATTTCTCACAAAAGAAAAGGGACACTGCTATGGATATACAGTTGTAATGCTAAAATATTGTACTCCAGCTCTGCCTTGCCCTGCCCTGCCCTGCCGTGCCCTGCCTTGCCTTGCCTTGCCCTTCCCTGCCCCACCCCATCCCACCCCATCTGACCCCACCCCATCCCAGCCTGAGAAATTAATTTCGAAATTAATAAAAAAAACCAGTCTTAAACCTCAAGCTAAACTGGCACCATTACAACATTTGAAATTTTAAATGCTACACAGTAAGTCCTTGTATTTTTCTTGATGCATTAAATTAGAAATAGCATGCCTAGTAAAATTTCAATATTTAATTACATTCTTCTCTTACCCTTGTACTCAATGCACAGAAGTGATAAATAATTTAACAAAAGCGAATATACAAGTCTCATACATAACAGTATCTTATGATTCTTTACATGGAAAGAAGAAAGAGTCTTGTGTTGTGAACAGCACTGACAATTCATACGAAACGGAAATGGAATCATCACAGTGTTTTTTTCCCCCCTTGGGAAATCAGTTTTTGAAAGGAAGAACTGCTTCATCAATCTAACCTTAACTTGGTGCTTTATAGAAATTGTTCGACATTAACTCTGTTCTCACCAACACTGAACACTGAAATTGACAACCTAGAGAAGGAGGAGTGGCTTAAGAAATATTTGGATAATTTTGGTTTAAAATCAGATTGTTATAATTGAAATCCTGGAAACGTAACTTATGTTGACCAACTTTTTTTTAGGTTTATGACATTTTATTAGATTATAGAATAAAATACAAATAACAGGACACAATGGGGAGGGGAAGGGGAAAGAAAAGTGAGGAGGAGGAGAGGGGGAAAAGAAAAAAAAAGTCAATGACTTCCGATTCCCTCTGTTGCAGTAGAATAAAGCATTAAAGTCGAAACTCAACTTTTTACTTTTCCATAATAGTATAAACTAGGCATGTCTATAACAACAAATAATTCTAATCAGTAAAAGTTTCCTTTTTCCCCCCACCTCAAGCACTAAGTTCAGAAGCGGTCTCCAAGTAGAAACAAAAGTACTTATATTCTTTAATCAAAACAGTCAATTTAGCCATCTCTGCCAATTCCATCAGCTTCTCTAGCGATTTGTCCATAGCGGGAATCTGAAATATCCTTCCATTTTTGTGCATACTGCAGTCTTCCTGCCATCAACATATATAAGATCAAAGTTCCCAAAAAAATTTCCAAGTCTTTTTCTATTAAGCCCAAAAGAGAAGTTTCTGATTTTATCTTTGCCTTCTCTTTTCTGTATTAAGATATGAATCCTACTCCAATTTTTCTTTGCTTTATCACATGTCCACCATAAATGATAAAAGGTCCCTTCTTTACATTTGCATTTCCAGCATTCACTTGAAATACCTTTATTCATTCTAGATAATTTATCTGGTGTTAAATATCAGCGATATATCATCTTATACAATTTTTCTTTTAAATTATAATTTAGTGTGAATTTCAAACCTTTCGTCCACATCTTCTCCCACTGTTCAAGCATCACATTACCGGTATATCCAAAGTTCCTGGCCCATTGAATCATACAATGATTTACAAGTTCACTTTCCAAATTCGATTTCAGTAATATTTTATAAACCTTAGCAATAATGTGTTCATCACTACCACATAATAAGATTTCTAATTCATTTTTAATGAAGGCAAACCCATAACTCTTTTTATCTAGTTTGAATCTTTCTTTCAGTTGTTGGTATATAAACCAATGGCAAACATAGCCCTCTGATTCTAACTCTTCCCTCAACCTAAGGGTAAAGTCACCGGAATTGAAAAGTGTTATTTTACCATAAGTCCAAAAGTCCGGTTTCGCCACCATTTCTTTTCTTAAAAAAAAGCTTCCTGGGGGGTGGACAACCAAAGAGCCAACTTCGTGGAAAACCTTGCTTTATATTTATTCCAAACTCTTAGTATGGCACGTCTAGCAAAATGATTGTTAAAATCAACATTAACTTTGTCATAACCATGCCATCCAAACCTTAATTCATGGCCTTCTGAATCAAGTGGCCTCTCGTTCTGGAGGTTCACCCACTCTTTTAGCCAGGCCAGACAGCATGCATCAAAGTACAATTTCAAGTCTGATAAACCCTAACCTCTCACTCCTTAGCATCTTGCGATAGCTTGTTTCTAATTCTTGTTTTTTTCTCTTGCCATATAAACTCTACCATTGTTTAAATGGAATATCAGTTGCAAGAATTGGTAATGTCTGGAACAGAAAAAGCATCTTTGGTAAGACATTCATCTTAATTACAGAGATTCTACCCAATAGTGATAAATGCAATTTGTCCCATCTTTGTAAGTCCTTTTTTAATATCATCCCAAAGAGGCATGTAGTTATTTTGAAACAGTTTTATATTTGTATTTGTCAACATATTTCACCTTTTTCTCGACCTTAAAACTCAACTTTTTAATCAATATATCACTATCCTGAGATGGCATATTCTTAATCAACATTGTTGTTTTTTGTTTATTTTAAAATCTGCTAAAGCCCCAAACTCATTTAATTTCCTCATCAAATGTTCTATATGATTTTTGGGATCTTGCAAGAATATAACCAGATCATCAGCAAATGCCTCAATTTATATGCCTCATTCTTGATGCTTGTACCCCTTATTTTCTCATCTTGCCTAATAAGTAAAGCACATGCGTACTAGTCGTTTCCGACTCTAGGGGCCGGTGCTCATCTCCATTTCAAAGCCGAAGAGCCAGCGCTTGTCTGAGGACATCTCCATGGTCATGTGGCCGGCATGACTAGACGCCAAAGGCGCACGGAATGCTGTTACCTTCCCACCGGAGTGGTCCCTATTTTTCTACTTGCATTTTTATGTGCTTTCGAACTGCTAGGTTGGCAGAAGCTGGGACAAGTAACAGGCACTCAATCTGTTACGTGGCACTCAGAATTCGACCCGCCAAACTGCCGACCTTCTGATTGACAAGCTCAGCGTCCTAACCCATTGAGCCACCGCGTCCCTTCATCTTGCCTAATATCTCTATTCAAAACTTCCAACACCAAGATAAACAGCAGGGGAGGCAAGGGCCATCCTTGTCTCGTGCCTTTTTGAATTTCACATGAGTTAGTTAAGTCACCATTAATGACAATTTTTGCTTGCTGTAAATGTGTAAACAGCTTTAACTCCTTGAATAAAGTTCCCTCCAAAGTCCACTTCTTCCAACACTTTAAACATAAAAACCCAATTTAGATTGTCAAAGCATCTAAGAATATTAGGGCTGCCTGTTTCTCATTATGGTATTGTAAATATTCAATAAAGTTTTAAACAGTCCTCACAAACCTCTCTCACTTTGGATTCCAAAGTTACATCTTTTAAAAGAAAAGTTAACATCTGCTCTTGAAAGTAATTTACTTCCCCAGAAAAGGTGCCCCTCAAATATGCTCCAAATTTAGGGAGAACTTTAACATGCCACAGTCCTATTAAGGCAAATTTTAAAAACTGCTAGAAGCCTCGTATTCTGAATGATCTATGATTAATGTGTTTAGTTATACAACCTAACCTAAAATCTAATGTGAAAAGAACAAACAGAATAGAAAGTGTGGTTTTTGTGGTGAGTCAAATCAAACATACCTAAGGGATCATAATGAAATCTAGGATGGGAAAGAATTTATGTAAAGAAATATATCAGTCATCATAATAAATTTACTTATTGACATACACAAATGCAAAATTAAAGGAAACATTGCCAAAACCTTTCGGGATTTTGAAAGGGGCCAACATTCTGTGGAAAATTTTCTGTTTTGCCTGTTTTATTAAGTCAGCGCTGTCCAATATGATGTTTCCTTATACAGAAAATTTATTCAGTGTGGCTTATTTATTTATTTAATAAAATTTATATAGCTGTCCATCTCACAAAAAGTGACTCTGGGTGCCATACAATTAATTAAAAGAAATAAATATTTTTTTAAAAAACAACAACAACAACAACATCACCTTAGAAAGATGCAAATATAAACATCACAAGAGCGAATGAATGTTAACTGCAATGATTCAACGTAGTACAATAATGGAGCCATTTTAGGGCTTCACTGGCCATAACCAGGTCCCGAGAGATCTCCAGAACATTTCTAGGGATGGAGCTGACTTCACTTTAGGGGGAGAATAATCCATAAGACAGAGACTACAGCAAAGAAGGTCCACCTGCTGGGACCCGCCAAGTGTAGTTCCCTAGCATCTGTGAATCACAGCACATCTTTTCTACAAGACCTGGTGGGCAGGCAGATATAACGAAGGAGAGCTGGCCCCTTAGCTAATCTGATCCCATGCCGTAAAGATCTTTATTCTATGGAATATGTGAATTTATCCACCTCCTTAGAGTCTTCAGTGTAGTTATTAATATGGAGAATAACAAGGCCAAGTACTTTTGAGGGGGCCTTGGTGCTGTCTGAGCTTAGCTGTTTTCTTGCAGGCATTTCATTATCCAAACTAGGTAACACCATCACTAGTACGAATGATGTTACCTAGCTTGCGTATTGAAACATCTGCAAGAAAACAACCAAGCTTAGAAAGCACCAAGGACCCCTCATTTCAACCTCTTTATTATTCTCCTTTATTAGTACCAAGTATGTTTTTAATTTATTATTTAAATATATGTCACTTTTTATTCACAGAGAATAAATGAATGAAGAAACAAGTATAAACAGTTCAAAATCTCCCCTATATATTTTAGTTGATAATATCATCTTTCTGTCTGTATAGAATACTTGGGATGATTAATGTAGCAAAATAAAACAAACATAAAGAACAAAGTAAAGGTAAATTTAAGCAATTAAATATTCATAAAACAACTATTCAAATATCAGCATCTGTCTGACCTTCTCTAGACTTGGAAGCTAAGCAGGAGTGGACTTGGTTACTGTTGGGATGGGAGGCTATCAGGGAATATTGTAGGCTAGATATGGGAGTTGAAAAACCTGCTGGCAGGAGACAACAGTAAATTATATTTGTATTGCCACCAGAGAAAAGCACATATGTGTCCATGAAATTGTCATGAATCAACTTCAATTGTGTCACTTTTCCCTAGCAACTAATGGCATTTTCTACAGATAGCCAACCATTGTTGCTCCAAAATGAGAATTCATCCTAAAATATTAACAAGGCTCCACGTTCCTTCAACAATACTTTGGTGATGCTAAGAGGATGCTATAAGCCATTAATGATGAGCTGACTTTGGGGAAGATATTTATTTATTTACACAGAGACCATGTTGAATGGACAAAGATGTGAGGGAGACAAACTGTTTGCCTTCATATATGAACTTCAGTAATGAAAGTAACATGATTTATGACTAATACCTAGTATTCGGCTGACCATTGGATGGCATGAGTTAACCCAAGAATGTTAACAATGATGTGATAAATGGGAATTTTGAGGTTAAAGATACAATACAGTGAGAGTATCATTAACAATATAGTTAGAATTGAAGATATTTGGAGGACTTAGATACTCTGTATGTAATCATTTTAGATTGTAATTTGAAGCATACATCTTTTCAGGGAAAAAAAACCTGTGTTTCCTTGGCTGTCAAAAACTGGATGAGGTGAAGGGATTGGGACTCTTTCAGTCAGTTAATGAAGTGACCTATGAGGGAAGAGAGAATTGATGAAAAATGCTCAACTTTAAAGATTTCCCTCAGAGAGATTTCCCAAATCACAGTAAGACTCAAATATAGCATGGGTCTGTTAATATATCTTTGGACATCCATGCAGTTAAAACACTAAACTGGAAATGACTCAGTGAGGCAATTTGATTTCTGTAGCAACAGAGGGAAATCAGGAGCCTGCTTTTTATTAGCATCATGAGGAAAAAGTTTGTTCACAGCCTTTAATGGGACACACATTTGGCTGACAAAAGACTTGACTACCGGGTAAAAATCTCCCTGCAGGATCACCACAGGATCACCACAAAAAGAGCTGATATAGCCCCGGGCAGAAGAATTAAGCTACTACTTCCTTTTATTCCTTTGCAATTCATGAACTAGTCTGCCACTGAAATAGAGATTCTTTCATAGTAAAACAGTGCTTAACTGACTGACAGATTCATCTATCATTTTTCTCTGCTTGTGGCTTTTTTTTTAACCTCTGAATCTGTAGATTAACTTCATCAAGAGGCCATTTTCTATCATTATCATACTTCCAAAATGAGCAAAAATATCAAAACCGTGGCTTGCAAAATAGCCACAGGATAGGTTTCTGTTTGAGTTTGCAGCCATGATTTCTTGTAATGGTTACAGAAACAGAAGTGGAGAAGAGGTTGGATTTTTTTTCTCCCTATACTCATGATGGAATGGTAATATAAAGTTTTGGAATCTTGGAACAGTAATAGTTGGAACATTAACCAAGCCTCTTTCAGCTTCAATTAAATTTGCTATTAAAAGAAATGTTGATGACTAAATTTATCGCTAAATCATAGCTGATTCTTTTGATTAATTGCATATCACAGGCAAGTAACCGATTGTAAATTTTTTCATACTAATACTGTTCTGAAGGAAAAGAATTGGATCAATCTGGGTATTCCAATAGAAAGCATTACAGTGAGGCTTACATTGAAATTTGCAGCTTTTCTGCATTATTGCCTGATAAAATATGCCAATTCTGAATTAGAAAAATGCATTATTTAACAACTTACTACAAGAATGTCTGTATTTTTGTTATTAAAAATATTGTAATGACTTCAAATCAGTTTTCTCAGCATGGCTGAGGAATTCGGGGAGTTGAACTTCCACACATTTTAATGTTGCCAAGTTTGAGAAACAGTGATTTAAATAGTAAAAGGAAAATAAGAAGGAGAAAACCGAATAACAAAACATTAGAATGCTAAGGAAAAATAATAGTAAGAACTATCATTTGAGAAATGTATATAGGGCCTGGCATACCAACAAAGGGAGCCATTCCATAGGATAAGTCTTTTGCTTCATCATAGGTGTTTAGGAAGTTAATATTATATAAGGTAACTTAGTTCTGAGGCTTCATTTACTAATACAGGCAGTCCTCATTTGTTCAAATTTATGATGGCTCTGAAAAATGAGACAACTGTTCCCCAAAGTTGTAGCTATTACACTTGGCTCTCTAGTCAATTTGGGCACTTAGCACCTGTCTCACATTTACAATGGCCACAGCATCCTATAGTCACATGTTCACCATTTGCAATCTTCACAGCTAGCTTTGGATAAGCAAATCAATGAGGAAACTGGCAAGAAGTTGAAGATTGCATCATGTGACATCACACTTAATGATCTGCAGAATTGATGTTGTAACTTAGTATGGTTGTATGATGTGCTTAATGACTGTGTTGCTAGGCCCTATTGCAGTTGTGAGGACTACTTGTACCAACACCTTTAATCTGGTTCAGTAGTAGACTGTTAGCATAGGTGTAAGATATGCGTAGAACAGCAATCATATATGTAATCTATACAAATTCAGTTATTTCTTATAAGTATGAAACATAATTGGTGACAATGGGGCATCCCACAGCAAATCAGTTAGGGAAGCTGATCTAATCCTTGTGACTGTCTCTGGATCCAGTGCATGATAGCATATCCCACTGCAAATATAAAGAGAAAGACCTCTGCAGAGGATAATGGAATTTGATGAAAGTTCCAGTATAGGTAACAGAGTCCCAATCATCCCAATCTATCTCCATTGAAAATACTATTGTATATCTAGTTTCAAACATTTCTTTTTTTTTTAATTCCATTTATATCCCGCCCTTCTCCGAAGACTCAGGGTGGCTTACAAGCTTAGCAGTAGCCTTCATTCTATGTATATGCCTGCTTATTAGGGCTTTCACACACACCCCAAGTAGCATTATTACAAAGTCAGCTTAATTGCCCCCAACAATCTGGGTCCTCATTTTACCTACCTTGGAAGGATGGAAGGCTGAGTCAACCTTGAGCCTGGTGGGATGCGAACCTGCACTAATTGCAGGCAGCTGGTGTTACTTAAGGAGGCATTAGCCCACTGCTCCACCAAGGTTCTTTCAGAACAAACTACATTCCATAAATCTTCAAAGAATTTCTTTTATCTTTGCGGGTTGAGTAACGTAAGTCCCATGAAACCAAAACTGATATAAAATAATTGTTCTGATAATCTATATCCAGGTAATACCAAATCAAAGACTAATTAAGGCAACCTTATAGCCACTTGGGCCATAGAGTCTCAAGTTGGCCCATTCCACATAACCTAATGTTGAAATCACCCAAGCAAACTTCCTTAGAACTTTCTATCATCTTGATAATCCTTTTGCTGAGTTGAGATGCTGTTTGCTGGCATGATAGGAGACTAGGATACCAACTGCAGTCATAATCTGTTTTAGTGGCTTGGGCAAAGCTATGCCTCTACAACCTAATTAATTAAGGGTTCGGATTAGGAATAAGGTTGGGATTATAAATGACTTTTTATTATGATTGCTCAATATTACCTGTAGCATCAAAGAGATTTGCTAGAGATTTTTCTATGTTGCCATTTTTTGCTACTATTCTTTTCTTCTCGTTAAAAAAAAAAGAACGTGTTCGACTGGAAAGTTATTTGGTGTAATCCTTCAGAGCTGTTCTTATGTTCTTAAAGTTGAGGGTGTAGTGATGAGAAGCTTGGGCTTGGTCCCACTTATCACCTTCCTGCCTGAATGTTAAAGAAACTATTAGCTGCAAGTGACTATACAACCTCATAGAAGTATATTTGGATTTGCACCAAAAGAGCAACATTTTCGATTAGCAAAGAATATTAGTTTGGGGAAAGTAAAGAATGAAACTGCTTTGTCTGGTTCATTGGGCTGCATGCTCACATCCTATGTTCTAGTAATATTATGGTTTGCCAGAATTTTCCCTTTTCTTTAAATATTTGAAAGCTTCTTGGCAGACTTCCTTCACCCCACCTCTCATATTTTGGAATTAAAGTATTGGAGAAGATCTGGTTTCAAAAATGTCTGTAAATTTAACCATGAAGAATATATGCTGGCAACTTGTAGGGTTAGGTATAACTTACCTGCCAATGGGCCTTCAGGTATGGCATTGTCAATGGACATGTTGCCAAATTCATGACCTCAACATCACTACATTCTCAATGACTGGACGGAGCCTGAAAATTTTCTGAAAAGTTGTGAGCACTACTTTGGAATGAGGTTGAGGGCTATCTTGGCTTCCATTCAAATATCCTCCAATGCACTGGGGAAACTCATTTGGAGGAAATTAGTGACAAGATTGTCGGCAACTACAGTGAGTAACATTGCTTCATAGTTGAACCAAATTTGTGTACCATTCATTGTTCTTCAACTATCATCATGGATTAACTCAAATACCAGGCCCAAACTGAAATTAGTGACGAGACCAAAAATACACTGAAGTAATTTAGGTTGCTTAGAAGGTAACGCAGAAAGAGCTGAGCCTAAATTCTGCTCAGCGGAGATGTTTGAGTGACCTTTTGAGGACCCAGTCAATCAAGTTCAGCCCTTATGCCCACTATCCCCCTTAAATTAGAGCAACAGATCCCCTGAAGTTGTAAACCCTATTTTCCAACTCTGTAATTGGCAAATTTGGGGAAAGCAGACACAGGGTCTAGGTGTGTCCTTCTGAGTCACCAAATAATCTCATAAAAATACCCTTAGTCTTTAAAAAGAGTAATTTCACTATTTTAGCAGTTGATAGTAAAATTTAACACAGCAGACATTCAAATTATACACAGTATATAAATATATGTACTGGGACTACCAGTTCAGACAAATAGGCCATTTAAGTCCATTATTGCTTAGTAATCCATCAACAAAAGTTTTTTAACAAACTCTTCAACTATTTCATATAGCTGATTCTGACTCAACTTGTTGAAGAAAGGTAGAGCATCATAGTCTGAAAAATCATTAAGTTTAAAAAGGCATTTATAATATTCTTCCCTGATTTCCCGTTGGCATTTCATTCCTTTGTGTATGACCAAAGTTTTCTTTCAGATCATTAGGACTGAACTGTGTTGTTTCATTAAGTATATTGACAAACCATCCTAGGAAACAGAAAACATGAACACTAGACAAGAATTGGCCTGAAATGCCTCATGTGGAAAAGAATATGGTGGAACAATTGCTGAATCACATGCTTTTAATCCCATGTTTAATTCCATGTTTCAGTTCATTTTTCTACTGAGGAATGAAAAGCCAACTTAATTAAAAGTCCACATAACAAAGCTGTGATGTGTTATTGGTTGTGATCATTGGACTAAATGGACTGAAGTCAAGAATGTCATCTCAATAGCCACATGAGGCCTCAACCATAAAGTATGGGTGTGTGTGTAAATACTGTATGTTCTGTGACAAATAGAGTTTAAGAAGCCACAATGAGAGATTAGAGCAGGGGTCTTCAAACTTGGCCCCTTTATGACTCATGGACTTCAACTCCCAGAATTCCTCAGTCAGGCATGCTGGCTGAGGAATTCTGGGAGTTGAAGTCCATTAGTTCTAAAAGGGCCAAATTTGAAGACCCTGGATTAGAGACTTAGAAGAAAACATATATTGCTTTACCTCTTCAATAGTTTGCATTGGTGTTGATTTTGTTGTTGTGATTTACATGTTAGATGATTCTGACTGGATGTAGTACTTTTAACTATTGGATCTCTTCCAAAAGTCTGTGATAGCCAAAGGCACTATTGTTATACTGTACAGTATTTGTGCTGTTCCAAGTGAAGCAGCCTTTTGTAATGATGAGTTGAGATTTTTATTCCTATTGTGTCCAATTTCTTTTTTAGATCTTTGGGCAGGACAGCAAGCATGCAAACCACAATTGGCACCACTTATTACTTTCTTTTTCCATACTTGCTTAATCGTTATTATTTTATTAGTTCTACGGTTGGCTTTCTCATTTCAATTTGCTTTCACTGATTTAATCATTGTTTTAGGTCCTCCACCGCCTCCTTGTGATAATACATCATCCCAACACCCCATTCCAATTCTGCCAATAATTTTATATTAACTTTGAGGTATCATAAAAAGCCCTGCTGGCTCAGTGGTTAAAGTGCAGTATTGTGGGCAAAGTCTGCCCACAGCCTGGAGTTTGATCCTGATGAGTCTCATGGTTGAGTCAGACTACCATGTTTCCGAGGTTGGTAAAATAAGGACCCAGATTGCTGGGGGCAATGTGCAAATAAAGCTTACATTGTAAACCAACCAGAGAGTGGTGGTATATAAGTCTAAAATGCTATTGCTAAATGCTATTGCTGTCATAAGAAGCCACCTGGAATCTCATTGAATCCTAGAAATCTAAGGCCTGAACAGATTTACCTCCAGAAATTCTATCCAAGTAAGACAAATTATGTCAAATGCCAGTGATTATAAGAGAGTTGTCAAATCTATTCCCCAATCTAGGTCATATAGGAACAAAGGGAATTCCTTCCGTTCCAATAGTTTCAGATGCTTAGAGCTTTTATTGCTCCCCCCAAATTTCCATCTATCTCCCCCCCCCACAACTACCACCAGCCCCCAGGCTCCTAAAGTTTAGCCTTATCCCTTCTTCGATTCTTTCACCATCCCACATGGCCTTAGATGAGTACAGAAATAGCAGTGGAAAAAAGGAAATCAACAGACATGGTGAAAACATCAGCTTAGTTTAGAAAGACAGGAGAGGGTGAGGAAGAAACTCAAGACTGCTCTGTTTGCTATTAGAGGGGAGAGAAAGAAACACTGGGAACTTTCACAATTCTATTATATTCTATAACAATAATATAGAACTCTGCAGTTTTTGTGTTGTCTTGTTTCCTGGCCTGGCCAGCCTCAAATGGCTTACCCAGCCCTTTTTCCAAACTGAAAAATAAAAGTGTTCCATCCTGGCTCTGAAACAATTGTCTAGCAGTACTAAAAAAGACTGAGAAAGGCAAGGTACAAAGTTAGCTTTTGCATATGAAAAGATGAAAGAAATGGCAAGTGAAATGATGAGCAGAATGGCTAGATAAAAATGGGTTCAAGGAAGGTAGGGAAAAAAAGACTCTTATTTTCTACTCATTCAATAATTTGGCTTCTTCATGGAATTGTAGTATAGCAGCTGAAGGAGGAATCTCAAGATGTGGTCCCAAAGAATTTACTACGCCCACCTCTCCAAACCTGGAGCAACCTGTATTCACTCCTTTGTTTTTGTAAAGGAAATAATGATCTTTCCGAGGGTATGGTTTTGTCTGCAAAGTTGTGCCAGGGATTAATGGGGGAAAAATCTAGGTGCTCTTGAACCCAGCTCATGGAAAACCCCGAAGCTCCCTATAAATTATAATTATAGAGGTAAGTGAGGACTATTTAAATGGGAGTCATTGATACCAAGCTCAGATTCCGTAGCTATGCAAAATATGAAGCAGTTGACATCTGCAGAGTTGATGTTGTAAGACTAGAGATTAGCAGATGCTGTGGCAATATATCTTCTCATTATCCTACACTCAGAGAAATGGAGGATTTTGCAAGAGTGGTGTTTTTGCTGTTTTCTTAGTTAAAAGGTACTCTTAGTTTTCCCTCGTCCATTCTGTTACTTTTCTTCAACTAGTCTTTGTCCTTTGGAGGGTAAAAATGCAAGAGGCTGAAGGTGGTCTGACATGATTTTAAGTAGCTCTGGTATTAACTCTGAAGGACAACAATCAGGCATCTTAAGAATATACAGAGAGATGAGGTATACTTGTAGAATAGACTTTAGGTTGCCAATATGAATAATATGGAGGAATTTCCAAACACCCTCCAGAGGACAGCTGGAATTCCATAATTTTTTTATAAGATGCAGTCATCACTGCTAAACTTTTAAAAAATTCCAGTCTATTACCAGCAATGGGATTCCCCCCCAAAACTAGAGAAGAGGCTTCCCCAGTCCTAGGCTGCATTAACAGAGGGATAGAATCAAGATCATGTGAAGTGTTAGTACCACTTTATTATGCCTTGGTAAGGCCACACTTGGAATATTGCATCCGGTGTTGGTTGCCACGATATAAAAAAGATGTTGAGAGTCTAGAAATAGTGCAGAGAAGAGGATTAGGGGGCTGGAGGATAAAACATATGAAGAACGGTTGCAGGAATTGGGTATGTCTAATTTAATGAAAAGAAGGGCTAGGGGGTGACATGATAGCAGTGTTCCAATATCTCAGGGGCTTTCACAAAGAAGAAAGTGTCAACTTATTCTTCAAAGCACCTGAAGGCAGGACGAGAAGCAATGGATGGAAACTAATCAAGGAGAAAACCATCCTAGAACTACCGTAATGAGAAATTTCCTGATAGTTAGAATAACTAATCAGTGGAATGACTTGCCTTCAGAAGTTGTGAATCCACCACTGGAGGTTTTTAAGAAGAGATTGGACAACAATTTTCTGAAATGGTATAGGGTTTCCTGGTTCAGCATGGAGTTGGGCTAGAAGACCTCCGAGGTCCCTTCCAACTCTGTTTTTTTTATGTCATGTGAGATCTCTGCTAAGGACATATCTCCGAAGAACTTCAAAATTCAAGAAAGATGGAAATGATCCCTAACCCTCCAAACATGTTTCATGAACAAATCAAACTCCTTTCCATCCCCACTGTCTTTTTTATTCTGAAAAATTAAAACTCAACTGTACTTTATTCATGCTAGCATGTACCTGTTCATTCTTTTAGCATTCTTTTAAAACCTTGCATGAATAATTCTCCATCTCTTAGCACAGGAACTTCCTTTCTCCAAAAGAAAGAAATAAATTGCAGGAGTTAGCAATCCAGCAAGAAATAACTCCCTTCTAAATTATTAGGCTTTTGAATTTTATTTTGGAGAAGAGAGACTGTGCATTTAAACTTCTCCCTGTTTGTGTGTGAGAGACAGAGTGAGGACCAGGCAGTAGGAGAATACCAGAAATAGTCTTTTAAGTTATAACCCTCCGAACTTAGGTTTTGATCCTCTCAACTCATAGACTCATTTACTCATCAGCTCCCAGAGACCTAAAGGAGTCTTCAGGTCTCCTACCCAGCCCGGCTCAATTATAGAACAAGTCCTCTATTGCTAAGCAGGGTTGCTGATTGCTGATCTTGTTTCAGTGTGGCAAGCAGAAAGTTCAAGGAAGTTTGCACATCTGCATATCCATATAGACCTTAAAAGACCTGCATTATTATAGTAAACTGCTGACAAAGCAAAAAAATTCTGATGGCAACAACGTGAGAGACAGAGGCAGGCAGGCAGACAGACAGATAGATAGATGAACATGCTCAAGTGAATTTATCATGTTTACCCGTTAAGATTTGCTCAGTCTAATTTTCAGCTAAAAATAAGGTATCCCCCATAAAACATGAAGAATGCTTATATAAGGATGCCACATTATCAACATTCCCCTAAATTATGATTCATAGGGTATAGCATGCATTTAATTGCTGCACTTTCAGGACTCTGGTAATTATTCTTTGTAGTCATTTATTAAAAGCAGGCCTGCTGTAAAAATTCAAAGACAAACCATTGTGAAATGATTCTCAATAGAGTCTCCGGTTCCCTATGATGTGCCTTTTAAAAAGCTTTCTGTTTGTGATAAACAAATAAAGAACATTTTTACAGTATTGTCATTAAACTGCTTAGCATGGTGAGAAATGCTGGGTGGGTGAACACCTGGTGCTCCCTAAAGGGGATCAGTAACGGGGCTTAATAATGTGTTGAAAATGCCTAAATTAGAAATAGTTTCATATATAAACCCTGCAAATTAAAAAGTAAAAAAAAAGTGATTTCTAAACAGTGCTATGGAATGGCCTTGTATTTAGATAGGCAGCTGCTTGGTCATGTGAAAGCCAGACAAAGAAGAAGACTCAAAGACTGGTTGCACATTGCCTATTTTTATCTAATGTAAATAAATATTGGCTGGAATATGATGGGACTCAAACTGAGACTTCAGTCTGTCTAGGCCTGGTGCAGTTGATGAAGCATCGAGATGCAGAAAAAGAAGTTCAGTGTAGTCCTGAACCAAGTCAGCAGATTTCAAAATGGCCACAATGTCTTCCTACATAAGGAGCATAGGAAGAATCTAGAGCAGAGAAGTTTTACATAGGAGGAAAAAATATCTCTCTACTTAAGCACATTCTGTAGTGCAGGGGGTCTTCAAACCTGGCCCTTTTATGAGTTGTGGACTTCAACTCCCAGAATTCCTGGCTGAGGAATTCTGGGAGCTGAAGTCCACAAGTCATAAAAGGGCCAAGTTTGAAGACCCCTGCGTTAGTTGGTTCTCCTTTTGGCCTTGTTGGTGGGACTATGAGTTCATGCCATAGCTCTGGATGAAACTTGTGTTTCTTCTCAAACAATGGTCTACTTTCTCAGCCCTAAAAATACACTATTTATGTGACATACTGTTTTATCAGATATCATTTCCATGCATCTATAACTGAAAGTAACTAGTTTTAAACTTTTTGTTTAAAAGAAGCAAATGCTGTGAAGCTTTCATTGCTGCCTCCATTTCCCCACCCTGCTCACAGATTAGAGAAAAAGATAAAAATTGGATTTTTTTAAACAAATACAACAAAGTCAATCAAGCATAGCAATGTGTAATGTGCAAAAACACAATGCTACATTATAAATCTTGGAAGCCTCTGACATATCCCATATCCTTTACCATCATTATAATTGTTTTGTTTGCTTCCACAGATCAGCGCAGATAAACTCTGCATTCTATTACCTGTACAGAATCATTCCCTCCTTTAATGAGAAGGTACATCTTGCCTTTACACAACATTTCCTTATTAATCTACTGACTAAGTATGTGATTCTACTAGCAGCATCAGCATTAAGTGAATACCATCATCAGGTCCCGTGATTCAAAGGATGCTGCTGATAATTTTAGCCATGTCAGGTCAGGTTCCAATGTCAGAAAATTAAATGACAGAGAACTATCACGGCATACTTTTCAGGGTGACACGACAATTCAAAGCTGGAGATATGCTTTCTATATATAAATGTCTCAAATTTAATCCATGCGGCAGTTGTGGCCAAACTTAACCTAAGCCAAAGACTTGTTGCTTCTCTTCATTACTCCCACCTGTATGATGAAGTATCTTCAAAATAACAAAGGATGGGACTGGTGGTAGCATAGGAAGTGTGACTTAGAGGGCTGTGCGGAGCTTTGAAGAACTGCTTTGCTTCAGTAAAGCTCAGACAAATGATCTTATGTCTGTTAAACACAACTTCTTCCCATTGTGGAACTGACATTGAAACTCAAATGTTTGGGGGTTTGTGTATGGGGAAAGGTGAAATCATGTTGAATTGCATGAGATTCGTACTTGTCTCATAAAGTTGTTTTAAGGCACAGCCTGGATTTGTATCTATCCCACATTCCCAATATAGTATGTGGGTTATAATGATTTTGAAATATATATTAACCTTGACATTGTCATACTCTCTAATTGCATGAAATCTGGATTTCTATTTTTGTACCTTAATCTTTACTAACCTTCTCATGCCTATAACACAACAGCCAAACTAGAAAAAAATCTAGTGGACGTGGACGTGCAATGGGTTTAAAACTTCCTCTTCCCCTTATCCTATGTACTCTCTTTGCCTGCTCTTTATTTCCACAAATACACACTCAAACAAATATAGATATATACTTGTAACTTAAATGTATGAATAGCATTGTTCTAGCTTGACTTGACTAAATATATTGAGCAAAGCCTTTTATTTTACTTTATTGTTTTATTTTATTATTATTTTGTTATTTTATTTTTTATTTTTATTTTTTGTCAGTTGTCCAAGCTGGCAACACAAAATAACCCCGAGTGTTGCCTGGTTTAGAAACAGGCTCTTCCCGATATGAAGTGCTGATTTGCAAAGCAAAACAAAACAAAAAGTTCACGAACTTTCCAAACACACCTGTGCTAATTAATATTTTCACAAGAAAAAAAACGTGTGGAATCTGAAGTTTTGAATTAGTTTGGGTGGATCTTGGCAGCTTTGAAATATGAAGTATTCAGAGTAATGTAAAATATGAACCTTGGCAAATTTGAGAGGCTGACTAATATTTTGTACTGAAATACAGATGTCCAAAGGGACTATCTGCTGTTCTACCACAGAAAACAGAGAAACGGTTTCTGTAGAGGGAGCTCAGCTGCAAAAAGGAATAGTTCTGTCCAAGCACATTCTTCCAATGATCTTCTGGGACTGGTATCTGAATTTGCAAGAGGCTGATACCAATGTCCAATGCCCATGTATTTGTGAAGCTTGAGCGTTTGAAGCTTGAAGCTCTCAAGCTTGAACTCTTGAAGCTCTTGAAACTTTCAGACTTCAATCAATCAATCAATCAATCAGAATAGAGCTGGAAGGGACCATGGAGGTCTTCTAGTCCAACTCCTTGGTCAAGCATGATAGCAGTGTTCCAATATCTCAGGGGCTGCCACAAAGAAGAGGGAGTCAAGCTATTCTCCAAAGCACCTGAGGGCAGGACAAGAAGCAACGGATGGAAACTAGTCAAGGAGAGAAGCAACCTAAAACCAAGGAGAAACTTCCTGACAGTTAGAACAATTAACCAGTGGAACAACCTGCCTCCAGAAGCTGTGAATGCTCCAATACTGGAAGTTTTTAAGAAGAGACTGGACAGCCATTTGTCTGAAATGGTATAGGGTTTCCTGCCTGAGCAGGGGGTTGGACTAGATGACCTCCAAGGTCCCTTCCAACTTCTTCTTTTTCTTCTTCTTCTTCTTATTATTATTATTATTATTATTATTATTATTATTATTATTATTATTATTATTACTACTACTACTACTAACACTACTGCTACTACTACTACTACTATCAGGAGCGGCATTCAATCCGCTTCAGGCTGGTTCAAAATCAACATTTCTCTTTAGACCTTTCATGGATAATGGAGTCTGGAAGCAGCGGAAAATGCAGCAGCATGGGTAGAAACTGGGGGAACAGCCTGGGTTTTTATAATTCAACGTTATTTTATTTATTATTTTATTTATTGGAGCCTTACCCTGTCTTTCACTTTATAGGTAACTCAATGCAGCAAAGATACTTAATACTGCTGCCTTGTGTTTTTCCCACAACAACCCTGTGAAGTGGGTTGTGCCGAGAGAGGGACTGATTCAAAGTCACCCAGTTGGCTTTCATGCCTAAGGGAAGACTCGAACTCAAGTCTGCTGGTTTCCTTAATACACCAAACTGGCTTTCTTAAAGAGGGGAACGTCTGAGCAGGGATCTCGTCATTTCCATTTTCACAGTATTTTCTGATTCAACTTTTCTTCTCTCTGGCTTAGTTTTATTTCTGTTCTTTTGGAAGCAGCTTCCCTATCTTTATATATATTTAGACTGTAAACAGGAACGCGAAAGGATGGCATTTGAGATTTTTTAAAAAATAGCAGAGATGATGATGATTTAGGAGTAGGTTTGGACATTCCGCTGTGACCAAACAAATTCCAATTTAACATTTATCAATGTAACTGGAAAAAAAGTGCATTACTAAAAGTTATATATAAAGAGTGGCATTTATTGAAAAGTGCTTATATGAGAGGGGAAAAACATCTTGAAAAGAATTATATTGGGGAAATGTACATGTCAAATAACAAAATCAGAATTATTTGTTTTAAAAAGTTTCTTGGGAATTTACTTAATGGTTATGTAAATTAGGGGGAAATGAAAGTAAATGGTTGCATTTTTTTAAAAAAAATCCATTAAACATTACCATCAAATCAGAATGCTATATATTAAATATAAGTACCACAACGAATAGATCAGTAAGTAAAAAAAAATAGTCTTACACTAAGCTAACCAGAGTAAACACCGGCTTCTGATAGCCGTTGCTATGAAAACATTCAACTGGCCTTCGAATATTGGATGGGAGATCATTAATTGTGATACTGTATGTGAGAAATAAGTAGTTTGATCAGTTATACCAAATTTAGTCTTTGATATACAGTTTGTCTCAGCTATGAAACCCATGTGCTTATCTTTTTTCCTCTCCATTATTGTATAGTGTCCCAGTTTTAGATATCTCTTTATAGCTTTCTAGCTAACAAATAAAATAGTTCTTGATAGTCACTCAAGAGCCAGTTTGGTGTTTAATAAACACTTGAGAGCAGTTAAGGTATCAGGCTAGAAATCTGGAGATCCTGAGTTCAAATACCAGCTAGGTGGCTTTGGGCCAGTCAGTCTCTCAGCCCTAACAATGAAGCAATGGGAAGCCATTTCTGAAAATGTTGCCAAGAAAACTGCAGGGACTAGTCCAGGCAATTGCCCAGACTTGAAGGCACACACACAAACACACACAGAGAGACACAAATACGCATATATGCACACACATAAAAGTCACATCTTACAAAATGGTGTGTTTCTTTTGCCTTTAGAAACCAAAATTGTCTGTTCAAGTGCTTCTTTATGAGCATTATCCACAGCTCTGTGGATGCAGTGGATTTTTGCGGTTAATTAGCTTTGGGATGTTTAGGAACTGAGGTGGTTTTAGAGCCAATGAAAAAAAAATGAAGTGTCTTAGGACTATTTGAAAACCAATGAAATAAAATCCCACCTCTCTTTGAGGATCAGGGCTTCATGGATTTATCCAGGTTGAGCTTGAGGGAGCTGTAGGTCTCATAGGTAGTAGGCCTATAAAGGAGGCTAGATTAATTATATTGTTTTTAGAACATCTGCTTCCTAAGCCACTAGTAGAATTCTCATATTTAGAATAGACTATTTAAGTATTCTAAATAGACCGCGAGAAGCTAACACTGACTTCAGACAAGCCATGATGTTTGTACCATTTCTACTCACTATGAAAAATCACTTTGATTTTTTTGCATTCCTATGGAGACTCAATCTGAAATAGATTAGCCAGACAGAAGGCCACTAATCAAACAACTGATTATATATCTTGGTGCTATCTCCAAGGAGATAAATGTCTCTTTTTACCCAGAAGACCATTTCGCTATTTGATGTCATTTATCTCTATGGGTTTGGACACGGGTGTCAAACTTGATCGTGTCATGCAACACATCGTGACAAATCCCAACTTTTTTGCCTTTGTGGAGCCAGGGTGGGCGTGGCCTGATTGTGACACATCCGGCCCGGAGTGGGTGTGGCCTGCACATGATGCATCTGGCCTGCAGGCCACCAGTTTGACACCCCTGGCTTAGAACTAATTAAAAGAGCCTGGCTTTTCTCTGCATTCTATGGGAACATAATCCTTCAAGAACACAAAAGTTGTCATACTATAGTTCCCTGTGAGTGAAGAGATGTGATTGCTAAAGAAATGTGATGCTTTCAACAACTCTTGCTGCACTTAAACAGTTTGGGCTAGGTAAGGAATCTAAAGCTTACTTGTATTAACATAATGTGACTTTTAACAACTCCAGTTACAGAACATCCTTTTATCTGTTTAAGGGGATTAGAACTGTGAACAATTTATGCTGCCATAGTATAGAATATGATCATATTTGCATGAGGTTTTTAGCATATTACTAACCTGAATAGTCAGAAGACTGAATGCAAAGCTGCTGATCAGACTTGCAATGAAAAAAAAATCTAAAGGAGAAATCCCTTAAGCTTCATTATTTTTTTAAAAAAACAGAATTCAAATATTGTATACTGATTAATGAATATGAAATAAATGACTAAATGTTGAAAAGTTAAACTGTAATTATATTTTGCTTACACTATTGTTTATTGCATTACTTGATGTAATTTATGCAACCTACACACTGGCATAGATATAAACAGCTCAGGTCCAGATTTCTGCAATATTTTAGTACCACAGTGGGCAACTAAATGCTCTTTGAAGCTTACAAAACTTTAGAAATGATATACTTCTACAATAGACTCCCTTTAAAAATGCATCTCCACCTGCGTTTGGAAATGTGTTAAATTTTCCCGCAAATCGACTTCTTTCAGTAATATGTAGTTGTAGATGCAAAAGATGAAATGCAGTGCGCAATAAAAAGATCACACTTGTTTGTAAGCCATGATTATAGTGTTCCAGTTCGTAGGAGAAAGAGAACAAGAACAAAAGAACAGAGAGTTATAGGAGTTGTAACTTGGGGAGCAGGATTTTCTAAGGCACTGATTCACGGTGGGGCAATTTATTTTTATTTCACACCTTTTCAAAGGAGAGATCAGTGTTTGGAAAAACCCTAGGTTTCCCATCTCCCATGAGTGGTGGGAGATTAGGTGCATGCCCTCAAACTAGAACTTAAAAGTCTATGATTTTTCCACTCTAATTTCCCTAGCAGGCTGCTGCTTAGGGTGATTACAAAATTCATTGTCTTTTGCTGATTTTGACCTGAGAGCCAATTTTGTCTAGTGGTTAAGGCACCAGGCTACAAACCAGGAGACTGTGAGTTCTAGTTTCATTTTAGGCATGAGAGCTGGCTGGGTGGCTTTGGGCCACTCATTCTCTTACTGTATATCCCAACTCACCTCACAGGACTGTTGTGAGGAAAATAGGAGGAGGAAGGAATATTTGCTATGTTCACCACCTTGAGTTATTTATAAAAATAAACATGGGATAAAAAATAAGGGGTTTTTGTTTTAGGGCAGGAATAGTCTCTTTAAATCTGATGGGATTATGTAAAGGAGGGACAGTAATTAGGGCTTAACTCTGATTTTGTCTCTGGGGTTTAGAGTTTGATCCTGATTTTGTCTCCAAGGTCCTGGGAAGGATCCTTCATTTCTGGTAGGCCACAACAACTTCTTCCCTACGTAATCTGTTTTCCCATTGAATCCCTTTTATAACACTTCCTTTATCCAGTGCTTGTATGACTGGTTGGGAATTTCTAACTGTGAAAGACCAGGTCTACACACGAAGTTCCAATTAAATTGATTTATTGCTACTCATGCCTATGTAGAGGAATCTTTTCAACTAATGGTTAGCACCTGCTTGGAGTTAGAAAAGGATCCATGGAATTGACATAGGCCGCTTGTGGCTACATAGGGATTCAAGGCCGATCCCTCTTTTAACTCCATCCCTGGGTTCTGGCACTCCTTCTCCTACAAATTGACAGTATAATTTGAGTGCAGCAATAGAGCCAATCAGATGATATTTTAATATATGTTCCCATGAGAACTAAAATATCAGTCATTGAGCAAGAGGCAACCATATCACATCAGATCCATACAAAAGAGACATATGGCTGGTCCTTTACATGCAGGAGAGATGTATGCACACAGCAGTGTGTATCTGTGTCTCTGAGGCAAAACACTGAAACAGTTAGCAACAGTTCACAAACAATTTTGTATTAATGATGCTCAAATCAGTTCCATGGGAAACAGGGCTGAAATAATTCTCTCTCTCTCTCTCTCTCTCTCTCTCTCTCTCTCTCTCTCTCTCTCTCTCTCTCTCTCTCTCTCTCTCTCTCTCTCTCTCTCACACACACACACACACACACACACACACACACACACACAAACACAGACACAGACACACACACACACACACAGAAAAATACTCACATCCCTCCTCCTCCTTTTTACCTTGTGGGCATAAATCCATTTAGTCAGATTAAATAAAAGTGGAAGAGGGATGCCCTTGGTGAAAAGCCTTCAAACAAAAGGAGTTTCTTTGCAAAAGCCATAAATGTTTAAATATGTTACTGATTCCAGAATAAAATGCCTGCTTTTTAGAGCAGGCTTTCCCTTGTAAACCTGTTTGTGAGAGCCTTGAGTAGTTTTTATATCTCCTCTTTTATTATTTATGAAATGGCTTTTCTTTGGAACATTCTCAGGTGCTCTGAGACCCTGGCACGATCAGGAAGCTTTTCAAAAGACATTTCCATCTCCTAATCCTTCTGTCTATACAAACCAAATATTGATCTCTTTAGTAAACTAACCTGTACTAGTAAAGACTGTAAAAAGAATGTTTATTCTGCTTTGGGGGCCCTGACAGCTGCTGAATGGTTGGATTATGATGTCACAGTCATAATAAATATACTATAAACATGGGAAATGCAGAGAAATAAAACATGAAAGAAAAATTTTGAGCTCTATTGAAGCATGCTATGGCTTTTTTTAAAACAAAAGTTGTGGATGTCCTTATTTTATACGCTATAACTTCACTTTCAGTTTCTCTTTATTTTCAAAAAGGATCCAGAAAGGCATGGTTGAGCATTTGAAGATAGAAAATTCAGTGACTTGTTTCTGAAGTATAATGCATTTCCATTAGAGTTTAACTGAGTTCAAATGGTGCACAGAAAGTCACTAGGTGGCACTAAGCTTTAGTTCTTTATTTGTGAAAATGTGGGAATTTGAATGCCATATTGTCAGAGATTCTCCTGTGAAAACAAAGCCTGGAAAAAGTTTGCAATGTACAGTACGTTGCATACTAACACCTGCTTTCCCCTCCCCCATAGAACAGTTGCTCAAATCTAAATCCATTGATTCAAAACTAAATTAACATGTCTTTGATGTTCATAGGTAAACTCTGCGTGAGCAACCATCTGATTTGCATTGATGGTAATTTATCTGATGATTTGATTTATACCTGATCTTTCCGAAACCTGAAATACTACTTGAGGTTTGCAAGAATAGGCATCAGTATAATTGCAGAAATCCATTCTGCAAAACTTGTCAAAACCGTGATTGAGAGCACTGTGAAAATATAAGTAAATCACGTGTGAGAGTTGAATAAAATGGAGATTCCAAATCTCTGACAGTGGGGGATTTGTTCAGCTCTTGGTGAATTTCTTGGATAATGGAATAGCAATACAGAAATTGTTTGGTCCTCTTATTTGTTTGGTCCTCTAGTTTTGTCTTAAAATTGTAGCCCTGTTCTCAGGCAGAATGAAGCTTGAAAGAAGAATTATATATCTGAAGGGTAACAGGAGTTTCTTGGCAAATAGGACTAAGAAGCCAGCAGGAATTTGATTTGATCAATTGTTATACTAACTTATTTTGCTTCAGTGTGCAGACCTGAACGTCATTCTGAAACACTGAGCAATGTGACACGGAGCATGGACACAAAGGCCTTTGAATCATCTAATGTTCTGTCTGCACCGGTCCCACAAGTCTGAACAAAGGAGAATTTCTACTTTTAAGAGATATATTCATGTATTTTGAACTGATTTTTTAAAAAAATGTCCCTTGATGTACCATGGAATTTTAGGTGAAAACTAGTAGAAATGCAATGGGCCTGAAATAGACTTAATCCATTCCTAGGTACATTATGGCTTAACTTCTTACGAGATATTTGTAATTGTAGGGTGTAAATATTTTCCAAGTAAATATTTTCAGAAGTCTAACGGGAGAGTTTATTAACATACGAAAATAGAAAGAAGTCACTCACTGCAGTTGTTAAATGAAAAGGTAAGGACCTTCAGAATATCAAGATTTTATTTGACACACTCCAAATGGTTAATGGATTGGAGCTGCTAATTCACAGAACAGGTAACACAGATGCCACAAAGGTATAAAGCACCAATTTAGCAGGATACCATCTGTCATTCATTCTGTAAAGTGGTTGCAAGTGAGGTCATATCCACTGTCCTCATCTCTCTGATTCCTTTGAGATGATAGGAAGAAGCTTCATCAAACCAAAGCTTACTTTCTATCTAAAGCTAAAGTACATTTACTTTCAGTGTGCTTCTTTACCATTTGATGGTCTTGTTATTTTTCTAGGCAAGCAGACAAATGAAAGGCTGGGCTGTTGCTCCTATTATTGCCACCAATTATTTTTGTTGTCTAAAAAAAACCTAAGGCATTCTAGGAAAGAATGGTGACTTGGATGTCTGGTACTTGCTTTGCATAACCAGTTTGTTTATGTATTTATTCTCTTTTAATTTAGAGAAAATAAGGTGGAATTCCAAACAAGCGGCACAATGGCCCAGAGGAGAAGATGCTTGCTATTGTGTAGTGTGTTCTAGACCGCATGGAAGACGTCAGGCCACAGGGTACAGCATAGCAGCTCTTTATTGTGGGTAGAACTGAACTAGGGATTTGGGGTTACTTGAGTCCTTATATATACCTGGCCAGGTATTCACCTGGCCAATCCATTTGAACCTGGTATTCCCGCCAAAAAATAGCCCAATCCGCATCAGTCCCAGTACAGTGCCACCTGGTGGTATAAGTAACGCTGTTGCTGTGTTGTAACCCAAAACCATACACAACACCCCTTCCCTTTTAAGAACAAACAATAATGATTCACACAACAACTACACACTAAAATACATTGAGTACACTTAACCATTACACGTCAGTTCTACCATGCCCTTCTGCCCTCTCATGACCTAACATAGTCAGCCAGATAGGTTGGAGGCCTCTTTACCCGTGATGACCGCCTTAGGGTTTCCCCTTTGACTTGGACACCAGGGTCAGTGGATATGGCTTGGTTGGGCTTCTCGTGTTGACTCGTCCCCTGGTCAGACCCTGCAGCTGGATTGTCCTGAACGTGCTGAGGCGGTTGTTGTCTGTGCTGACCCAGTCTCTCCAGGAACAGTTCTGGGTCCCTGAAGTCTTCCACCAGTTCAGGTTCTTCATGTTGGTCTGTTGGTTGCGAGGAATGGCTCTCCTGTTGATTTTTTTCCAGTGGCCTTTCAGGAACCCGTCTCCTAACTTGGTCTATGTGTCGTCGGATCAGACAGTCCCCCTCCACCCTTACAATGTAGGACAAGGGCCCTGTTCTGTCAACCACCATGCCAGGAATCCACGCATGTCCCAGCCCATAGTTCCTGGCCCAGACCAGTTCACCTGTGTTTAGTTCCCTAGTTGGGTTGGGTTGCACTGTCTCTGCAGCCACCCTGTCGGGGTGTAGCCTGTCCAGCTTGGTGATGAGCCGTCTGCCCCAACGCAGTTCTGCTGGGCTCTTCCCTGTTGCTGTGCAAGGTGTGGAATGTTGAGCCAGTAGGAACTGAGCCAACCTATGATGCCAGTCCCCACTGATGATGTGCTTCAAAGCGTCTTTTGTTGTTCTCACCATGCGTTCTGCTAATTTATTGATCGACGGGTGAAAAAGCGCGGATGTGACATGCCTAATCAAGTTGGCCTTCATGAAATCCTGGAATTCAACAGAGGTGAATTGTGGGCCATTATCCGAGACCAACACATCAGGAAGGCCATGTGTGGCGAAGAGACCCCTGAGCACTTGGATTGTCCTAGCCGAGGTCATGCTAGTGACTGGTACTACCTCCAACCATTTGGAATGGCTATCTACCACCACTAGGAATAGTTGACCCTGGAATGGACCAGCGTAATTGATATGGATCCTGGACCATGGAGTGTGTGTTGCCTCCCATTTGTGGACAGGCACATGTGGCAGTTCAGGCCTGGACCTTTGGCATACATAGCAACTGTGCACCTGTTCCTCTATGGCCTTGTCAAGGCCTGGCCACCACAGGTAACTCCTAGCTAATGCCTTCATCCTCACTATACCTGGGTGCCCTTCATGTAATGAATCTAAGACCCTGTCCTTTCGTCTCTCAGGGACGATGACCCTGCTACCCCACAAAAGGCATCCCTTATGGGCAGACAACTCATGCCTCTGACTAAAATATGCTTGAAATTCTGGACCTGGGCTCTTCTCTTGCCACCCAGTGACCACCCATGCCAGGACTCTGCTCAGGACCCTGTCAGCTGTTGTTTCTGTGGCAATGTCCTTTGCGTGTAAAGGGCATTCGGGTAATTCCTGGATGGCCAGTATTTGTTCTGCAGGTGCTGGATCGGGTTCAGTGTGTGTTAGAGGTAGCCTACTTAGTCCATCAGCGTGACTCATATCCTTTCCTGGTTTATGCACTAGTTTACAGTTGTACGTGGATAGGAATATGGACCACCTGAGCATTCTAGGAGATAGGATTTGGGGGGTTTGCTTGTCTGTCATGAACAACCCTAACAAGGGCTTGTGGTCTGTGAATATGGTGAATTGTCTGCCATACAAGCAGTCATGGAATTTTTAAACTCCTATTTTAACCACTATTGCCAAGGCTTCCTTATTGATTTGTGCGTAATTCCTCTCAGCCATTGACAGTGTCCTGGAATAATAGGCAATGGGTTTTTGTTCTCCATTCTCTTCTAAATGACTCAAAACTGCACCCACTCCATAGGGAGAAGCGTTACACGCAATGCAGATGGCCTTTTTCTCTATGAAATGAGTGACAGTGGAATTACTTGTAGTTCTTTAAGAGCTTGAAAACTCTGCTCATGAACCCTGGTCCAGGTCCAAATAGCTTTATTGTCTAATAGTCTGTGTAAAGGCTCAGCAATGGATGCTTTGTGTGGCAAGAATGCATGATAGAAATTCAGTAAGCCCAGAAAAGCTTGCAACTCTGCTTTGTTCTTGGATGTGGGGGCCATTTTTATTGCCCTTACCTTGGAGTCAGTGGGATGGATTCCCTTGGCATCGATCCTGAACCCAAAAAATTCTGTGGATGCAACCCCAATTTGACATTTGTCCTTCTTAAGTTTGAGTCCTGCAGCACGAAACCTACTTAAAACTGCCTGTAACCTTTCAGCCAGTACTTCTTCTGAATCCCCAGCAATGAGGACATCATCAAAGTAAGGGCATACCCCCGGAATGCCCTTCAGAGTCCTCTCCATCACCTCCTGAAAAATTCCTGGAGCTACAAAGACACCGAACTGTAAACGGTTAACTCCGAAAGCTCCTCTCTGTGTTACAATTGTCTGAGCGTCAGCTGTCTCCCTGGTAACCGGGAGTTGCTGGTACGCCTGTGCGAGGTCTAGGTTTGCAAAGATGGTGCCACCCTGTAAGGAGGAGAGGATGTGGCTGATCGTCGGAACCGGGTAAGCATGCGGATTGAGGGCCCGGTTTACCGAAGCCTTATAATCCACACAAATTCTCACTTCACCATTAGCTTTTAGTGGGGTGACAATGGGGGTCTCCCACTCTCCCCCTTCTATCAGTTCTAACACCCCCTGCTCTACTAACTTATCCAATTTGCTCTCAACCTTGTGCTTGAGGGAAAAGGGAACTTTCCGGAGTTTAATTCTCACAGGTAGCACATTTGGTTTCAATTTAAATTTAATGGGGGGCCCATTGTACTTGCCTAATTTTCCATTGAATACATCTGCAAACGTTTTGCAGATGGATTTGAGGCTTCTGGCCTGGGTGCTATGGATTCCCGAGATCCCTATGCCCAGAGCCTCAAACCAATCTAACCACACTAAACTAGTCCTCCAGCCCTCGGCCACAAGAACATCCAAGTGCCCAGAGAAGTCTCTAAAAGCCACCGATAGAGTAGTCTCCCCCCTAATTTTTACCGGGGCATGTTGAAAATCGGTTAACTTTAAACTGGTAGGTCTCAGTCAAGGCCACCGCTTGCTCCAGCCGCAAACAGTTTTAAACATCTCATAAGAAATTATTGAGACAGCGGAGCCGGAGTTGAGCTCCACCTTGCAAGGTACACCTTGCAAACGGACCTCTAGTTTAATTTTGGGGGTGATCAGCCGGTTGATTCCCATGTGGGAAACGGCCCTCTGGGTCTCAAAAAAATTGGTGGTGATGTGCTGGGGGGTCTTTAATACCTGTCGGTGACGTGACCATCAGTTGCAATTCATGGAGGCTGTCCCGGGAGCAATTCCGGCAAACAGCTGCAATGTGTCCTGTCTTGCCGCATGCCCGACATTTTGCAGCTCGGAATTTGCACACCGCCCTCGCATGATTTGCCCCGCAGCCAGCACATTTTGGGGTGGAATCTCTGCAACTGCAGCCAATACATTTGTTGCATTTGCTGGCCGTTGTTAGCTTCCGCTGATTTCCTTGATTGTCGCACCGCGGTTGTCTTTGATGTACAGCATCAATCTCTGCCTCCTCACTCGCTTCACCGCTCCCGCCGTTCGCAGCTTCCCCGCAATGGATGGCTCCTCCTGGGCTGCTAGATTGGGAATGATGGGTCACGTGAACTTCTCCTGCGGCGGCCTCGTTAGCCAAGATCTCATCTTGAGCATCTTGGAGCGTGATGTCGGGTCTGGCGTATAGGCATTGTTGAAGTTTTTTGTCTCGGAGACCACACACCAGGCGATCACGAAGCCGTTCTTCTAAGTTGCTGAATTTGCACAGGTGAGCGGTCTCTCTCAGGGCTGGAATGAATTTAGTGGCTGACTCCCCCGGCCGTTGAAAATGATGTTCGAACTGGCCTTGCCAAGCCAGCTCCGACATTGGCATTTTGAAATGTGCATTTAGCTTCTCTGCGAGGTCCTTATACTTTACAGTCTCGATCACTTCTGGCGCGAACAGGCTGACGGCCAGATCATGGATCGCTGGCCCGCTCATGCAGGTCAGAATTGCTGCTTTTTGATTGTCATCAGTGATGTGGTTGGCCCGTAGGAACGCTTCAACCTGGCTCAGGTGTGAAGCCCATCTCTCGGGATTGTGAATGTCAAACACCGGAATTTGGCCGAATTGTGCCATGGCGTGTCCGGTCCTGTGGAATCTGCTTTGGTGAAGGAGTTGGGGAAAGATGCCTTTTTCTTCTACCCTAGTGACTTCAGCTCTGAGAGAAGCAGTATCCCACCTTCGTCGCCACTATTGTGTAGTGGGTTCTAGATCGCATGGAAGACGCCAGGCCACAGGGTACAGCATAGCAGCTCTTTATTGTGGGTAGAACTGAACTAGGGATTTGGGGTTACCTGAGTCCTTATATATATATGGCCAGGTATTCACCTGGCCAATCCATTTGAACTTGGTATTTCCACCGAAAAATAGCCCAATCCGCATCAGCCCCGGTACAGTGCCACCTGGTGGTATAAGTAATGCTGCTGCTATGTTGTACCCCAAAACCATACACAACACTTGCCTCACACTTGGACAGGTTGAGAGTCCAAACCTAGGCAGCGACAGATGTTTCTCTATCAGGCACAAAGAGAAAATATCTGCTGTGTACTCCACATAGGCATCAGGAAGGGTATCAGGCCAGTAAATGCTCAGCTCCATTCAGTTGTGCCGACTTCACCCTGAAGCAAGGGATTACAGGGTTGTAAAAAGAAAAAGAAAAATCATGGAAAATTGTTGTTTGTAGGCATGTTTTCAAAAGCCATGTTGGGGATTCAGAATTAATAAAAGTAAGTCATTAAGGCTGAGGAGGCCAATCATTTTTTTCACTTAGAAATGAAAACTTCCTTGATTTAGAGGCCACATATAGGGGCTATGACAACATGGGTAGAGACTTTTTCCTCCCTTTTTCCTGGCTCCCTTTTTCTTCTCAGTTTCCCCCCACTTTTCTCTCTAACTACTGTTTTACTGAGAATGTGCCCCAAATCACTTTTATTCTTTTTGAAGTCTTAGTTTGATAAAGCTTCGTCCTATCATCACAAAGGAATCAGAGAGACGAGGATAGTGGATATGACCTCACTCACAACTACTCTGCAGATCTATGGCTATAAAATTAGTTCAGGAACTGCCGGTTCACGGTAATGACTATGTAATTTTTTTTTGCAAGGATTGCACAAAATTACATTTAGCCTAATGCTTAGTTATTTATCTTAATCTTGACTTCACCGTCATTAGCCCATTATCGTGATCTCGGCAATTCCTCCTGCATTTCATTGGTTTATTTGTTTGATTTATATCCTGCCTTTCTAGCCAGAGGGCAGAAAGCAGAAATATTGCTTTCTCCACAATGATGCACACTTTTATTTACATCTTTAAGAACAAAAGATGATTAACATGGAAGCGGAACCTGCTGTGAACCACCCAATTTCAGTTTAAGCTAGAAGGCCTCACCTAACGAAACCAGGGAGATAATTACTAGGTAGGCAGAATGTCAATTTACAATCTGTTGCTACTAATTATAATTTGATGGAGAATAAATCACAGAGGCATCTATCTATAAGCAAACCTTTGCAGGGCCAATGAGTCCGCATTCCACAATATTTCTACCCCGTAAAATGAACAATGACTATTAAGATACAGTATATTCAATAAGAAACACATCATGTTTCAGAATCTGTACTTTAGATTTGAGATTTAAAATCTGGACGGCCTTTATTGAAATCTTATCAACACCTCTGAAAGGCATCTCTCCAGGGCACATTCCTTATAGAAGCTTCACACCATCTCAGATGCTGTGTTTGACAGTTTATTGTATTTTTCAGCTAAAATCAAGTGCAGATAATCCTCAACTTACGACCACAGTAGAGCCCAAAATTTTTGTTGCCAAGTGAGACGTTGGTTACATGAATTTTGCCCCATTTTCCAACCTTTCCTACCTCAGTTGTTAAATCACTACAGCTGTTAAATTAGTGACATGGTTGTTAAGTGAACGTGGCTTCTCCATTGAACTCGGCTTGTCAGAAGGTCACAAAAGGTGATTACATGATCCCGGGACACTGCAACCATCATAAATATGAGTCAGTTGAATTTTGATCACGTGATGGTGGGGATGCAGTATAGTTGTAAGGGTGAAAAATGGTCACAACTCACCTTTTTCAGTGCCATTTAACACTAAATGAACTGTTATAAGTTGAGGACTACCTGTAAAATAGAAAATCTAAATCCATCTGGTGTAGCATGTTATTCCAATTTGTAGATCTGCAGTGGCAAAAGAATTGGTAGGAGAGTTGTTGGCACTTAACATGGAAATGTGCTTTGTGCAGCACAGTGTTTGCCTTCTTCCACCTGACAATCCTGTAATGGTGTTTGGTAAGCTTGTTGCTTTAGTTGAAATACTGATCTTCAGCTGCTCTTCAGATATGTCTGCTTTGAACTGAAAACCACAAGTTAGTTGACCTTTTCTCACATGGCGCCAAAATACAAGATATATCTTAGATGGGGTAATGTAAATTGTTCTCTCCCTCCCTTTCTCTCTCTCTCTCTCTCTCTTTCTTTGTCTGTGCATATGTGTATGTGTGAGAGAGAAGGATTTATGCTGCCAGTGGGTACTAAACAAACTGATACTAATAGACTAAAGTAGTATTAAATCAGTGGAGGAGCAATGTACCTACTACAATAACATTTGACAATGGTTTTATTTCACTTGTTCTGACATGCCTCCTCATGTGCCAAGTGAAATGTGTCTTTTGAGAAGTATTTAGAAGCGAAATAAGCCTGGCTTCTTCTACCGAAATTATAGGGCAGAATCTGGAAATTTCCTAGTTCATAATAGGTCATACCTTTCTACACTGTGCTAGCATTTGTCCTCCTCCCTAATCTACTGAAACAATACAATAATTTTAACTTAATGTGACTATTCTCAGAGATAGGAAACTCTATAAAGATTTTGGTTGGGATACAACAAGAATACCAGCAGTCATATGTGAATCTTCACATAGCTGAAATAACATATACAAGTAACAATATACAAGTAACGATAGCAATAGCGCTTATATACCATTTCACCATGCTTTACAGCCCTCTCTAAGCAGTTTACAGAGTCAGCATATTGCCCCCCCCCCCAACAATCTGTGTCCTCATTTTACTGACCTCGGAAGGATGGAAGTTTGAGCAGTGAGAATCGAATCGCTGGCAGTCAGCAGAAATAGTCTGCAATACTGCCTTCTAACCACTATGCCACCTCATGTGCCAAAGTAGGAGGTTTAAATCAAATCAAAACCCTTATTATGCTCAAGGAGGAGGAGACATAAACAAATGTAAGAAATATCAGATTCATTTGAGAACACCAAAGTTTGTTGTTTTGTTATTGTTGTTGTTCAATTGCTAAACTATGTCCCACTCTTCCCAATCCCATGGACCATAGCATGCCAGCCCCCCCCCCCATCCTCCACTGTCTCCTGGAGTTTGTCCAGAGTCATGCCCACTGTGTCGATGACACTATTTAAACATCTCATCCTCTGCCACCCCCTTCTCCCATTTGCCTTCTGTCTCTTGCAACATTAGGATCTTTTCCACTGAGGCCTCTCCTCTCATTAAGTGGCCAAAGTATTTGAGCTTCAGCTTGACTTTCTCTCCTTCCAAACAACAGTCAGGGTTGATTTCCTTTAGGATTGACTGATTTCATCTCCTTGCAGTCCAAGGGACTCTCAAGAGTCTTCTCCCACACCACAATTCCAAACACCAAAATTTAGTAGAAGTAAAAAAAAAAGAAAGTCTTTGCAGATAGCAACAAAAGAAGTGGAACTTACATGGCCCACCACAACTGATATTAATGTTAACTGTTGAGCAAACCAATGGAAAATAGAGGAAGAAGCAAAAATGGAATTCACCATCCAGAATGTATGACACAACTGAACAGTTATATGCTGTATCACAAGGTTCTTTATTACTCACTTACTGTTATGTGTAACTTCTAATTTATTTACTTGCATAAATATAACCAGGAAAGAAAAAATATATGGTAGAGTTCCTATCTGGTTTGTATCTTCCCTCTAGTAGGACCTTAGCAAGGTTCTGATTTTCAGTCTCATTTTCAATATCAGTGCCTTTTTGATTGAGTTTCAAGATGGGAAACATTGAAAAAGTTGCCAATTTCATTCAGCTGCTTAACTGAAAAACCAGTAGATATAGATATAGATATATACAGTAGATATATATAGATACAGTGTTTTTTTTTTTTTTAAGTGATGGAACTGTGCTGTCACTGGGAGTGATGTCGGTGTCTTGCTGCGGAATCGCTGCCCATCCTTTGCACCCCCGCCCCTGCGGCTCAGAGCTACATGCCACGGGGATTCCCCTCCCCACAGCCGCCATGGGGATTCCCCTCCCTGCAGTTGCCACGCCGCTGCCCATGCTGAGGCCCCACCCGGAGCTGCTCTGAACCCCGACCCAGAGCTTTGTTCCTCATGGCAGTGGTCTCCAGCACCAAACAGCCTCTTTCCAACCACATCCAGAAAAATTTGTAACAAACATTGGAATTCTCAAGGCCATGTTTGGTATTTCCCAGCAATCTGTTACTGGAAGGAAAAAGCAATCCCTGCTGCATTACTGATCCCAGAGAAGCATTTGCATGTATGCAGGTATCCTTAGGGTGCCATAGTTATGGATGAGAAATATTGGTTGCAAAGTTGGCATTTCTGGATGTAATACAGATATTTTGGACTTATTTTTTTTTTGCATGTTTGATATTTTTTAAAAGGCATATGCTACTGACTACGTTTATGCACATATGTAACATCTTTTGCTAGGATACATGACCATTGCTTGTCCACAATGTGAAAAATGAAAGATTGTGACTAAACAAAATTTTAATGTACAGATAATATCACCAGAAATTATTTTAGCCTTTTTAATAAATGTTGTTATTGATGTTAAGCTCACCATGGAAAACATATATTGTTATGCATATACTAGGTTAATTATTTAAAGACTGAAGTGCAACATAACTAGATTCTAAATAATCTATTTTTCAAAACACAAAACAGTCCAAACAGTAAAAGTAAAGTCCAAATTAAGAATATTTCATTCTTAAGAATTGTTTAATTTAAAGCGGTTTAGTTGTAATAGATGGTTATAGATTCAAAATAGTTTTCAAGTGTGTACAAAAGATACTATTTTTTTCTAGCATCAGCTAAATTAGACATATTACATTGAGAAAAAAACATTTCTCATTTCTTTCCTGTTACCTTTATTGATTTCATTGCAGAGTTGTTAACATAGGAAATAGATTATTTTGTTATCTAATTTTACCTTCCAAAAGACAGAAGCAGATAAAAAATGTGAGGTTCTTTCCTGTTGGCTTTTTTGAATTAGCTGTTTTAGATTCTAAAAGTTTAGTTCCTAAAGAAGTAACCTTGTAAATAATTTTAATGTCCTCCTCTAGTGCAGGGTAGGCAATCTTGGCTCTTTTATGACTCAAGGACTTCAACTCCCAGAATTCCTGAGCCAGCATGGCTCACCTTGGAAACCTCTCTCTTTCCCCTCAGCATGGCTGGCTCAGGATTTCTGGGAGTTGAAGTCTACGAGTCATAAAATAGAGCCAAGATTGCCTACTCCTAAAGCCAATAGGGGGAGCTTTTTTCTTTTTCTTTTTGCAAAAAAAAAAAGGTGCCAGAACGCTCTTCTGAGCATTCTATGAAAAAAAAAAGCCCTGGATAGATAGATGGATAGATAGATAGATAGATAGATAGATAGATAGATAGATAGATAGATATAGATATAGCTAAAGATATAGATATAGATATAGATATAGATATAGATATAGATATAGATATAGATATACATATAGATATAGATATTGTTATTTATATATGCCCTGTTAACCGCCCTGAGTCCTTCGGGAGAAGGGCGGTATAGAAATTGAATAAATAAATAAATAGATATAGATATAGATATAGATATAGATATAGATATAGATATAGATATAGATATAGATATAGATATAGATATAGATATAGATATAGATATAGATATAGATATAGATATAGATATACAGTTACATACATACATGCATACATATGAAGGCAATTTGGAAATAAACCTCCGTTTGAGCATGTGCAAGAAATAGGCGGGGAAAGTGACACCCATGGTCCCATGGTGCCATGCATAGTAGTTCAGTAGGCAGTGAGGAGTGGAAAAGGAAGGTTGTGTTGCAGTTGACTCATCCGCTAGATCAATTGAAAATGAACCCTGCCATAGAAAATCCCATCAAACAGCAATCAATGGTGTGGCGTCATACATACTCACCAAAGAAACCCAAAAAAGCTCAGCAAACATTGTCTGCCAGAAAGGTTATGGCAACAGTATTCTGGGATGCCAAAGGAGTACTGCTAGCGAAGTTGCTTCATGATGCTGTTACAGGGTGGCTTCATTCCCAGTCAGGAGGTTTTTTTCAAGAAGGAATTTCAAACCTTGTAAGATATTATGACAAGTGCCTCAATTTGAATGGTAGTTATGTCAAAAAGTAATGCAATGTTGTAGTTTTCTAATGTGTATAATAAAAGTTCTATGTCTGCAAGTGTTTGTCATTGATAACCAAACGGAGGTTTATTTCTGAATTGCCCTCATATTTGCTCAAGCATTTTTATACTCTCCCACTTAAGACTCTGGACAGTTTGCAATAGCAATAATGTTAAGAAATATGTGTAAACACCAATAAAAATGCACATAAATATAAACAAAAGTCATTACATATGACCTCCCGTTCCTTGAGATTAGCATATTTGAGAGCATAAATGTTAGAGATATATCTATGGTTTCTACTATTCCGTTAAGATCTCTGCCAAGGAGACTCTATTGATCTTCTCTTTGGAAGGATCCCAGGGCCAATATTTCTCCAATAAGATTTTCTGATTCTTCTTCAGTTTTGTTAACTTTTCATTTATCATTTTTTTGGCATTGCTGAGACTGGATTTCATGTGACCTGCACATTCTGAACCCATTTTATCATTTAAAACTTTTGAATTCCCCCACCTAAAATGGTTGCTGCTGTACTTGCCCAATTTAAGTGGGACCATTTACATCTGTACAAAGTCTGATGCTGCCTCAGATTTTAAAGCTGTGCTAAACCAGTTGTGCCTATGAATCTTTGTCATTATGTTATTACTGTTGGCTTGTCATTGAAAACCTTCATATGTTACATGATTGACTCCCTCATACGATCAGCCCAGAAGTGTGACTCTCATTACCAAGATAATCATGTGGTTGTGTCCATAACCACGAGTACAACTATGTCATTCTTCACAAACAGAAAACTCAGTTGTGCTGTCCTGGAGTTTCTGGTGACTCATTGGTTCTTATTCACTTACTGCAAGCCACACACATGTCACCCAGACAGTATATGACAGAAGACACAAAATGGTCAGAAAACAGAGGCAATTTGTTCTCGAAGCTTAGGAAATCCTCCCATAGCCAGCATTGCATCTCTACACACCGCCTAAAAATATTGTGCTCATGTCATCTAGATGAGAGCAATTACAACATGTTCTGGAAGTATTTTCCTAAATGAAATGCTTTTTTAGCAGAAATGTCCTGCATACTTACAATCACCTTTTTGTCCAGTATAAAGACAGAAATGAAGTGGGAGACAGCCCCTTATTCAGAATAAAAAAATATATCAGGTGTCATTTTGGGGTGCTTCCTGAGACCATTGGAAATGGGCTGATATTTATCCTGTCACATCCCTGGATCTTCAGATGAAAATACAAATCAAGATGATGCATTTTCTAAATCTGACATGGAAAAGCCTTCATGCTCTCTGAGCTTGGTTGTTTTTCTTGCAAATGTTTCATTATCAAACTAGGTAACGTCATGAGAACCAACATGATTTTTATTGTTAAGATTGCAGTAACTTGTAAGTCTGAAAGTACCTCTCCCCTCCCTTAGTTTTACTATCCCTAAAACTGAGAAGGATCCTTCTGAGATGCTCTCTTCATCCCCATCCGTTCTTTGGTCTCAGATTTTGTTCATCAAACTGTTGTCTAGTCTGTAGTCATTCCCACCGACCATTACACTATTGCTGCTTCTGATCTATTTCTGGAAATTCAGGCAACAATCCAAGCATCTGTCTCACCTTGAGAGGCACCATGGACAAAGGGACAACTGTGAACTCATGACCTTTCTGATCTGACTGATTCCAGCTGTGCTCAGATAATGGTTGGCTACTTTCTGCATTTAAGTCCCTGAGTTGAGTATTGCACTGGAACATGCTCTATGCCAATCCAATCTGGTGTGCTTTGTAGCTTGATTTCTCCCTTGAACAAGACAAAAACCTAACTTCGCTCATTCTCTGACTCTTGCCTAGGCATAAGGAACTTTTGCTTTCCTCAAACTCAGATACGCTGTTTTTTATTTCAGCTGTGAGGGCTTCTGCCAGTTTACCACTTTAGGCCATTAATAACTTAGCCAGGAAGTTATTATTGGTGGGCCAGACATATTGTTTTCATATCAGCACAGCTTTTTGTCCTGAAAGGCATGATGGACAAAAAATATAAAGAAAGAAAGAAACCCTGCACTCCTCCAATTGATGGTTTTATTTCATTTTAACAAGAATACCATTTTTTTTCTGGTTTCATAATGGCTGTTGAAAAAAAACAAACAATACAATTATGGGAAGACACATTAAGGGAGAAATAAAATGGCCATAAAAAAACCAACACTGCTGCTGAGAAACAGGCCGCAATAACAAAAAAATGAGTCTCTTCCAACCTCTAAAAACCTCTTAAAATTCTTCTAAAACTCCTCTTATGAGAAGTTAGCTGGCACCAGCTAAAGATGAGGACAAATTCTTCCACCAAACTTGAATGAGAACAAACATTGACTATCTGCCTTCCAGGTTATCCATTGCAGTGGTAATGCAAATCAGGCTAGTGTTCAAGTCTCTGACTTTACAAATCTGTTAGGTTACAAATGACATTGTGTGAGGCACAATGACTTTCATTTTCTTCCAAAATATCCCACATTCATACAGCTGAAATACTGTCCTCTAAGACAACTTTTCTTGGCAAGACTTCAGAGGTGATTTGCCATTGCTTCCTTCCTAGGGCTGACTGAGGATGGCTAGGCCAAAGTCATCCAACTGGCTTCATGCCTAAGGCCGGGATAGAACTCGCCCTCTCCCAGTTTCTAGCCTGATGCCTTGAGCACCATGTCCAAACTGGCTCTTTACTTGTTCCTGTATCTCATCTATGTCTTCAAGGTCCTCAATGACTACATGTTTACGAATAAAAAAAGGCAAAAATACATATAAAAGGACCACGGATGAATCAGAGAAACCAACACCTAATCCGAACTGAAACAAAAGTAAGCTATCTATAAGGAGCACCACAACTACTTTAACCCAAGATCTGGAGAACCATCGGATTTTGAATACAGAACATTGTAAGGGTGGTCTCTACTTGCATCACTTCCTGACCCTAACTGGTAATAGTAGAAATTAATATAGCCATTTTCTGAGCATTGGATTGAGCCATTTAGGCTCAGAAATAGCAATTAATAGCAACTAGTCTTCACAAAATATGTGATCTTATTTTCTAATATTGTATTTCCGAATTTTCCATTGTAGTCTAGTTTCATACTCATCTTACACGTTCACAACAGTCCTTGCTGTTTCAAGGACACTGTCTTGTGTTTTCAGTGGCTCCTTGCTGAACCCTGTACAATGCAAATAAACTGCCATGGATCTATACTTGTCCTAAAATAAATGGCACCGAGAGAAAAAAAGTTGTTATGATATATAATGCATACTGATTGTATGTAACATGTTGAGCAGGTTTAATCAGGTGGCCTCAGCAATTCTATGTTCTGTTGACTTTGATGAAAAAAAAATAAACTTGAAACTTCCACTGTGGCCCTTACCTGTGGAGCATTTTTACCCCCAGAGGTGAGAACTGCTTCCCTAAGAGTGTCAAAACAGGGCTTTGCAGTTGCCTTGGGGGTCCAAGGGGGAGTGTGTTGCTCAGAGTTGGAGGTGGTTGATGGAGTAAGAAGAATAAATCTATCCCATCCGTCTCCTAGTTCTGTTTTTTTTTTGGGGGGGGTATAGTTTTAATATTTTAATTTGCATAGTTTAATATTTTAATCATTTTAAATTTAGCTTTTTATAATCTGTAAGCCACCCAAAGTCATCTTATAGGGGAGATGGGAGGCATAAAATTTAGTAAAATAAATAAATACACAAATAAATAAGAAACTAAAATGAATGAATGAGTGAGTCAATCAATCAATGCTAAAAAAAGGTAACAGGTATGAAAAATAACTGTCCAAAGGCCTTTTGATGCCAAAACCTGTAGATTTCTGGGGAAAAGGGCTGAAGATTTTGAATGCCATTGCTTCCACTATAGCTCAACAAACAAGGAAACACCATGTCCAGTTCAGCACCATCTGTAGTTCCATGCCTAAGTCAAATGCACAGTTCTTGTCCACCTTAAGGACATCTCCATCAGTAGATGGTTAAATAAAAAGAGCTGACATCGTGGTTCTCTCCAGTGGTGGGATTCAGCCAGTTCGCACCACTTCGGCAGAACCGGTAGCTAATTTTTTGTTTCCCAGGCCCAGAATGGACTTCCGGAAGTGGCATCCACACAGAGAACTGATTCTTCACATATTTGAAACCCACCACTGGTTCTCTGTCTCCCTCTCTCTCCCCCCCTCTCTCTCTCTAAAACACACACAAACACATACACAAAACTAAGCATGAATTTCATTGGAGCCTGGTAGCCCATGTTCCTTCATTTTCTTATTGTGAGACTGGCTGATTTCCTACAGAGGAAATGGGTCCTATACCTGGATTATAATGAGCCACTAATAACATGGATTCAGTACTGTAATGTCAGTACTGAAATAAAATGCCCCTTCCCAATGCACATACCTCATATAAATAATAAAGAGTTTTGTCCACCTCTGTACAGTGCAATACAGGAACACGAAAAAATATTGCATGCTCTCTTGGACTAATTGTCTGTGTAGCCCAGTGTATTTCTATCTTTTGGCAGCAGATTTCCAGGGCCTCTGGCAGAGGTGCTTCCCATCACTTACCTCTAGATAAATTTAAGTGCAGATGGCCAGGACTGAAAGTGAGTCTGTCTGCATACAAAAGCTGTACTGTACTACAAAGGTCCTCTCCAAAGCCAACTTCTCTTCTCTTCTCTTCTCTTTTTCTCTTCTCTTCTCTTCTCTTCTCTTCTCTTCTCTTCTCTTCTCTTCTCTTCTCTTCTCTTCTCTTCTCTTCTCATTTCTTATTTATTTCTTATTTCCTATTCTATTCTATTCTATTCTATTCTATTCTATTCTATTCTATTCTATTCTATTCTATTCTATTCTATTCTATTCTATTCTTATTTCTTATTCTATTCTATTCTATTCTATTCTATTCTATTCTATTCTTATTTCTTATTCTATTCTATTCTATTCTATTCTATTCTATTCTATTCTATTCTTATTTCTTATTCTATTCTATTCTATTCTATTCTATTCTATTCTATTCTATTCTATTCTATTCTTATTTCTTATTCTATTCTATTCTATTCTATTCTATTCTATTCTATTTTATTCTTATTTCTTATTCTATTCTATTCTATTCTTATTTCTTATTCTATTCTATTCTAATTTCTTTTTCTATTCTATTCTATTCTATTCTATTCTATTCTATTCTATTCTATTCTATTCTTATTTCTTATTCTATTCTATTCTATTCTATTCTATTCTTTTCTATTCTATTCTATTCTATTCTATTCTATTCTATTCTTATTTCTTATTCTATTCTATTCTATTCTATTCTATTCTATTCTATTCTATTCTATTCTATTCTATTCTATTCTATTCTATTCTTATTTCTTATTCTATTCTATTCTATTCTATTCTTATTTCTTATTCTATTCTATTCTATTCTTGTTTCTTTTTCTATTCTATTCTATTCTATTCTATTCTATTCTATTCTTATTTCCTATTCTATTCTGTTCTATTCTATTCTATTCTATTCTATTCTATTCTATTCTATTCTATTCTATTCTATTCTATTCTATTCTTATTTTTTATTCTATTCTATTCTATTCTATTCTATTCTATTCTATTCTATTCTATCCTATCCTATCCTATCCTATCCTATCCTATCCTATCCTATCCTATCCTATCCTATCCTATCCTATCCTATCCTATCCTATCCTATCCTATTCTATTCTATTCTATTCTATTCTATTCTATTCTATTCTATTCTATTCCTATTCTATTCTATTCTATTCTATTCTATTCTATTCTATTCTTATTTCTTATTCTATTCTATTCTATTCTATTCTATTCTATTCTATTCTATTCTATTCTATTCTATTCTATTCTTATTTCTTATTCTATTCTATTCTATTCTATTCTATTCTATTCTATTCTTATTTCTTATTCTATTCTATTCTATTCTATTCTATTCTATTCTATTCTATTCTATTCTATTCTATTCTATTCTTATTTCTTATTCTATTCTATTCTATTCTATTCTATTCTTATTTCTTATTCTATTCTATTCTATTCTATTCTATTCTTATTTCTTATTCTATTCTATTCTAATTTCTTTTTCTATTCTATTCTATTCTATTCTATTCTTATTTCTTATTCTATTCTATTCTATTCTTATTTCTTTTTCTATTCTATTCTATTCTATTCTATTCTATTCTATTCTATTCTATTCTATTCTATTCTATTCTATTCTTATTTCCTATTCTATTCTATTCTGTTCTATTCTATTCTATTCTATTCTATTCTATTCTATTCTATTCTATTCTATTCTATTCTTATTTCTTATTCTATTCTATTCTATTCTATTCTATTCTATTCTATTCTATTCTATCCTATCCTATCCTATCCTATCCTATCCTATCCTATCCTATCCTATCCTATCCTATCCTATCCTATCCTATCCTATCCTATCCTATTCTATTCTATTCTATTCTATTCTATTCTATTCTATTCTATTCTATTCTATTCTATTCTATTCTATTCCTATTCCTATTCCTATTCCTATTCCATATTCTATTCCATATTCTATTCTATTCTATTCTATTCTATTCTATTCTATTCTATTCTATTCTATTCTATTCTATTCTATTCTATTCTATTCTATTCTATTCTATTCTTATTTCTTATTTCTTATTTCTTATTCTATTCTTATTTCTTATTCTATTCTATTCTATTCTATTCTATGCTGAATTTAATAAATAGTGAAGTATCTTCAGTGTCTTCCAGACATGTGTGTGTGTGTGTATACAAACACACACAAACACACACACACACACACGCACACACAATTTATCTACACATAGGAAAGAATCAGGATCCTCACATTCCTCCAGAATATATTACATTGTCTTTCCTTTTATGTTAATGAAGTTAGAAAATTGCTTGGAAAGAGCCTCTTCAGAGAATCTGTCATTAACTTTCTCTTCTGAATCCAGTGGTAATTTTCTGCAAAGTTGCCAAGGTTCATTTCAGTTATTGTATCAGTGGGAGTGAATTGATTTTGTGATTGTTTCATGAAAGCCACTTGCTGCATATGAATCGCGAATGCAAACAGTTGTGCCAATTGCTTGGTTTGCTTATCTTCAGATTTCAGAGTGCTGGAGGAGAAATAAACTGGCAATGCAAGTGGATCCCTCTGAGAAAAGGACTTAGAGTTATTACAAACTCCCAAGAGAAAACGTATTTAATACGCTCTTAAAATGGCATGCTGTTGGTATGCGTAATTAAGATTAATCCTTCTTTTAGCCGTCAGCTCCAATTCATAGCCTTGCGTTCTCTTGATTTAGCTAAGAGAGTTGAATGTCTAAAAGGCTCTTTTGGCTTGAAGACATTCATCTGGCTTTTCAGGTTCCTTGTGTCTACACCAGTGTAGGCTTCTTAATTACTTAAGCATCAGGACAAATCACATACATACATACATACATGTTATGAGGTGGAAACATGTCTATTTCATGACATGCTATGAAGTAGAAACACATATGCTAGATTTGTCCCTTTCAGCAAGTCTCTTTATGTATCAACCTCCTCCTGTCACCCTTGATCATTTGCCACAGCTTCAGGTAACAAGCAGTGGCTTGTGTTGTGATTCAGGGTCAGCCTGTGGGTTCGGCAGTTGGGTCAGACGACTCAGAGGAGGAGGAGGGGGGTGTTGAAGACCTTGCTGAGGGGGTTGAAGATCTTGCTGATGAGAGCCCTCAGCCAGGCCCCTCCCACTTGGTCACCACGGAGACCCAGCTGTGTGAGCCTGACAGTGTGGATGAAGATGACCCACAGCTGGCCCTGTTCAAGGACGCCCGACGCAGGAGGCAGTCAATTAGGAGTAAACAGAGGAAGGCAATGGGGCTTCTCAGAAGGAGGCAGAGAGAAGCCACGCCCTGAACTCTATATAAGGGGAATGTCTGGGAGGGCTGGTTTGCTGAAGGCAACCGCTCGGATGGTCCATGTTTCTTAAAGCTCCTGTTTCCTGGTTCCTGTCTTGTTTGTTTTTGTAGCTATAAATTTGGCAGGCGTAATTCCAGCCTCTTGCCGGTTGTAAAGGGGTTGTCCCTGCCTTTTCTGCAGGGCCAGTAGCAGGCTGGTACAGAACAGCTTGGTTAGTTCATAGCGAGGGGCTAATCTTTTATAATTGGAACAAAATGGTCCATGGGGATTATTTTGAACTTTCACCATGATGTACTAACATTCCAACATACAATCTGGACATAACAGTTTCTTTCCTTCATTCCCCCCCCCCCCCCCCATGTAATGTTTTTTTTTTTGCTCAAACCAGGCTATGGGAAGTTTGCTACTTTATGATGTAGCTAACATCATTGAAGAAGATGTTGTAATTAAAACAGTCAAGGTAGCTATGATGATTTAAAAAAAACACATGAAGAACAGTGGAGGACTTTTTAATGATGCCCTGGCCCAGGGCACTTATTGCATTGTCCTGAATGTTTACTTTAATCCAATAGGGTATCTACACCTCGTAACTAACCCTAAAATCTGGACAGCATTAACTTTAGGATGCTTTACAGGCTTCCCTGTGGTGGTCTTTGAGGGCAGTTGTTTTTTTTTAAATCCCATATGAATAAAATTATGTCCTTGTGGAGAAGAGTCTATTGGAACTTCCTGCTATATTGCATTATTAAGAAAGTACCCAGGCAACTTTATGCAGAAATGTTATTATTGTGCCAGTATGATGCAGTTTTTACAAAAGTGGCCACATTTTATTACTCTGTTTGTAAAACCAAACATTCTTCGGTCACATCAGTGATCTAATAATAAGCTGTAATTGTTTTATTCTGTTTCATCTGATGTTGATTGCTGTACTTTGGTCAATGTTAAGCAAGACAGCTGTTAAGTGCATTTTGCCCCATTTTACGATTTTCCTTGCCACAGTTGTTAAGTGAATCACTGCAGTTGTTAAGTTAGTAACACGGTTGTAAAGTGAGTCTGGCTTGTCAGAAGGTCACAAAAGGGGACCACATGACCCCAGGATACTGCAAGTGTCATAAATATGAACCAGGTGCCAGGTAGCTGAATTTTTGATCAGGTGACTATGGGGATAATAATAATAATAATAATAATAATAATAATAATAATAATAATAATAATAATAATAATAATAATAATAATAATTTAATTTTTATACCGCCCTTCTCCCGAAGGACTCAGGGCGGTGTACAGGGCAATACAATAAAATACAATATATAAAAATTAAAAGAAATATTAAATACAATAGCCCAATTCAATAGATTAATACAAAACATTAAAATACCCCTAAACCCATCAGACCAGGCCGGCTTGTTCAAATAAATATGTTTTTAGGTCACGTCAGACGGAGCGAAGGTCGGGAGCCGTCCGGAGCTCCACCGGTAAATGGTTCCAAAGGTCTGGCGCGCCCACAGAGAACGCCCTCCCCCTGGGGGCCGCCAGTCGACACTCTTTGACCGACGGCACCCTAAGGAGGCCCTCTCTGTGGGAGCGCACTGGACAAAGGGAAGTCGATGCCGGCAGCAGATGCTCCCGTAAGTAACCCGGACCCATGCCATTTAGGGATGTTGCAACAGTGTAAAAAAAATGATCATAAGTCACTTTTTCAGTGCCTTTGTAACTTCAAACAGTCACTAAATGAATGGTTGTAAATTAAGGACTATCCGTAGTTGCATCTTGAGTAATATTCAATATAACATATATTCTATAATTCTCCTTCTCTTCCTCTTCCTCTCCCCTTCTCCTCCTCTTTAATTTTCTAGTTAAGTGTTCTAGAAACAAAGCTGTTTCACATAAAATACATTTCTGCCAGTATTTCATTGTTCCAGAAAAGAACATCTTCTTTCATTTGTTGGAAAACACCTGTCCACAAGATGGTTGAAAATAGCTAAAGCAAGGTCCAGAATAACTCGCATCACTTTCATTTACCATCTAAAATAAAACTATGATTATAAAGCAAGGTCAGATGGCACATAATTAGCTCTGGCAAGAAAATGTGCAATGTGTTTGAAGGTTCTTTGTGCAAAACAATGGAATTTATTCTAAAGTGATGCCATTGTAAGACCTTAAACTGATATAAATCCCTTTCTTCATATTAACAAGCCTACTTTTTTGGTTAAGGATGATTCACAGATGCCAGCAGTGTGAGATTCTTATAAGAAGGGAAATACTTTAGACAAGGAACATATTAGGCATCTTTTTAAATATATATATATACCAGGAAGTGTTTTGGCTTAACATTAAATCAAACCAGAGACAATTTCCATGTCAACAAAAATGTCTGTAGTTTTTTTATAAGCAGTTATGTGGGAGTTTATATATTGAGTGAAGCACAACTGAAGCATTCTAGAACACCTACACAAACAGTCTGCAGGGTTTGGGTTGAAGCCTTGCATTTTAGGCACTGGAAAAAAGGGTGTTCAATCACAGTTCCATCCAGGTTCTACATGGTTATTGCCCATGTCTGGGCACGGTTCTAAGGATTCCATGTCTTTCTAGTTAGCAGGAGAAGATGCGACTCAAGTCTCAAAGGGGCTTTTTCAAAAGGCAACTGGACTGTATTCTTGTTGTTTTTCCTTGAGGAAGAAGATGTTTCATTTCTCATTCAAGAAGCTTCATCAGTTGTGACTGGATGGGGGGGGGGGGATGGAAGGAAGGATAGGTAGTGACAGGATGGAGAGGTGGGAGAGAAATTAAGTCACAGCTTTGTTCCATACAGTATTAACCTTGTGAACCCTAAAGCTTCCTCCTTCCGTTATGTATTCAAGTGAATAATATTTACACGTTACTTCTATGTAAGGGTGTAGGTCTATACATATGCTGTATGTAGTATGTTTTAAATGTGTTATGTATGTGTACACTTTGAGAGGAAGCAACTAAATTTCATTTTTAATGTGTGCCATTGTACCCACAGGAAAAAAAATGACAATAAAGGTTATCTGTCTGTCTGTCTGTCTGTCTGTCTGTCTGTCTGTCTGTCTGTCTGTCTATCTATCTATCTATCTATCTATCTATCTATCTATCTATCTATCTATCTATCTATCATATTTCTTTGCAGCCATCTGATCATTAGCACTCTCTCAGAGAGCCATTGAGGTCACTTGGGGACTTATCTGTGCCCTTGTGAATCAAGTATTGGTGCAGGAGCGTTCTCTTTTGCCTGGAAGCTGTACTGCAGACCAACTAGAAAACTTAGCACTTTCCAGTTGTTCTTACTACCTTAATGCTAATCCAGTAATAACAGAATAACAGTGCTGGAAGGAACCTTGCAGTTCTAATCCAACCCCTCTTCAAGCAGAAGACCTTATACCATTTCAGAGAAATGGCTGTCCAGTCTCTTTTTGAAAACCCCCAGTGTTGGACCACCCAAAAGCACCATTCGAAAGCAAGCCATTCCACCGGTTAAGTGTTGTCACCATTAGGAATTTTTTTCTTGGTTCTAGGTTGCTTCTCTCGTTAATTAGTTTCCATCCATTGCTTCTTGTCTTGTCTTCTGGTGCTTTGGAAAATTACAAGTCAGGTCAATTTCCTCTAAGTTAACAGTCGCTTATCAGTCAAAATACCATGAACTGGGACAGGCTATGGTTTGCTGTTTGAATAGTACAATTGACAATCTTGTCTCCATAAAACACAAACTGGTTTTGGTCAGCATCTCTCCTTCAAACAAGAATTCAAAGATAAACTGTTCCTCTACAAAGAAGCATCTTCTTTCTCTGATTTTAGTATAAGAAGCATGAACTTTTGGTAGCTCTTACAGCATCCCAAAATCTTGCAGATCAGAAGTCACAGTCTGAACTCCTTTGCTAACAGCTACAATGCTAAACAAAAAAGGCACAATCTAACTGCTCCTGGAATGAACTGCTGATTGTTTGCTGATACTGAATTATATTCTTTGATGTTCAATTCTTTGGTATCTTACTAATCAAAAATTTGGTAAAAATTAAACAAATCAGGATCATCGACCAAAAAATGCAAATTATTTTCCAAAATGGTGAAAGATCTGGCAATGGCACTTACAAGAAGAAAACTACTTTAGCTTTAAGGAAATTATTCTATATAAAATTACCAAGCACACCAAGTTCTATCCAGCCACCAAGCTTCCTTCCTTCCTTTTGACTATCATTGTGAGCTGTGACTCAGTGTGTAATCTTATACCAAGGAGATACTCATCTTCAGATGGGCTATCTGACAGGATATAAAGAGAGAACAAATGTATCCTGCCACTGCTTGTAAAAAATGATTAAAATCTCTACAGATGGCATTTGGACAATTAACAGGGTCTGTGGCACTAAGAGGTATGTGAAATATTTTTGCAATCTGCCACGTTTTCTCTCCATGTGAATCAGGTTTGGAAAGTTGGGGAATGCTGGAGTTTAATTTAATTCAGTTTTAATGAGAGATTCCTCTAGCTGAAAGGAGGCCACAGAACTGGGTTGAGAGGAGTCATTTATTGCTTCTCTCCACATGTGTCTGTCTATGTGGGTTTTCAGCAGAGTCTTTTCTCTGGACATTCTCCACCATAGGAGATGCGGTGACTGACTATCCAGAAGGGATGGGGGGGGATGTGCCTTCTCTAAGGAAGAACTCAAATTACGGAACTAATTCCCTAGGAAAACTCAGTCAACGCCTTGATTTTTGTTACTGTTGATATAGGTATAAAGTTGCAGTATGCATCTTCATAATTTCCAAATCTCTCTTTCTTTATAGGTGTGTAGGTATGTGCAGGTATATGTTTATTTACTACATATATCCATTTCACAGTCCAGTCCAGAACTGCTTTACCCCCAGAATTAATCCATTTCTTTTTGGTGGTTTTCTATAGCCAAATGGTAAATACCAGGCAGTGGTGGGATTCAGCCAGTTTGCACCAGTTTGGCAGAACCGGTAGCTAATTTTTTCTTGCCCAGGCCCAGAATGGACTTCCAGAAGTGGCATCCACACAGAGGACCAGTTTTTCACACATTTGAATCCCAACCCTGATACCAGTGATAGGGGGATGTGGGGGTTTCCCCATGCAATATTATTATGAATTGTCTTTAAACTTTCATGTACCTATGTGGAAAAAAAAATCATTCATTTCTGTTCAATGAAATGTTTATGAGTGCCCTGGAAATATTGATAGTCATTTGATGCATACAGATAAATGTATTTCAGGTAAAGCTAAAGCACAACTGGTTTTTCCTCACTTTTAAGAAAAATAATGCCACCAACTCCAGTTTGGTTCTATTAGGACAGATTCACACTTTGTACTTGATCACAAGTACAGATGATCAGGGACACAAGGACAGGTCTCCCTTCCCTTCCCTTCCCTTCCCTTCCCTTCCCTTCCCTTCCCTTCCCTTCCCTTCCCTTCCCTTCCCCTCAGGAGTACTTAGAGTTGTCCCCTCCTACTTTCCCCCACAAAAATGTGACATAGGTTAAGATTGACTGACCCAAAGCTATCCAGTTTGAGAAGATTAAAACTTGGCTCTCTCTTCTCTGAGCCCAAGACCTTTACCATTGCACCACAAGTATAATTTATATACTTGTATTCAGTGCTTTTTTTGTAAAAGAAAAAGATGCCAGAACTCACACATATCATACAACCTGCCTTGTTTACCCTACAAGGTTCCATCCTAAAAAGGTGCTGGAATGCCGTTCTAGGCGTTCTATGACAAAAAAAATCCCTGCTGGTATTCAAAGAACTGGAACCCTTTGCCAGTTCTACACTTGATTTGAGCCATAGAATTAGGACTATGTGGTGTATGGTATGTACAGTATGTAGTCGTTTTATACCACTATTTATATACCACCTCATTTTTTTAAAATTCCATTTATATCCTGCCCTTCTCCAAAGACTCAGGGCGGCTTACAAGCTTAGCAGTAGCCTTCATTCTATGTATATGCCTGCTTATTAGGGCTTTCATACACCCCCCCAAGCGGCATTATTACAAAGTCAGCTTAATTGCCCCCAACAATCTGGGTCCTCATTTTACCTACCTCGGAAGGATGGAAGGCTGAGTCAACCTTGAGCCTGGTGGGATGCGAACCTGCACTAATTGCAGGCAGCTGGTGTTACTTAAGGAAGCATTAGCCCACTGCTCCACCAAGGCTCTTAAGTGCTTTGCAACTCCTAAAGCTAATCTGCATAAATAACAGTGGTTTTATTAAAAAGAAATATAGAACCAGAATGCATTATCCATACATAAAATCATATCACTCCAAAAATCACCCCATCCAAATAATTTCCACTAATTATCTTGAACTCTCCATTTTGAAGACACACCTTTCCTGTGTGTTAATAAAAAATAAACAGCTGCTCTAATTTTGCAGTGGAGGTAGGCTATTCCAAACGAAGGGAACCACGACAGGGAAGGGCTGATTTCCAGTTCCTGCTCTTTTAACACCACCATAACTCATCTTAGTTGGCATATATGGGATGGGTAGATTCTATCTAATGTAGATAATCCTAAATATAGCAAGGATTACAGATTTTTTTAAAAAAAGTCAAGAAATTGGGATCTATTAACTGGTAACAGCAGCTGCAAAACTTATTCTTCCTCTAGCAAATCATATTGCTGGAACAATTTTGGAGGGGAAATCAAAAAAATATTTTTATGCAAAAGAATTAGCCTTCATTTTCTGATCTTCCCCATAAATCCTAAAGAAAAACATAGGTTGTTCCTTAATTCTTAGCATATTGGAATTCCTGGAAACTGGCCTATCTCTACATTATTCAGTTTATTCTCCTGTCTGACTTGAATAAGTTCATAAAGCATCTGTAACTATCTAACTCATAGATGCCTATTCCCAAGGAAACTTTCAACTGTAGCTCCAATGAAATACATCTATAGTCACTCCTTGACTTATGTTCACAATTAGGATTGGAATTCCAGTCATAAGTCATTGTGGTCATAAATCGAGGCACCCACATGACCGGACCCATTTTTTGACATATTTTGCAAAAGTCGCTAGGCCATAGTCATTTAGCGAATCACATGATACATAAACAGAAGATGAAATAAAAAATCAAACAGAATTGATGAATAAAACAGGTTAAAAGATTGAGAAGGTAAAGACATCAAATGAAGTTGGAAAAAAAAGATGTAATGATGGAAGAAACTTCAATTGTCATTGATGGGGAGAATTTCTGAGATAAAAATGAATGTCTTGCTTACAATGGTATTTTTGTTTCAGACAATACCTGCTTTAACAACTGGTGTACCATTTCAATGGTGGCAAAATGAAATATCTAAATTTGTGTGGTAAGATAAAAAGCATGAATTAAATATAAGGTGTTTCCAGGTGCAAAGGAAAAAGGAGGATTGGGTTTAATGATTTGAAATTGTATTTTGCAGCTTGCTGTTTGGTTTAGATGAAAGAATGGGTATTACTGAGAAATAGAAAATTTTTGTTGTTTGAAGGGCATGACCTGAGATTTGGGTGGCATAGACATTTGGGCTATGGCAAGTTAAGATTAATGTGGATTTTCAAAATTATACATTGAGAATATGGAATAGATACAAGCCCAATTTTGTACATGAAAACACCTTTGTAGCTCTCAGCACAAGAAGCATTTTATAAATGAGAAATAATGCCAAACACAAATGGCTAATGGTGAATATAAAATAAAATCAAGAGAATTAGTGGCAGAGGCATATCTAAATAAGCTGTCAATAGTTCTCTTATTTAAAATTATTTGTAAAGATCTAAAGTAGACAAAAAATATGGTTTTGAACATTGTAAGACCGAATTTGAAATAGTGTAAAATGTTACACATGTAATTGCCAAAATTCATAAACTTTTTTTTGAAATTTTAAACAGAAGAAGAAAATGTGAAACAATATATAATAATGGGAGCTAAACATTTTGCTTACAATATAAAGGTGGAAGAATGGGAACATATTGGATTAAAAGGATTGAAATTTATACGAAGTTATAATCTTGAAGAGAATTGTTATAAAATGATGCTCAACTGGTATATGTCACCAGAGAAATTGTCTAGAATGTATAAAGGCATTTCAAATTTATGATGGAAATATAAACAAGAAGAAGGGATGTTTTATTACATTTGGTGGAATAACTAGAAGGTAGAAAATTCTGGATCTGAATATATTTAGAGGATTTTAAAGATTAATATATAATTGAGAACAGAGGCTTTACTTTTGGGATTGATGGACAGAGTATTATATACATAAAGATGGAAACATTCAGCACTACCCACAATAGAGGAACGGTTGGTAAAAATGATAGAATTTGCTGAGATAGCTAAATTATTTTCTTTGTTCAGAGAAAAGACAGTATCTACATTTATTGCTGACTGGAAACCTCTTATGGACTTTTTGTGTAAAACAGAAAAAAATAAACTTATGATTTATAGTTTTGATGATTAAACAGGATAGATTATAGAAAGAAGAGAGTGTGTTAGAATCATACAGTGAGAAGTATATTTATACTTATAACTGCTGTAAAGAAAACTGGAAGCTATTTCTTTCTTTTTTCCGCTTTTTTTCCTTTCTTGCATTTTTAGCTTCCTCTTTGATTTGATTTTTCTTTTGGTTTTCTTACTTTATATTAGTTTGTATTTAAAAAAAAAATAATGGATGACAAAAACTCTTTTTATAATAGAACAAACAAACAAATTTAAACCCAGCTTTTGAAATTTGAAATAAATGCCTGCTCTTTATAACAAAGGATGTATGGTGACTTTTTAGCTGTCAAACCTGCATATTTCCTTCACTTGTTACCATTAATACCAGGCATAAAAATCCTCCTTTGTTTTTCTTTACCATTTCTAATTCATTAAAATGAGAGAAATTAACTTCCAAAATGCTATCTTTGTCAAAACATATGATGGAAGATGCCATATTCACCATTTTGTCTGTTCCTCTCCCCCACTTGTTCCAGCATGGACATCACAGAAATTAAGGGAAACTTGAAGAAATTGGTATTTTTGTACTAATTTGGTTACAGAATGGGGGGGAGAGAAACAGAGAGAGAAAGAAAAGAAAGAAAGAAGAAAGAAAGAAAGAAAGAAAGAGAAAGAGAGAAAGAAAGAAAGAAAGAAAGAAAGAAAGAAAGAAAGAAAGAAAGAAAGAAAGAAGAAAAGAAAGAAAGAAAGAAAGAAAGAAAGAAAGAAAGAAAGAAAGAAAGAAAGAAAGAAAGAAAGAAAGAAAGAAAGAAAGAAAGAAAGAAAAATGTGTGAAAGCATCATATATTTTCACCAGTGGTCAATCTGTCTAGCTTTCCATGTTTTCCTGGATCCCAAAGGAAAACATCTTGAGGCCATTTCCCTGGTGTTTCTTTTCTCTCAGACAAGGAAATTCAAACAGACAGGGAGGTTTCCAACCCATGGAAAAATATGCAGCAACATCAGCTGCATCTTCTGTCACCTCCAAGCTCCAAAACCCCATCAAGAGAAGACCTTTCCACATGCCCTGATCATGTTTGTAAACAGAAGTCTTTGTTTTTCAGAGAGGAACAAAAAAAAAAAAGAATGCTTTTGAGGTATTGTGAGGCAGATTTCAGCTCAGTATTAATTTGAAGCAGATTATACCACTGTGATGAGAGGATTGGCTTCAATCCTGGGAGTCCTAGGGCTTAGAGGGGAAACCAAAATGGCAGTTGAAGGAGTTTCTGTAGGGAAAGGAAGTACGATCCAGACTGAAAGCAACAATTCTACAAATCTTCAGCTTAACATCTTTTCTCAGAGCAGTGACACGTGTAATTGAGTAAACCCAGCACAACATTTCCTCTGAATTCCTACTGTACTTGCTTTGACTCCCTTTCTTCCCATATTCTTGCTTTAGTGTCTGAAAGCTCAACAGATTTCACACCTTAACTCTTTTTCCTGCTCAGTTTAACCCAGAAGAGCAATTTCAGGAGGCACTTCACCTTAAGCTAGATGAACTCAGTTGCTCCCATTCCTGTCCCTTTCCCAGAAGCAGTTCATCCTTGTTCATTTTTTTAAAAAAAATAGAGAATCCCATTTTCATGACAACCCAATCAAAACGCTGCAATCCAGTGTCACATTCTCTCCTGGCTCAGTGGGTTAGGACGCTGAGCTTGTCGATCAGAAGATCGGCAGTTTGGCGGGTCGAATCCCGAGTGCCGCATAGCAGAGTGAGCGCCTGTTACTCATCCCAGCTTCTGCCAACCTAGCAGTTCGAAAGCACATAAAAATGCAAGTAGAAAAATAGGGACCACTCCGGTGGGAAGGTAACACTGTTCCGTGTGCCTTTGGCATCTAGTCATGCTGGCCACATGACCACGGAGTCGTCCTCGGACAAGTGCTGGCTCGTCGGCTTTGAAGCGGAGATGAGCCCCTAGAGTTGGAAACGACTAGCACGCATGTGCGGGGGAACCTTTACCTTTACCTTTAATAATAATAAAGAACACTGTATTTCACAGGGTGACAGCATGTCCAATGCAGCCAAATTGCCACAGAGAGGCCTTCTTTTTCCGTAACAGGTAAATGCATGCCTACTTTAGGACAATGGACGGAGATAAATATGAGCAACTTCCTGATGAGTCTGTTATTATGAAATATCCATTTTGGTTTGCTGAATGGTAGGATTTCATTATTAATTTCTTCTCTCTACCACCTTGAGTATAAATTTTGAAAATGCACCGAAGCTAAGTTTAAAACCCATGGGAACAAAAACTGTCAGTGAGGTAGAAAGCAAACGAGAAAGACCAGATCTAGATGGCCATCAGGTAAGGCCTCCAAGCAGGAAGCTTGTCATTATATCCATGAAAGATTATTTTGATCGCTAGGACTTACAGATGAGTAAATGAGTGTAGCGTGAACTTGGCCATAGGGGAGGGCTTTGCCAGTTAATTATGGATTAAAATGTCGGCGGAACTTCCATTTTCATTCCATGGCTAGTTAGAAAAACACAATGCCTCTGCAAATTCCATTGGCTGCTGGGTGGTAAATTGCTTTGGCTCTGATGTTTTAAATTTCTGCCCTCTTTAGTTGCTCTAAAATCCCACCAGCGGAGGGAACACACACCCTTCTAACTCTGGGCCATTGGGGAAAAAAAATCTGCAGTGAAAATGTAAATGTAGTGTAGCTTTTCACTGAGAATCCTACCTGTGCATTGCTTCCAATCTCTCAAAATCCTACAGCTTATCTGCATGTATTACAGTTGCAGTTTGATAGAGAATCTCATTCTGAGAGCTGGGCAGCCAAATAAACTTGATAAATGAATAAAATAAATATCTGATTTCTCTCCTTCATCAAATGATGGCGAAGGGTTGAGAAAATGGAGCCAGAGCAGGTGTCTCATGAATAAGGTTGTAGAATACCTGAAAAGAAAGTTGCCATCATAAAAGTGCTGTAAGAAGGAAGTCACTGGATTTTCCCAATCATTCTGTTTTCACTTCTGCACCTTAGAGGATGTAAAGTTTACACAGGATGCAGCATTATATCTGGCCTCCTATGATGTAATTGCTGTACACACAGGGTTGAGCCTTCAGGGATTCAGAAGCTACAAGCATAGAAACAATTCCTCAGGGGCATGTAATTTATGACCACTGAAAGCCAGGGAATAAAGAAGTGATTCAGAAAGGATTCAAAAGGGCAGAAGCTATCTTCATGCCACAAACTCAGCATTTCTGCTTTCTATGTCAGTTGAAACATCCGGATCATGGTTGTCCAACCTTGAGTGTAGAGGAATTGTCTTGGACTGCCTATAAAACATATAATATGCTTAATGTATGTAAAGAAGCAACTTCCTTTTTTATGCATTTTTTAAATTACTATTATCTTGTAGGGCTGCATTACTACCTTTCCAGGGCTGCTTCAGGCCCACAGGCCTTGGGTTGTGAATTTATATAGACACCAACACAAACAAGATATGCTCCAATAGCACCCGCACATGCTGCCACTTTTAAGTAGATCTGTGTCCAAGGGTTTGTGTCCAAACCTATTCCTGAACATCTGAGAGAGAATTGGGGCATGGTCTTCAGATCCTAACAGGTCTGTCAATAGGGAATTATTTACTTCATTTGCTGTTATCATATAGAGCAACATATATGCTGAGTGTTCTGCTTCCAGTGCCACAAAAGTATAATAGGTTTTGGCTGCTCTTTGTCAGCCCTTCAAGGTGTAGCAGATAGGAGCCTGATGTCATTTAGGTCAGTATACTTTTACTGTAAAGCTAAAGTCAACCTGTGCTTTCCGCATTCCTTGCTTTATTTTCGTTAGAACTAAGGAGAAACATATCTAAGCCTCACATTATATTCCTGCCCCTCCTCCTCCTCCTCCTCCTCCTCCTCCTCCTCCTCCTCCTCCTCCTCCTCCTCCTCCTCCTTCTTCTTCTTCTTCTTCTTCTTCTTCTTCTTCTTCTTCTTCTTTACATTTTTTTTGCCACCCATCCCACCACAAAGAGGTTCTGGGCATCTTGCAATATTAAAATAAAACCATAAATGCATGAATAAATATATTAAATCACATTAAAATTTACGATAAAATACAAGCAATATATATATATATATATATATATATATATATATATATATATATATATATATAGAGAGAGAGAGAGAGAGAGAGAGAGAGAGAGAGAGAGAGAGAGAGAGAGAGAGAGAGAGAGAGAGAGAGAGAGAGAGAGAGAGAAGAATATACAGAGGGGGAGGTGGGGAACAACTGTTTTAGTCAATCAACCACCTCCAGTGTGAATTTCTCCCTCAAGCCGACTGGCAGGGCCAGGTCTTCAGGCTCTTATGAAGAGCCTGAAGTCAAGAGGGCGGGAGCCAATCTCACCTCAGGGGACAAGATGTTCCAAGCCCCCAGGGCTGTGGTACAGAAGGCTCTTCTCCTGAACCCCACCACCTGGAATTTCTTTTGGCTGATGAGATCCACTGATGGGATGTATCTTCTGCCGGCATGGATGGGGCAGACCTGTCCCATAGAGGCTAGACAGTTCCTCAGGTAACCTGGACCTATGCCATGCAGAGCTTTACAGGTAATAACCAATGCTTACTCCTCTGGAATGCACCCCTCCCTCCTGGAAATTTACCTCTTCACTTTCTATCACATCACGTTAAGGTTTGTGGTAAGGGGGGGGGAAGAGAATAGTTCCAGTAGTTGTGACAGCACAATGATATAGGCTAAAAGCATTGATTTTCACTTATCTATGCTTTCTTCAGCAAACCATGAGACATTCGAGGTTGTGTGGTAAAATCTAACCATTTTCCCCCCTGAAACGCTGTTGCCTCATTGTCTTACTCTTTTGGTATCTTTCATCCCATGGCAAGTTGCAAGATTTGGCACTCTGTTGAAGTCCTTCTTTCCATAGTCCTCTATATTACTTCACTTACTTCAGAATGTAATTAAGTCTGTTAAAATGGTCATGGACCTGATAAACAAAGTCCTGATCTCCTAGAGCAAGGGTCTTCAAACTTGGTCCTATTATAACTTGTGGACTTCAACTCCCAGAATTCCTCAACCGGCGTGCCTGGCTGAGGAATTCTGGGATTTAAAGTCCACAAGTTATAAAAGGGCAAAGTTTGAAAACCCCTGTCCTAGAGCCACTGTTTTTCACTCAATCTCTGCAGCCATGAATGTCCATTTGCAGGCAGACAGTGAGGTTGCTATTCCGCTTGACTGCAGATTGTGTGTTCCCACTTGATCCTTCCTGCTCTTAGTACCATCTGCAAGGATCTGTGAGTCAACTCCAACCACACTGGTATGATTCAGTAATTTGGTTGGGGCATTCTTATTTGCTTGGAAATGAGAAAAGAATATAGTAACAGAATTCAGAATAGAATGTATCCAACCCAAAGAAAGCGAAGATGATTCACAACATCTGTTGGTTCAGGATAGGTTTGTGTGCAAGAGCAAGAATTATCTACCCAGGACATCTATTTTAGTCATATACCTAAAAAAAGAAGAAAAGTATTAAAAACACAGCTTTGCCTAAGGAATAGAGCACATATAATCACCGTAGCTTTAGAGATGGGCTGATAGACAGATACAGTAGATAGAAATGGAAATGGGTGTGAAGATACTCAAGCCAATCAACAAAGTGTCTTTTAAATGTTACAGAAACAAAGATGCTTACTCCACATGAGAGTATTTGCCTAACTAGCTTTGTCATTAACTGGAAAAAAACAAGGTTTTAATGTGAATCTTCTTAGTGTAAACATTCTCCCCTCTAGATGTCTTCTATGCAATTCTCATCCATTGCTTTTGGACATCCTTCCATATTTCCAGTTTTTTAAACACTGGACAAACTGATGCTTAAAGATTTTTCTTCTTCCTTGAAGGCTAATTTTAGGAAATCCTCCTTTTACATCATAACAAGCATGGATATGGTTCATTAAAGTGAAGTTTCCTTTGGAAGTCTTTAAAAAGATTTCTATTCTATTCTATTCTATTCTATTCTATTCTATTCTATTCTATTCTATTCTATTCTATTCTATTCTATTATCCCATCCCATCCCATCCCATCCCATCCCATCCCATCCCATTCCATTCCATTCCATTCCATTCCATTCCATTCCATTCCATTCTATTCTATTCTATTCTATTCTATTCTATTCTATTCTATTCTATTCTATTCTATTCTATTCTATTCTATTCTATTCTATTCTACTCTACTCTACTCTACTCTATTCTATTCTATTATCCCATCCCATCCCGTCCCGTCCCGTCCCGTCCCGTCCCGTCCCGTCCCATTCCATTCCATTCCATTCCATTCTATTCTATTCTATTCTATTCTATTCTATTCTATTCTATTCTATTCTATTCTATTCTATTCTATTCTATTCTATTCTATTCTATTCTATTCCATTCTATTCCATTCCATTCCATTCCAGGCAGAGGCTTGGGAAGATTAATTACCCAATGATTTGATTCTTTCAGAGACCTTGGGAAAATATGTATTTAGCATTCTTTCTGATCCTCTCCTAAGGACATGAACATGAACATGAACAAAGATGTGCAGATGACACCCTGGAAAGATCAAAATCATAATTTCATCCCTCTACTTCAGGGGTGTCAAACTGGCAGCCCACAGGCCGGATGTGTCATGCACAGGCTACGTCCGCCCCAGCTTCACAAAGGCAAAAAACGTCACAATACGTCACGTGACGTGATCGAGTTTGACACCCATGCTCCACCACCTCCTTGTTCTCCTCTTTCAATTTGTCACTTTGAATCAGTGGTTTGAGGTTGAAATTCAGGCACTGAAATTCAGGTCTGAATGTTGCCCGCTTAGAAGATCATATGTGAATATCAGTGTTTTGGATGGTGATTAAATATGGAAAAAAGCTCTAAACCCTTCTCTATTCATGGTTTATTGATCAAATTGTATTGTCCCAGTCACTAATGAAAAGGTTGAAAACAAACCTTTATTATGTGATATGTGAACTTTTGAGTTGTACAGGATTCTTCTTTGATTTTGGAAGTATCTGCAGAGGGAGGAAATAAAAAGTACGGTATATTTTATTTTTTGGTAGAAGACATTTCTGAAGTTTGCTTAGCTGAATGATAAAAATATAAATTATTTTTATAATTAATGATATAATTAAGTAATTATCATTACTCATAAACTCATGACATTCTAAATGTCTGGAGACTACAAACTCTTTACATCTATTTTAGCTGAAAGACTTAAAAATAGTTTTACAGGATTACATACATGAAGACCACTTCTTGCCTAAAAGACAACTAAAAGACAATGTAAGAGTCATTTTGAATATGATTGAATATTTACAACAACGTGGCAACAAACAGGTTGCATTAATCTTTCTGTGGGCAGAAAAAGCTTTTGACAGTTTGAACCGATGTATCATAAATTCTTGACCTTAAATCTTGCCTTCAGAAATAGTGGGCACTCCATCACTGCAGTTTTTCAAGAAGAGACTGAACAGTCACTTGTCTGAGATGGTATAGGTTCTCCTGCTTGAGTGGGGGGCTGGATTAGAAGACCTCCAAGGTCCCTTCCAATTCTATTCTATTCTATTCTATCCCATCCCATCCCATCCCATCCCATCCCATCCCATCCCATCCCATCCCATTCCATTTTATTCTATTCTATTCTATTCTATTCTATTCTATTCTATTCTATTCTATTCTATTCTATTCTATTCTATTCTATTCTATTCTATTTTCAAAAACTTTGAAGATAAGAACAAAGGGAGCATCTTCATTTGAGAAGGGGGGGAAAGCCCATTTCTGGCAAAAAGGAAAATAAATTAGAGGCTTTTTCTTAGTCCTATTGGAGATATGTTACTGAATAGGTTTATATCTACTCAAGAGGTAGCAGCAATCTTGGGAAGGAAGGAAGGAAGGAAGGAAGGAAGGAAGGAAGGAAGGAAGGAAGGAAGGAAGGAAGGAAGGAAGGAAGGAAGGAAGGACATAATTAAATGTTGACCAGGAAATTCCAGGGACCATAAAGGGAAATCATTGTAGAAGAAAGTGACAAATGACTTTGGTTTTGATCCCAAGAAACAAATTAATTCCCCCTAAGCAAGGCTTTCTCTTCCAGGTTTCTATCTCTCCCTTATTTGGTAACTTCATGACATCTCTCTGATTGACCTTGAGGTAGTCATATTACATCAGTCTGCTCTCTCACAGGGTTCTTGTGAAAAGAAATGGTGAAGAAAGACAAGACATGCAGATTCAAATGTAATAAATAAATAAATATTTTTTGTTAAGACAAGCCAAACCACTATTTGGAAAAACAGGAAAGAGCTTTTATTCCCACAAAATGATGCTTATCGGTAAAATTCAGTGTCTAGATGTAGACTGGTCTGTAAAAAGAATAGTTTGTGGGATATAATTGCAACAATATTTAGTTTGTTTTAAAGGGACAGGGAGATGAGCTTGGGAATTAACAAAGGCCATTTCAGCACATTATTCAGTTTGTAGTTGAAAATGCTCTTTCTGATTTCTTCTATTGTAGCAGCTGATGTAGTTGTAGGTCACAGTTTTTTACTCCCTAAGTCAGCAACGTATTCTAAAGATTCAGATCTACGACCTTAATTTCAGGTGAAATCACAAAATTCATCTTCTCTGCTGTTCACGGTAACCTTTTTGTTCACTTCCCAGAATACTTCAGGAGTATGTGGATTGTCTTCACGAAAGCAGGCTCACCTCTTCAGTTTGGGAGCACTGAAAAAACCAATATCTCTTGAAAGATGGGAAGTAACTGATAGTATCATTGCATATAGTACTTTGTTTGAGGAATGCTGCCATAACATGCACTGGTTTTTAATCACATTTGAGTGTATGCCTGCTCTGATTTACGCTTAGTGAGCACTGATTTTCTCTTTTATTTCACCAAACTCACCCATTAAGGGAAATAATTCTCCCTGTGTTGAAAGTTGCTAATTAAACTTGGTTGGAGATATAAGATGATCTTTTGGTATAAAAAAGTAAAATTTGAATGTAGGTGATCCGACTCCACCTGCACTCAATATTCTCCCTGGAAAGGTGATGATTTTCTCTTCATGTATGGAACATGTCAATCGGTGCCAGTATGGTTGGGAGAATAATATCAGCAGTGCAGAGCTTTGCCAGAAGCTACTCCTGTTAGAGAGCTAATTAAAAATGGGGTATTTCTAAGCCCTTGGAGTTTTAGCTTGTATTTACCTGACATGTTTCCCCCCTTTTCCCTTTAATATCATTCGTAAGCTTGTGCTTGAAGTTCTCTTGGAACCTTGCTTGGGATTATTGTTTTCAGCTTATCTAACTGACTATCTACTTTCAGAATGTGATGGCTTATAGGGATTAAACATTAAGAAGCCCTGTGTGATGTAGTTGTACATAGGTTTGGAAGGCTTTCAAGCAAATCGGGTAAGCAGCATCACAATGTCACAGTTGGAACAGCTGGGCTATGATGGAATAATTGCCCCTTTTGGTTGCAAGGTCTGTCGTTCTGATGTCCATGTGTGTCATCCCAGAAAATGCCAGATGTAGGCCAAGTTCCCACTCACATTTCACTGTAGCACCAACATGTGCTGGTAATATTTTCCCCCCCACTACAATGTTCCTATTAAATTGTCTTCATGTTATTGCCAGTGTTTAAGTAAGAGGGGCTTAACAGCTCTAGTGATGCTGAAATGGTGTTCTTATTTCAACACAATCAGTGGATAAACTCAAGATGCATACAATCTGTTAGGTTTTATTGTCCATTATCTTGCAGGGAAGATGGGTATCTGCCAGTAATTGGGAAGAGATGTTATGGAGGCAAGATGGTAGTTAACCATGGGCAGCATATTTCACATCAATTTAAGGGTGGGGGAGAGAGCTTTTATTTAATTTGTAAACTGTGTACTTCATACAGTATATTTAATTTATATACTGTATACTATATACACTATAGCAGTGTGCAGCAGCCGCCAAAAAAGCTAATACAATCCTGGGTTGTGTAAAAAGAGGCATTGAATCAAGATCACCCAAAGCATTAGTACCACCTTATAAAACCCTAGTGAGACCACACCTGGAATACTGCAACCAATTTTGGTCACCATACTACAAAAAAGATGTTGAGACCTTGGAAAAAGTTCAGAGAAGAGCAACTAAAATGATCAAAGTCCTGGAGACTAAAACATATGGAGAATGGCTGCAGGACTTGGGTTTGGCTAGTCTAAAGAAAATAAGAAATAGGGGAGACATGATAGCAGTATTCCGGTATCTGAGGGGCTGCCACAAAGAAGAGGGTGTCAAACTATTCTCCAAAGCACCAGACAGCAGGACGAGAAACAATGGTTGGAAACTGACCAAACAGAGAAGCAACCTGGAATTAAGGAGAAACTTCCTAACAGTGAGGACAATTAACCAGTGGAACAGCTTGCCTCCAGAAATCATGGGCGCTCCACCACTGGAGATTTTTAAGAAGAAGCTAGACAGTCACTTATCTGAAATGGTATAGATTCTCCTGCTTGAGCAGGGGGCTGGACTAGAAGACCTCCAAGGTCCCTTCCAACTCTATTCTGTTCTGTTCTACTTAACTTATATAGTATATAGCATGTATACTATACAGAGCACTCTTGTAACCTGGCCCCCCAGAAAGCCAAAGGACTTCCTTAGTTCTGATACTATAAAGAGAAGTAATGCTATAATCTGTACCTGCCCGTGTGTGTATTTGTTCTAGTACATTGCAAGGGGTGGTGTGGTGGAAGAAAAGCCCTCTCCAAAACTTCAAAGAAATTCTAAAGCATTTTGAGAATGAGTAGAAAAAACAAAAGCCTCTTTTGTAAGTGAAGAAAGCTTTCAGAAAATTGAAAGACAGGTTTTGATACAACATTAAGAAGAACAGCTCCGGATTGCTACTGCAACTGCAGATGAATAAATTAAAGTTTTGCTTCTATAAATCAGGCTGTGGTTCTCAACAGGTTGTTGAACTGAGCTCTTATTAACTCAGCCAGCTGGACTCAACTTCCAAGCAGTCTCGAAGTTCCTTTTTGATTAAAAAAAAACCAACAACTTCCTTCAGCCTCTAACTTCACCCTGCCCCTGCCCCTGCCCCCGCCCAACCCTGTTAGGAGGAATTCAGTAACCCACTATTGCTTGTGTTTCTTTTAACAGACCTTGGTAAGCTCAATTTATCCTTTTTTATAGCATCATTTTTCTTTGAGGCTCACTTTGTCTCTGCTAATCACAGTAATGTAAAGATACCTTTATTGTATTATTTATTTTTAATACTGGTTCCAGCAAGGGCTTTGCCTATTTTGGACAATTAAAGGAGAACCCTTAGGAAGAGGTAGTCCTACCAATGAAGCTGACTATTGTATTATCATGATTGATAACCATTTAGAACCCCCGATCTGTGGACCGGCACCGGGCCACGGCATGCCAGAAACCGGGCTGTGCAAACAAGAGAAGCCCACAGTGGAATGATGGGTGAAGGGGTGATGTATTACTCTGTCTATGGGCTTTCCAGAAATCATTAGCCATTATAGGAAAAAAAAATGCTAGACTGCCCAGATTTTTAATGTATATCCTATGGTGTATAAACGTTGGCCACCTTTAAAGCCCTACATGGCCTAGGCCCGGGATATTTGCAGGACCGTCTGCTGCCGGGAACGACTTCCCATCGCCCAGTGCGCTCACACAGAGAGGGCCTCCTCAGGGTGCCGTTGGCTAGACAATGTTGGCTGGTGACCCCCAGGGGGAGGGCCTTCTCTGTGGGAGCGCCAGCCCTGTGGAACCAACTCCCCCTTGAGCTCCGGATGGCCCCGGACCTCCGGTCCCTTCGCCGCGGCCTTAAAACTTTCCTTTTTCATCAGGCTGACCTGGACTGACGACGGGTTTTTAAAATGTTTTAATTTTTAATTGTTTAGTTTAACTTATTTATTGGGGCTGTTTATTTAATTTATTTTAACTTTTGTATTGTTGTTTTTATTGTTGTTAGCCGCCCTGAGTCCTTCGGGAGATAGGGCGGCATATAAGTCCCAAAAATAAATAAATAAATAAATAAATTGAGAAGAGAATAGTCAAGTGCCAGTTAAGATTACAAGTGCCATGGGCATTAATAAAGATTTAGAATAACTTCTTCTTAGATAAAAGATTATAAACTGCTTGTTAAGTTGGCATGTCTTAGAAGGGGAGAAAAGGAAGAAAGATAAGAAAGTGCAGGAACAGGCAAAGGAACATATTTTTAAATAACAACTAATAGTATTCACATTTATCTCAGTCAACTCAGTATAGCAGAGCTATAGCTTGTAATTGTGAAAAAAAAGTCCAAAGATTCTTGGAATAATTATCTGGCATAATTTTCCAATGGATAGATAATTTTGAAATTTTAAAATGAATGGTGGTGGCACAATGGTTAGAATGCAGTATTGCAAGCTAATTCTGCCAACTGACAGCCATTGATTCTCACCAGCTCAGAATTGACTCAGCCTTCCATCCTTCCAAGGTCCGTAAAATGAGGACCTAGACTGTTGGGGGCAACATGCTGACTGTGTAAACCGCTTAGTGAGGGCTGTAAAGCACTGTGAAGTGGGATATAAATCTAAATGCTATTGCTATTGTTATTGAATCACTTCAACAGATAACACAAAAGGCAATTCAAAGGAGCTGTCAGAAAGTCATCAACAGGCATTTGACAAGACTAAAGTCATAATTCTCAAGAATTCTGCATAATGCTCCTGAGAAACAACTTGCGCTAAGAGCTTTTGGGGTAAATACATATGCATCAGCTTATGTTTGGCCAGGCAGTACAAGTTCATTTGCACCATAAGCCTCTGGAGAACGTGATTGAGATAGCCATTTTTGAGTGCCCGTAAGACACTTCAGTTGATGTGAAGGAGGTTACAGTATTATGGTATATGAGGTGAACCGCATCCAGGTAAACATTTCACACTGTCAGAGAACAATGTGTACAACTATATTCACATACAGTTAATATAAGAAGCCACTGCTCAAAAGGTTTATACTGTAGATGTTCAGGAGTAATGTCACTGAAGGTTGGCCTGAGAGAATCAATGGAGAATGTATCCTATATCTCAATGAGAAAAGAGCTTAGTATTTAGGGACCACATGGCTAATTTAAGTAGAAGGACTAGATGAAACAAGCACATTATTCCCATGTGGAATTGACAGATTTCTACAGGAAATATTTGAAAGTGTGCATTGGCTTAGTAGTATAAATAGTCACCTGAATTCATGCATAAGACATTCTGATACTTGCAACTGATTGCAAGACAAGCTGTAAAAGGAGATCTTGCATTCTCATAAAGTACCATGTCAGTCTTGGGAAAAGGTAGAAGTAGATTTGTTTAGATGGCAGGAGAACATCTATCTTATAACTCTTCTAATTTTGGGGAGACACATAACTATTCTAATTTTGGGGAGACACACTCACTGCCAGACATAAATCTGAAATAGTTATAAAGAAATTTAATAATGATATGGCATACTACTGAATATCTGATAACCTTCTTGAATAATGGGCCACAATTCATCCTGCTATAGAGGAATGTGAAGCAATGGAAGAAGCTTCAGCATCAGACATCTTCAACTTCTTATCTCCAGAATAAGGGAAAAGTGGAGCTTCCAGTCTAGCAGAAGATCACAAAACCTGAATCTGATCTATACTGCATCCTGGTTCATTGGAACACCCCTCACAGAAACTGCATCAGAGTTTATAGTAGTTCATTGGCTGATGAGTAAGGACAGGGATTGCTGCCCATAATTGCTTACAGCCTGAAGAATACATTCATGACAAAGAACATGAGCAAATCAGTAGGTCAGTTAAAACTCTTCTACATCTAATAGCAAGAAAGTCAGTGACTCAGTGGCGTAGCGTGGGTTGTCAGCACCCGGGGCAATTTGCGCCCCCTAACCCGGTGACGTCATGGCACCGCCAAAAAGACGCGCCCCGCAGCGGCGTAGACTTTCCAAGAAGAGTCGCGCGCATGCGGGATGCTTCCGGGTCCCTCTCGAGGGCGGTTGGGCGGGGCTCCGAACTGCAAGAGCCGCTGCATTCAAGCTCGCATGTGAGCCCCGCTAAATAAAGCCACGCATGCGCACGAAGCTAGGCCAGCCGGCCGGCGGGTCCGTCTTCGCTCGGCCAAGCCTGCCGGGGCGCCTGCGGGGCGCTTGCGGTTGGCCTGAGCCTGGGCGGAGAGTTGGGCGCTTCTATTTATTTTATTCAGTTTATGTGGCCGCCCATCTCACCTGCCGGACTCGTTTCGCTTTGTAAGAAAGAGCAGCTCGAGAGCGGAGCCAAGCCGACTCTGTGCAGCCCTTGGGGCTCCCAGAGCAGTTCAGTGCGAGCGCGCCCCCCAGATGTTGCGCCCGGTGCGGCCGGCCCCCCCTGCACTCCCCACGCTACGCCACTGCAGTGACTATATATTAAAAAAAACCTCGAACAAATAGTAGAAGTTGGATAACAAATTACCATGTGAAATGATTCATCCAGAAGTACAGTTTCTGAAGAAGATAACTAAGTAGCCAAACCCAACCTGTTGAGACATTACTGAAGAAATATCTCTTGGCTTTACCAGGGATGCTTCTGGGGTGGACCCACATCCTTCAGAGATCTCTGACCCTCCATCTATAATCAATAAAGGGAATATTATCCACCAGTAACCAGTGCCAAGCAGCACCAGGACAGGACCAAACAAAATTCAGCCTACCAACTGGTGCAACAGCCAACTTCCTTAAATTCAAGGGGTTTATAAGGAACTTTTAAATTCCATAGATTTATTATAATTCTACAGTCTAAATTTTGCAGGATAATTGTTTTGGTCAAGGTAAATTTATATATTAAAAAAACACATACCACTGCATGTGGAATTAAACAATGTTAGCAGAGAAGCAAAAGGAAAGACTTAAAGTTGTTGAATAGACAAAATATACAAACTGAAGGAAAGTCTTCACTGCAGACATAGAAAAAGCCTGAAAATTTAGACAGGTTGTACAGTTATTTTAGTTAGCTAATACAGTAAAATAACTTTTCTGGTCTGGGGTTTTTGACTGAAAAAATGTTCTACTTGAAACACTGATGTTAAATATATTATACCATCCAAAACACCTTTGAGTTCTTAGATATGATCACTTCCTTGAATTATTTATGAAAATAATAAAGACAGGATAAAAAGCATCTAAAAACAAAATTACAGTTCACAACCTTAGCTTTTATCTCCTTGCAGAAATCATCCCAGAAGATTAATTGGCTTGCTCAAGGCCACTCAGGAAATCTAAATGGGCCTTGTAAAGATAGAAGAGACAGCATCGCACATCTTCAGTTTTCCATGCAATTTTCATGACCACTTAACTACTTCTCTCCTAAAGTTGGGCTTCTTCTGCTTATTCTTGACAATCAGTATTCCCATTGGGAATAAAATCTCATCACAAAGGGGAATAAAACCAACCCTTTACTTTTACACAGAGTAAAACAATGGAACAAGTGAAAGATGAGATTTACAGCAGCAGCAATTATTAGAAAAAGAACAGTTATAATAAACAAATAGGAAATAAGAGCCTAATCACACACATTTATATATTTTATGTACTTTAGCTCCCTTTAGTCTCTTTATTCCCCCTTTTTTGAACCTCTTTTGTGGCTAATGCAGTTCACACCATGTGGCATGAATGCCTATCAAGAAAGCCAAATTCAATTCCAAATCCAAACATAAGCAGTGTTTGGAAGTTGGGAAATTCCTTTGAGGTTTGCCCAATTCCAATTTTACCTTAACCCTTAAGGGAAAGTATTTTCTCTTTGAAGCTTCTGTCTGTTGTATTGCATTCTGGGCTATGCTTTAGGGCTTTCGATTCCAATCCATTTTCTCTGCTTAACCCTTTCATTAAACTTGTGTGTGTGTGTGTGTGTGTGTGTGTATCTGCCCAGAGAATGAATCAATGCAGTATTTTAAAGCGTGATGAGATTAAGCAGTTGAAAGCTGCAGAACAAGAAAACCTTTTATTTTTTTGGAAGCATTGTGCCTACATTATAGGTGAATCAAAATTGTCACTATAATTAATCCAGATGTTTCAAGGCTGGGTAGGAATGTTAATTAATTATTTTTTTTAAAAAAACACACCTTGGAATTGTTATGGTTACGCTGAAGCTATTCATTGTGCTGTTTTTGTTGTTGGCAAGTGCCATGGGCATTAATAAAGATTGGAAATCTCTTCTTCTTAGATAAAAGATTTTAAGCTGCTTGTTAACCTGGCACGTGTTAAAAGGGTTAAAGGGGAGAAAAAGGAGAGATAAGACAGTGAAAGAACTGGCAAAAGAACACTTTTTTAACTTTTTTATGGGCAACTACTAATAGTATTCACATTTATCTGAGTCAATTCAATATAGCAGGGCACTGGAATATCTTAATATATATACTGTCAAACTGTCCCTTTTAGGAGTTAGAAGAAACTATTTTATTACACGGGGCAAGCTAGAATGTTATTCAGTTATTCAGAATGACACATTTGGGGGAAACTAGATACTTCTGAAGAAGTGATCAGCTAGACATAAAGCATGGAGGTTTTTAAGAAGAGGCTAGACAGTCATTTATATGAAATGGTATAGGTTCTCCTGCTTGAGTAGGGGGCTAGACTAAATTCACTAGAAGACCTCCAAGGTCCCTTCAAGCTCTATTTTATTCCATTCCTTCCTTGCCTGAAGGAATCAAACTTGGCCATCACATAACAGAATAACAGAGTTGGAAGGGACCTTGGAGATCTTCTAGTCCAACCCCCTGCTCAAGCACAAAATCCTATACCATTTCAAACAAATGGTTGTCCAATCTCTTCTTTAAAATCTCCAGTGTTGGAACACCCACAACTTCTGGAGATTAGTCATTCCACTGATTAATCGTTCCCTCAGGCAATTTTTCCTCAGTTCTAGTTTGCTTCTCTCCTTGATTAATTTCCATCCATTGCTTCTTGTCCTGCCTTCAGGTGCTTTGGAGAATAGGTTGACCCCTCCCCCTCTTCTTTGTGGCAGCCCCTTAGATATTGGAAGACTGCTATCATGTCACCCCTGGTCCTTCTGTGAGCTGACTGGGAACCTACAATACTTTCTTTGGACTAAATGCTTCTTCAAGTCTACCATGACTGATAAGCAGCAGTCAGAGGTGTTGCAGATCAGAAAATGCTTTGGGAAACCTAGCAATTGTTTATTTTAATCAATATAATAACTTTATGCATTGGCCCACAGGATATTTTTGGGAAAATACCAGGCGTTATATTTGAGCAGGCCTCTTGTCTCATGCTCAGACATCTTCAAGAAAGCAACAGTATTACTCTAGATTAGGATTGATGACAGATTATCTCTAAATTAAATCATGATGGTAGGTCTGAGAGAAAGTTAACTATTTAACATCTTTTTTGAAAATGTTAGTCTAGATCAGAATTCTCTATGAAGTCTTTTTGGATAGAGGGTCTAGGTTGTCTTTCTGTTCAATGAGTAGTTTTGAGACTCTACTACGTTAGTCAGAAAGGGCTTGGGACAAAGCATGCATTCTCTTTTGTGCTTTTTTTCTGAAGTTGTGGTGACTAAAATATGTGTCTACATTCATGTCCATGCGCCTTGGTTTCCAGAAGACATTTAACTTTTTAATTAAAGCGCTTCTAACCCATCTTTCTGACTGATCCCAGTTTGAATGAATTGACACAAAAGTTAAAATCAAAGCTAACAGAAGATAAAATTAAACAAACCAATGTAGTATACTATTAGTACATGCACAACAATGTCAGATCACAACTGGCAATCTTTAGCTGTTGTTGGCCTTCGTATGCATCAGATTTGATAATCAGCATTAACTTCCCAACCTAAGATAGGTAGCAGCCTAATATTTGACTTTCAATATGCTTTAGCTTTTTAAAAATAAAAATAAAAAAACAGCATTAACTTCCCAACCTAAGATAGGTAGCAGCCTAATATTTGACTTTCAATATGCTTTAGCTTTTTTAAAAATAAAAATAAAAAAACAGGCCTCAGCATCACTCCAAATGTCAGAAGATGATCCCTTATTTTGACAAACTCTTCCCTAAACTGTGCTCTGCTGATAAAAAACAAAAACACACAAAAAAGCCTAACCCATCAGGGAGAAAGCTAAGGTAGGGTTCTTTTTTCCTGATACCACCTCCTCCGTGTGTAGAAAATCTGCTTACTTTTCTCCTTTCCTTTTTGTGGGTGAACTCTCAGTTGCTTCCGACAGCTGCTGCCATGTCAGCTGTCAAGTAGAGTTAAATACAAGCTGCTGTATGCCAGATGCTTTCAAAATGTTGGCTGCCGCTGGGTGTAAGCTGTCCAGTGTTGACTGCTACTACTGTAAATTTGTCAAATCTCAAATCTTCCCTAGGCAGAAGATAGAGAGAAGCTTTTTGCCTTTGAAATCCAGAAAGTCCACGCTGACGAGCAATGGGGGCACGAATCTAGGAAGTGTGTCCGTTTCTGTTCTGATTCGGTGGCTATTCCTGCTTTTCCCACAACTTCCTAGTTTTATTTTATTTATTTATTTTTATTTTAATCCCATTTATATCCCGCCCTTCTCCAAAGACTCAGGGCGGCTTACAATTTAAGCACAAACCAATTTGCTTAGCAATAGCCTTCATTCTATGTATATGCCTGCTTATTAGGGCTTTCGTCCCCCCCCCCAAGCAGCATTTTTACAAAGTCAGCTTAATTGCCCCCAACAATCTGGGTCCTCATTTTACCTACCTCGGAAGGATGGAAGGCTGAGTCAACCTTGAGCCTGGTGGGATGCGAACCTGCACTAATTGCAGGCAGCTGGTGTTACTTAAGGAGGCATTAGCCCACTGCTCCACCAAGGCTCTTGTTGTGGGAAACCTATCGTTATGTGATTCTCTTGTGTGTTTGGTTGTTGATTGCATCTTTATTCCTTCCTTAGAATAAAGATGCAGTCATTCCATTGAGGACCTGTATACTGCATGAGCCAGAAAGAGAGCTGAGAAAATATCTACCGACTCCTCACATAACTGTTTCAATTTCTCCCCTCAGGATGCAGCTACAGGGCATTGCATGCCAAAACAACTAGACACAAAGACAGTTTTTTCAACTGTGCCATCACTCTGCTGAACACCTAATTCTCACAGCACTGTCTTATGCCTAAAGATATTTATCCATGTAGTGCCGTGTATTGCTATTATCCTCATCTTTCTCCTTCTTCCTCATCTTCTCATCTTTCCTACTAGCTTCTCCTATTGGTGTCTTATGATTTATCACTTTGTTGTTTGCATCTTATGATCTATGATTGTATCTTATGAATTATGATCTATGAATTACCACGTTGTTGTTTGTATGTACACTGAGAGCTTGTGCACGGGAGACAAATTCCTTGTGTGGCCAATCACATCTGGGAAATAAAGAATATTCAAATAGAAAATATTCTTTGCACCGATTTCTGGAACAGGATAGTCAGTCACAAAAACACATTCCCTCTAGGAGAGATTCAGTGTCCTGTTCTTGTGAAATGTTGAGCCTGCTCAATGTTAGTTAATGAAAAATGCATGTCTTTTGTTTGGAACAAGAGGGATGTAAATGAAGGAAAATCATAACAAACAGACAAATTGCCAAACTCTCCATAAGAGAGGGCAATTAAAATGCCCCAAAAATGAGATTAAAAAACTAGCGCCTGGTCTCAGAAGGGAAGACATTGGATGACAGATTTAGGCATGGGGCAATTTGTTGATTTTGGTATCATAGCAGCACAATAATGTGCAGACCTATGGAAACATCTAAGGTTCTGCTCAGTTCCTTAGTTCCAAGCTGTCAATAATTGCCACAGCAACAAACTCTACAACATTCCTCACTGGAACTTTTCCGCTTTGATTTTCCTTCAGGAATAGCCAGTTTTTCTTTCTTTCTCTTCTTTCCCTGTAAGAGGTAGCTTGGGATCTATTTAATCCCATTTTAATTTGCTTGTGCAGATCAAAAGATAAAACTGAATTACTGTACCAAATGGCGAATAATCATCTCTGTGTAAATACCTTTCAGTATTCTTCCTGATAGTGAAATACTTGCTATAAATAACCCCGAAGCTGTTGTATCAGGGCTGTAAAGGACTTCACAGTAAAATAAAATTACAACTCCAGAATTTTTTTTTAATGATCACATCAGATATGTTTACTGATGGATTGTTTAAACATTGATTGCTTTGATTTATATCCGGCCTTTTTACTCAAGCATTTCTTCTAACTTGACTAATAAAAGAAAATAAGATCCTGCCGCAAACTGAAAACATAAAATTAATGCTAAAATTAACTGATGAACAAGCTGGAGGGGGGGGAATGGGAGGCAAATAAGCTTTTACAGATTTTTCTAAAGGCTGCAGGATTTGGGACTATATTCCATAGCTTGGGAATAGCACAGGTGTCAGCCCTCTGAAGCAGTCCAGTCAAGAAGCACAACCATTAATACTATCTCTATTATAAGGTTACATTAATAGAATCTTACAAGTCTGAAAGTACCTTTCCTTTCCTTTCCTTTCCTTTCCTTTCCTTTCCTTTCCTTTCCTTTCCTTTCCTTTCCTTTCCTTTCCTTTCCTTTCCTTTCCTTTCCTTTCCTTTCCTTTCCTTTCCTTTCCTCTCCTCTCCTCTCCTCTCCTCTCCTCTCCTCTCCTCTCCTCTCCTCTCCTCTCCTCTCCTCTCCTCTCCTCTCCTTTCCTTTCCTTTCCTTTCCTTTCCTTTCCTTTCCTTTCCTTTCCTTTCCTTTCCTTTCCTTTCCTTTCCTTTCCTTTCTCTCCAGAAATCTAGGGAGGGACCTTTCTGAAATTCTATCATTTACAGCAAGGGTCTCCAAAGCTGGCAACTTTAGGACTTGTACTCCCAGAATTCCTCATTCTCCATGCTGGTTGGGGAATTCTGCGACTTGAAGCCCACAAGCCTTAAAACTGCCAAATTTTGGAGACCCCTGACTTACAGGATGGTTGTCTGGTCTATGGCTCTCCCTCCTGTCTCCCAAGGCCAGTCCTACATACCATTACAACCAGTGCTTTTTTTGTAAAAGAAAAAGGTGCCGGAACTCACACATGTCATACAACCCGCCTTGCCTACCCTACAAGGTTCCATTCAAAAAAGGTGCCGGAACTCCGTTCTGAGCGTTCTATGAGAAAAAAAGCCCTGATTACAACAGTTGAAAACCCTCTGCTATATGCCAATTAAAGGAAGTTTTGATAGGAAGGGCCTCTGTTGCTAGAACTCTTCCTCAGACTTTAATGACTGGACAAGTTCATAGTGAGAATGATAATCCCTCTGATAGCCAAGTCCTAAACCACTAAAGGATATAAATGCCTATTCTAACGTCGTCAGCAGCATCTACACGAAGACAAATACAACTGCGGTATACCAATGCCTTGATGCAAATCTTATGCTTATGACTTGTAACCTAACCTTTGGCAAACATGAAAATTATGATGTTTCCTTCATGACATACATTTTGTCCCTTTCCCCCACCTTCATCCCCCTAGTCCACAGGTCTGCAACCTGCAGCTCCGGAGCCGCATGTGGCTCTTTCAGCCGTCTCCTGCGGCTCCCAGTCCTCTGCCATGTGCAGTCCAAAAAAAAAAAAAGTGGGACTAAAAAAGTTCAACCAATCACTTCAAATATGCAGGGTAGGTGCATATCTCGCCTTGGCTCCACTCTTCTGTCAAACCCTGTTCTGCACATGTGCGCATGTACACGCATGTGCACACATTTTTTGTGGCTCCCAGTTTTTCCTTTTGTGAGGGAACCGGTTCCGAGTGGCTCTTTCACTGTTTCAGGTTCCTGACCCCTGCCCTAGTTTTAAGTTTAAGAGCCTTGGTGGAGCAGTGGGCTAATGCCTCCTTAAGTAACACCAGCTGCCTGCAATTAGTGCAGGTTCGAGTCCCACCAGGCTCAAGGTTGACTCAGCCTTCCATCCTTCCGAGGTAGGTAAAATGAGGACCCAGATTGTTGGGGGCAATTAAGCTGACTTTGTAATAATGCCGCTTGGGGTGGGGGTGAAAGCCCTAATAAGCAGGCATATACATAGAATGAAGGCTACTGCTAAGCTTGTAAGCCGCCCTGAGTCTTCGGAGAAGGGCGGGATATAAATGGAATTAAATAAATAAATAAATAAATAAATAAATAAGTTGTGTCCAGTAATCAAGTAACAATCAAGGCAAGGGTTCGTGCAACTTCCATTCGTTGCACCAGTTACCCATTCAGCTGCTGGATTTCAAACCAGTTTACAAGGTCTGGATGTCCTTTGAGGGTTGCTTTATATAGAGCACATGATAATAGTAAAGAACTATTAAAATTACGGTACTCTTAATTTTTGAGGAATGGACTGGAAGGTTCCTCTGGGAAGTAAAAAATTACTCTGATTTTAAGAAGTGTTTGCCGATTATATTACCTGAACTGTTTTCTAAAACAAATGCTTTGACTTTGAAGTAAAGGAGAGCTAAGGTTATTAATTATGTTTATATTTATTAGTTGCTTATTAAACTAGTTCTTTTGTTGCTTTCTTAGTTTTCTCTGTTTTGTCAGCTGTACCTCAGTCTTTGTTTATATGAGGAAGGAAATAAAGCTGGAGGTATGATACTTGATTTTGTTTGACTTATTCACAGCTGCAAAGGAGAGTGCCTTATTGAATTAATTAATCCTTGTTAAGTTAATTAAATGAATTAAAACTCAGAACTTCCGGGGTACAGCCAAACCTATTATGGTTTCCTAGAGCAGTGAAATGTTTATGCATGCATGCATAATCTCAGAGTGTAATTCAATAAATCAGGGGTCTTCAAACGTGGCCCTTTTATGACTTGTGGACTTCAACTCCCAGAATTCCTCAGCCAGGCACACTGGCTGAGGAATTCTGGGAGTTGAAGTCCACAATTCATAAAAGGGCCAAGTTTGAAGACCCCTGCAATAAATCATAGTCATAAACCCCCCAAAATCAAACCATTATGCATAATTCACAAACTGCACAGATGCCGGATGTGATTGAGTTTGTTCTTGCTGCCGTTGCTTAAAAAGCAGCTGCAGAGAATCACAGTTCTTGGTGTGATCATTTTATCAAAGAAAAACTTTAGAAAGTCAGCTCACATTCAGTTGTAACATGTTTTCCTGTACTTGATATTAAAAGTATGTATCTGGAAATGCTTCATTATATGTGTGTGTGTGTGTGTGTGTGTGTGTAAATTCTTGCAATTGTCTTTATTTCAATATTATACAACATTATTCTTAGTCAATGTCAGATAATGTCGGACAGAATATAATCTTACATGTGTTATAGTATTCCAGATTATTTGGGCATCTAGCAAATGGAGAAATAGGAGCAGGAATTTAAGAAAAGAAGAGCTGTAGATGAGACATGAGAAATGTATTTCTGCTTAAAGTATTTCAGGCATTACTAATTCAAAATACTATATCACAGTGTAAAATACTGATATGAAGCAGGATCCACATAAAAGCCATCATAATATGAAATAGAGTTATGAATTCTGGTCAGTTCTTTTTTTTAAAAAAATCCCATTTATATCCTGCCCTTCTCCGAAGACTCAGGGCGGCTTACAATTTAAAGCACAAATCAAATGTGCTTAGCAATAGCCGTCATTCTATGTATATGCCTGCTTATTAGGGCTTTCGCCCCCCCCAGCGGCATTATTACAAAGTCAGCTTATTGCCCCCAACAATCTGGGTCCTCATTAATTAATTTTAAGTATCCTATTAGCCTGGTTAATGGTAGAATAATTATTTCATAACAACCTGACTTTTGCTAATAAACTGTATGAATAGATGCTATACCAGGGGTCTTCAAACTTGGCCCCTTTATGACTTGTGGACTTCAATTCCCAGAATTCCTCAGCTGGCATGCCTGGCTGAGGAATTCTGGGAGTTGAAGTCCACAAGTCATAAAAGGGCCAAGTTCGAAGACCTCCTGGGCTATATTAAATCCTCTTGAATTCAAGATCAGTTCCTGTTGACTTGATGAACAAAATGCATTTCTTTTTGGGAAAGTAGCAATTTGGAAGTGATTTTTAAATATGTTTTTCTGACTTTTCAGGATGGTCCATGGCTCTTGAATTTTTATGGAGACCTTTCTATCCAATTACTTCTAACTAGCTATTAACTGGCTTAGTTTAGCAAGCCAGATAAGGCTAACCAGATGTTAACACCTTTTGAGACACCGTATCAAGTAAGAGGCCATTATTCCAATGATTTTATCTATAAAAAAATTAGCCTTATGCACTTCTAGATGAATGCCATTTTTTCAGAGTATCAATTAATCAATTTTATTATTACAGCCAAAGGCCACACATAAATCAAACATCTAAATAAAACGAAACTAAACAGAACCATCACAAGAGGGCATGGCAATACATCACAATCCATGATGCAATCAATGGGTGACCAAGGTCTGCCTAGTTTTACAGGCAGTATATCAAAAACAAGCTATCTTCAGAAGACTGAATCATACTGACCTGACAATAAAAATACAATGAGTGAAGTCTAAAACTGGATAAAACATGTAATAAAATCAAATATAAAAGTTTATTAAAAAGATCTAAAATGATTATTTATGTGTCTGGTAAATCCCCAATGGTGCTGCACAGAATCTGGCCACCTGCGCCGTGATCTCTCCCTGTTCATCCTTAAGCAGCCACTGGAGATAAATACTTTCTGAATGACCAGGATAGCTATCTGTTATGGGGAGGATATGTTTTTTCCGAATGTCTCTGTAGAAGGAACATCGAAGGAGTATGTGTCCAATGGTCTCCACCTCTCCTGAGCCACAGGAGCAGAGTCTTTCAGATAGTGCTGTCTTTTTGTACTTGCCGTATAGGACGGCTGATGGAAACACATGGCACCGTGCAAGCGAGAATGCTTTCCAGTGGTTTACTGACTCCAACTGACTAAGATACCTGGCAGGTGTAACCACGTATCTAATAGAGTCTGGAGCCAGAAACAGCGGAGCTATACCTAAGTCTGCTTGCCTCTCGATGTCCTCTACCCTTTGACCCAAGGTTTGTTTTGCTTGGTAGTAGTCCAATTTGAAGGGATGCGGTGGCTCAGTGGGTTAAGACGCTGAGCTTGTCGATCTGAAGGTCGGCAGTTTGGCGGGTCGAATCCCAAGTGCCGTGTAGCAGAGTGAGCGCCTGTTACTCGTCCCAGCTTCTGCCAACCTAGCAGTTCGAAAGCACGTAAAAATGCAAGTAGAAAAATAGGGACCACTCCGGTGGGAAGGTAACAGCGTTCCGTGCGCATTTGGCGTCTAGTCATGCCGGCCACATGACCACGGAGACGTCCTCAGACAAGCGCTGGCTCTTCGGCTTTGAAACGGAGATGAGCACCGGCCCCTAGAGTCGGAAACGACTAGCACGCATGTGCGGGGGAACCTTTACCTTTACCTTTACCTTAGTCCAATTTGGGAATTGAGGCTGACGAGAAGCCTAGTTTGGCAAGTCCAAACAAACATTTCAAAACCAAACCAAACCAAAAAGGAAGATGAAAGAGAAGTGAAAAGTTTGGTCTTATGAAAATCATACGTTGTTCTCCTTGGGTGGATGGTCAAGAGTTTCATCTACTTTCTAAACTGTACGAGATGACTTTCCCCCAGCATTTTCTGGACTGCCTGCCCATGTGACTTTCCCACTTTGCCAACAGCCTGGTTCTACTACAAGCCAGTCTACCTATTAAAAATCAATTCCCAAAGGAACCACGTTGGAATTCTTCATAACCTTTGTTCAGGGCATATGTAACTGGAGCAACCGTATGATGATTCATGTGAAATATCTTATATGGAATTCTAACAGGCTGTAAATCAAGTTTACCATTTGGAGGAAGGCTGTAATTATGGTGCTCTTGTTAGTCCTAGTAACTAAAAGTTTCTACGAATTCCCATTCACCTTCTCTCATTAGTCACACATCAACGTATTGTTTTAATGTAAATTGCAGAGAGATTTAAATGCTGGTATCTGTTCCAATTACTGTTTTTGAAAGTAAGTTGGGGATTGAAAAGTTTGTTTTGAAAGAAAGATATTTGGGCATTGGAGTAGGCAAACCTTTCATATTTTTATATTTTCAGGAAATTTCACATTCTTTTAATTCTCCTTAAATTACTATAAAAGTACAAATTCTGCCAGAGTGTTTAGTTCCTAACCTGGAAACAGTGACATCTAGTGATACGACTGTGCATGATATAACTCCATGAACAACAGGAGCAAAATAGAAGACATGAATAAATAAATATATAAAGGAAGGGTTAATTAGCACTCCTGGAGTAATGCAGATGTCTCTCAAATACTTTAGTGAAAGTATTTCATTGAAATATATTTACTGGGATATAAGATCTCTCTGCTTATCTAATGGATGTCTGCGTATCTACATATAGATGAAGATCGATATCTACCTCTCTCTATAGCTTTGGATACACCCATCAACACAGAGGAACAAGATAGGACAGAAAATGTATGAGGCAACGGAAGGCCAAAATGTCAAAAACTTCCAAATATGGTCTAGCTGTGATCTCTGGAAGGTCTCTGAAAGACAGAGAAATGTGTGGTCTTCAAATCTGTGGGATTCCCAGACCCAGATTTCTACCCAGCTTCTACTCAACTTGGTAATAGACAAAATACATGCAAGGAAATATGCAAACTATGTGCAGTGAGATGTGCAAACATTGAATTTATATATACATTGGAACTTATATGTGCCTAAATGTACTAAACATTCCCAGTTGCGTGCATGGAATATTTATAGGAGGCAATTGAATTTTTTTTTGCATGTATTCTTGGGGCTGCTGGATCAGAGCCACAGCACACATATTTTAAAGCTTTTGCTCCCCTCCCTTGAGGCTTTTCCTACTTAAAAACAAGCATAATTTTATTAGATTCTACCTTTCCTCAGAGGAAAAAAATATTCCACATCAGGATCATAGTTGATAGAGTTTCCATTCTGTAATTTATTTGGCATAATGGGTTGATTGGCAAATAGATGTTAACCGAAATATGAATTATATTGGGGAAAATCCCCCAAAGCAAAGCTGTTGTATGTAATGTGTGTTTGGGTTTATTTCTTGGGGGGGGAGTTTGCGTGTCAGACACCTATGCAATAAAACTACTGTGTGTTAAAGTAGAACATTCTAATTTTATTCATAATTAGAGTTCTTTAATCTTTTGCTCCCAGGAAGTTCAAACATTTCTTTATTCTTCATTAAATACAAAGATAAAATTGCTGGTGAACATGTACACACCTTGAACAGTTTGTCCTTTTGCCCACAAAATATGGTTTATAAAACACATCTGTGATTCCTTTTTACCTTTGTGATTTCTATAAGATTTACTCCCAAATTGCTCATTAAACCTAGAATCAGGAAGACATTTCCTGACAGTTAAAACAATTAATCAGTGGAATGACTTGCCTCCAGAGGTTGTGGATGCTCCAACACTGGAATTTTTTAAGAAGAGATTGCACAACCATTTGTCTGAAATGGTGTAGGGTTTCCTGCCTAAGCAGAGGGTTGGACTAGAAGACCTCCAAGGTCCCTTCCAACTCTGTTAGTCTGTTATTCTGTTCTAAATTCTTAATCTATGGTACACTAATGATGTGCCTTGAATGATATTCCTATCATACAAAGCTAAAACCACTCTAAATGTCAGAATCCATTTATATCACATTCATAAATGTATGTTTAAAATATTGTGCATCCTTGGATTCTGCCATTCTCGGGGGGGGGGGGAGAGATGAAGATGTTTATTCAGCCTGACTGGAGGTTGCATTCCAAAGACCAGGCAAACCCCTTTGATCCCAGTACAACAAAGGAGGGGAAGGAAGGGAGAAGAGATCTGGGTTGTATCCCTATCTGGAACTGAAAGGAAGAAAGCAATTAGCAATAAAGCATGAGAAGATTCCCCTTTTCCCATTAAAGGGTTGACACCTAAGTTTAATTGATGTGAGGCTGACCAGATGGGGTTGGGGGGGGTTTGAAACGGGAATCCTTTATATAGTAAAAATGTACACACAATGCCAGATCCTGTTTTGTATTTCCACAACCGATCATGTCCTAGTAAAAACTCCTTTTGGACAAGACCTGGCTCCAAGAGTTCTTTATTTTCCTAAGATGTGGATTGGGGTGGGTCCTGACAGTAGACAGGATCTGCTATAAGAGTCAACCTGGAAGGGAAAACCTTACCGGGGGACTTTGCAATAAATACAATGTCTGGGGTGGATCGATTACAAGAAAGCATTTGACTCATTACCCCACATTTGGATTAATGCATGTCTGGAAAACTTTGGAATCAGCAAAAACATCTGTACATTTTTGAAAGCAAATATGCAAAAATGGAAAACAGTTCTAACAGCAAATGGGGAGAACATTGGTGAAATCAACATCAGATGAGGAATCTTCCAAGGGGACTCACTTTCACCACCACTGTTCAACATTGCATTAATTCCATTGACAATAATATTACGAAACACAAAACTGGGATACCACATCTCAAGCCAGTATGGCAAGATAAACCATCTACTATACATGGATGACTTAAAACTGTATGCGAAAAGCCACAGTGAACTTGAATCAATACTCAACGCAGTTCAACTGTTTAGCAGTGACATCAGAATGGACTTTGGACTTGGAAAATGTGCTATATTATCCATGCAATGAGGAAAAGTGGGAAAAATAGAAGGAATAGAACTGGGAAATGGAAGTATTATGAAAGCACTTGCAAAGGATGAGGGTTACAAATACCTAGGCATATTGGCAGCAGATAACATCTTGAATGGAAAAGTCAAAGAGTCAACACAAAAGGAATACGTCAGAAGAGTCCACAAAATACTAAAATCAAAGCTGAATGCTGGAAATATAATTAAAGCCATTAATACATGGGCAGTCCCAGTGATACGCTACCCAGCTGGAATTATCAACTGGACATTGGCTGAATTGGAACACCTAGACCGGAAAACGCATAAACTTTTGAACATGCACCATGCTCTACATCCACAAAGTGACATCGACAGATTGTACCTGCCAAGAAGAATAGGGGGCAGAGGGCTACTGCAAATCCACCAAACTGTAGAAGAAGAAAAAGGAAGTTTGAATGACTATGTGAATCAAAGTACAGAAAAATTGCTGCAGGCTGTGAAAACAGAGAGCATTATCAAAATAACAAAACCAAAGGCAGAATATAAGGAAAAATGGCTGGATGATAGATTAAATAGATGGAAAACCAAAGCTTTGCACGGACAACATTTGAAAAACATTGAAGGAAAATGTGATAACAACTTGACATGGGCATGGCTTAAGATGGGAACCATCAAGAAAGAAACAGAAGGCTTAATACTGGCTGCTCAAGAGCAAGCACTACAAACTAATGCCATGAAAGCGAAGATACAAAAATCTACTGACAATCCAAATTGCTGACTTTGCAACAACAAAGCTGAAACTGTTTCACATTTAATATGTGAGTGCAGCAAAATTGCGCAAACTGATTACAAAGCTAGACATGACCGAATTGCTAAACTAATCCACTGGGCATTGTGTAAAAAATACGACTTGCCTGTGTCCGAAAAGCCATGGGAACATAGGGTGGAAAAAGTTGTCGAGAATGAGAGGGTGAAGATCTTGTGTGGGACTTCCAAATACAGACAGATCGCCATTTGGAACACAACACGCCAGATATCACAGTTGTACAGAACCAAAGCATACAGCTGATTGATATTGCTGTACCAGGAGATGCCAGAGTCGAAGAAAAAGAACTGGAAAAAATTATGAAATACCACAACCTGGTATTTAGTATTGTGTTCATTTCTTTTAATTAATAATAATTGCAAGGCAGATCTGCTGAAAAGCAGAGTCAACTTCTACCTCCATTGCTAGCTATAAGAATAACACTGGTTAACATGCAGTTATTCTTAGCAAAAAGAAAGGATGAGTGATCGCATCATGAGTTTTTTGTTTGGACGTTTGCCTATCTTCCACCCCCACCCCCCCAAAAAAAAGATAAAAGGAAGGAGGCTTCTTGTGTCTATTTCTGCATGTGGGAAAAAGCCTGAAGGGGAGTGAGTGGTAGGGAGCAAATTCAACAGTTGCTCTTTTGGTAAATTGGTATTTAGATACCTCTTGAAAGTGCTTAATAATTGTTCTTCAGACTCACCTACGCTGTTTCCTCAGCCTGTTCACAGACTGATACATTGATAACAGGGATGAACATTCTCTAGCAGACTATGGTCCAGAGTTTGCAAACAAACAGAAGTTCAGTTATTGATCTTGCAGAATGATTCTTGATCAGTTATTACTACAAAACTGTAGCTGATATGAGAATACAGAAAGAATGTGTTTGTGGGATTCATTCATTCATTCATTCATTCATTCATTCATTCATTCATTCATTCATTCATTCTATTTAATTTGTCCCCAGCCTTTATTATTTTTTACAAACTATTCAAGATGTTGAACTTCTCCAGCACACCATTCTCCTCCTATTTTCTCCACAACAACAGCCCTGTGAGGTGGGATTGGGCTGACAGAATGACTGGCCCAAAGTACACTCAGCTGGCTTTCATAGCTAAGACAAGATATCAACTCCTGTTTTCTACCCTGGTGCCTATACACACACATACACCCACAGAGAAACACAAACACATATGCAAGTGTGTAAGTGTGTGTACACATGCCACCTTGCCTGTTTTCAGCACACACAAACATAAACGTATGTATAAAACTAAGGATCGTGAAGTGAGTTTTTGTATCTCTTCAAATCAAATTAATGAAAACCATATTCAAAATAATCAGATATCTCATTTGCTGCAATGTCTGTGAGGTGGCTGGGTATGTGCGGACTGAAACAAGCAAGATGGTAGGCACAATATCGCAATTCAAACACAATCTTTGATGGCTTGGAATCAGTGCAAGGATGCTAGACTTTGGTGAGGTTGGTCCTCACTTCAATGCCCTTCATACTTTTTTAAAAAAATAGTCACAGATGCAAATTTCATTCTTTTTAGTTTAAAATATATTTTCCCACCAGAAAAAAGCCTTCTACATTTATATGTATTTCCCTTTGAAGCCTCCTATGCTCAGTCAGACCTTAAATCCAGGACCTAAAATTAAAAACAAAAACTGCATCAGTGTGAATATTATTAGTACATCAAATTCTCCTTCTTCCCTGTCCCATTCACATCTACTTTGGAAGACCATCCAGAAATGAGATTTGAGGGAACATGCAGGAGGAAGCAAACGAAGAGAAATTCTTGTTGCATGAATGCAACTCTTGCACTGTGATCTTGGATGTAGCCCACTATTTGCCTGAAGGGGAAAAAAGAAAATTCAGAAATAAGTGTGTGAACCAGGCCATGTACTTGACTCAATCCTTGGAGTTGGCATCACTAAAGAATTCAGTAACAGGCCTCCTGGCAAAGATAAATAAAACAATAAAGAACAGAAGGAACTGTTCTTGTCATATTCTTTATGCCCAAAGGAAGAATCTCTTCAACTACTTTTGATACAAAGCCAGCTTGCACAGAGAAATTGGCTATGGCTCTATACCAGTTAACTTAAATACATTCAAGTACTCATGAAGATTTAGTGGAAAATCAATTAGGGCTTTTTGAATCCAGCAAGACTTTTAAAAAGTAGACGTATTATGAGATACACTATTATTCGTGCCAATACTTGAGACAAATTATTCAAATGTGAGCCTATTAGCAGGGGAAGGTACATACATATAACCTAATAAACACCTTTTAAAATACAATTGGTTGAAAGTGGTTGAGTTGAGATCCTTCCCATAAGCAAAAACAAAAAACAACCCCATTTTGGAAAGAAGTTAATATTCCAACTTTATTCACAGTTACCCTGCGCTTTTTGTCATGACAACCAGCTTCTGGATCTGGATCCATGAATCCTGAAGGAACATTAGAATAGGCCCTGTTTGTTTTAGCAACCCATCCTTTGTTTTATCCTATTTTGAAATAAGGTTTACTCTGTATGGTGTAGCTTTAATCTAAGATATTCTGTCATGTAACTTTGGAGGAAAGGCAGCTTACCAATATCTTTCTAACTCTCTGCAGTTGGAAGAAACTGGCCAATATTGTCAGGGCTTGGAAGCGAAGCAAAGTTGGATCTGGTTAGAACTTGAGTGGGAATCCATCAAGCAGTGCTATGGCTTCAAACTACATTGGGAAGTCAGTAAAGATCTATGGTAGCAAATGACTCATTTTCAATCTGTCGAGAAAAGTCATAGATCTGTCCAACATATCACTTGGAATCCAAATTTCCTTGAAGTTTTCTCTGGAGATTTCCCCACATGTTGCACAATTCAACTGAAAATTCCAACAGGAGCAATGTTCAACAGAATCGCACAGATTAAAAAAAAATCCAACAATGCAAGAGATGTATATTCCTAAACAGATAATAAGAGCACATAATCAGAACTAAAACTGGTTACCAAGAAGAAGAGGGAGGTGGGGGGAAGTCTCTGCAATGGTCATGATAGGAGAAAATATTGAAGTCTTGAAAATGGCAGGGGCACAAAGGGATCCTCACCTCATGCTTAAAAGAGAGAAGTGTAGAACTCCAGAGGTTTGTCCAGGGGTAGAATTTTAGAGCCATAAGGACATGTCCTGCTTTTGTCACCAACCTTCTGCATTGCAGAATGTGTCTCAGGCTCTCAGCTGGTACATTTCAAAGTCATACATGGAAAAGGTCTTGCATGTTACTGGCTAGTATCTTCTCTATCTCTTGTTTGGAACCATAGGGCAATAGTTTTAAACCCAAAGTACACTAAATCAAAAACTAAAAAAAAATCCTACTTTGTTTATGTTTATTTTTAGTGAAACATACTGTTGCTTGAGTTATATCTTCAGCAAGAGACAGACCTTTCAAGCAGAGATAGAATCTTTCCAGATTTCTTTGCTTGTTTGTTTTCTTGTTGAATTGTTTTTTTCCTTCGGTTCCTTCACTATTGCTCAGATGTTTCAGCAGGAATTTAGTGTTCCTTTCAGCAATTTCCTTATTTCCTCCTTTCTTTCATAAAAAAAAATGTCTTCTTCAATGCAAGAGTCATCTGTTTAGTGGTAATTCTAGTCCCCCAACTTTCTGTGGTTATATATTTCCAGCTAAAGTCTCTAGACAAGGTCACTTGTGACAAGGAGGCAGACAATGGTAATTGTACAGCAGATTAATACTTCTGTAAATTCCGTGTAGAGATTTATGATATGGGATGTCAAATATATAATATCCCCTGATGGGGGATGGGTTGGGTTTTTATTGTCATTTTAATATATATATTTACCATTTTTTAGCTTGGGCATATGTTTAATTCTTTTTTAACTTTTGTATTTTTTGTATTTTTATATGGTTGCCCTGTTCACCGCCCTGAGTCCTCCGGGAGAAGGGCGGTATATAAATAAAATTATTATTATTATTATTAAATATGACTATTTTTCTCTCTCTCAGATATTTCCTGGATGGGAACCTCAGTGTCCTTCAGGAATAGAATAGAATAGAATAGAATAGAATAGAATAGAATAGAATAGAATAGAATAGAATAGAATAGAATAGAATAGAATAGAATAGAATAGAATAGAATAGAATAGAATAGAATAGAATAGAATAGAATAGAATAGAATAGAATAGAATTATTGGTCAAGTATGATTAGACACACAAGGAATTTGTCTCTGATGCAGAAGCTCTCGGTGTACATGCAAAGCAACAGAGCAGTAATAATCATAATAATGCTACCAATAAGAGGAGATAGTAGAGAAGATGAGAAGGAGGATGATAACAGCAACAACAACAACAATAACAACAACAACAAAAATAATAAGCCAAACAACATTGGTAAATATAATTAGACTTAAGACGGGTACTGTGGGAATTAGGTGTTCAGCAGAGTGATGGCTTGTTCTTTGCAAATGGGGCCCATCAAATCAAAATCAGGAAAGTGGTTTGCCTGCATTATTGCTCATAAGGTCTTTGGAGAGGGGAGTGGAGCCAGCATTTAAGGATTTCTTGTCCTGAAAATTCAACAACTCAGCTTCTCCTGATACCAATATCAGTGAGAGAAGTTTCTCCATGTTTTAGATGCTGAATTCCTCAATCTTCCAACTTTCAAGGGCTAATTTTATTTTCTTCTATAGCATACATTTCCTGTGAGTTGTGGATGTCACTGAACTATATAATTACTGGGTTTGGGATATAAATTTGCCTAATACTAACCTTTAAAGCTGATGCATCTTAACAATATTAATAATTCAAAATAGTTGCATAGCTCTGAAGATAGAGACAGAGATATCATAAAAATGCATTTTACCATAAACTCCCACTCCCAACCCACCCACAAAACAAAGGATTTTAAAGTCTGCAAGTAATTCTGCAAAGCCCAGAAAATTATAGATCCTTTGGATAAATATTTTGAGCAGATATATCCGAGCATTGGAAAGTTTCTAGAGCTAAATGCTTAGGTTTTCTATAAACTGTTACTTCTGGTTCACAACAATGGCCGCAATATTCCATTTATTCAACTCTGGTGTGCATGGTATTATAAGCAAGGTAAAGAATTTAATTAAGAAAAGCAATGCTTTAAAATGGCTTTTCCCATTTGGCCTTTGAAATATCACTTTCTGCATTTCTTTGCACTTTCTTGTAATTATATCATAGTTCACTGAAGGGGTACCACAATCCTTGCTTAATTAAAAAAATGGAAAATGAAATTATTTTCAATGTTTTATGGATAATATAGCAGGGGTGTGAAAACTATGGCCCTCCAGCTGTTAATGAATTACAGCTGCTACCATTCATTACTGATCATGATGAAGTAATGAAGGAATTACTTAGGGCCCCAAAGGCAATTCCTTTTTTAGGAAGTTGAAAGAAGTTGATGAAACTGAAATTATTTATTATGCAGACCTTTGTGAATGGAGGTATGGAGTTGATCCATTGATTGATATGTTTTCCCCCTTTTTATGACCCTGTAATCCCTTGCTCCGGGGTGGGGTCAGGGTGACTGAATGGAGCTGAGCATTCACTGGCCAGATACCCTTCCTGATGCCTATACAGAGTTCACAACAGATATTTTCTCTTTGCACCCTGATAGAGAAACATCTGTCGCTGCGTAGGACTGAACTTTCAACCTTCCGAGTGGGAGGTGAGCGTCTCCACCTCTAGGCCACCACTCTGCTCATTAATTGATATGGTTTGATCTTGACTTACTGTCACTTTTTGAAGTGACATCAACAGGACAGCAATATGAATCATGCCCATTTCTCTGTATTAAAGATACGCATGTCCTTCCTGGCTATCTCCCTATTATTTGGAATCTATACCTGATCTTCATTAATTGATTGTTACTTTGAATTAAGAATAGTTTTTTGTTGGTATATGTTGTGATTCAGGGTCAGCCTGTGGGTTCGGCAGTTGGGTCAGACGACTCAGAGGAGGAGGAGGGGGGTGTTGAAGAGCTTGCTGAGGGGATTGGACAGCTTGATGAGAGCCCCCAGCAAGGCCCCTCTCATCTGGTCACGATGCAGACCCAGCTGTGTGAGCCTGACAGCGTGGATGAAGATGACCCACAGCTGTCCCTGTTCAAGGACGCCCGACGCAGGAGGCAGTCAGTCAGGAGTAAACAGAGGAAGGCAATGGGGCACCTCGGAAGGACGCACAGAGAGGCCACGCCCTGAACTGTATTTAAGGGGAATGTGTGGGAGGGCTGGTTTGCTGAAGGCAACCGCTTGGATTGTTCCTGCTTCTTAGCTCGTGTTTTATGGTTGGTGTCTTGTCTTGCTTTGTTTTATGTGAATAAATTTGGCAGGCTTTATTCCAGCCTCTTGCCGTTTGTAAAGGGGTTGTCCCTGCCTTTTCTGCAGGGCCGGTAGCAGGCTGGTACAGAACAGTATATTTTGTTTGGAATCATCCTGTTTAGAACATAATCTTCCAGCCCATTATTACTTCTTTAAAAAAATAATATTAAATATGAAGCTACATGGTTTGTAAATGTTGTATACAAATCTGCCATTCTTCCATTAATGAGTTGGCATAATCAAATTTAAAACATAGTAAGAATTGTGAGGCTGAGGCCAATGTGCCTTGTGCGGGCAGGGAGGTGAAGGGAGAAGGTGAATGTGAGGCACTTTCCTTATGTCTGGAGCCAGGAGGTTTATTGACCTTTTAATTAGCAACTACATCAGGGGTCTCAAGCTCATTATGAACATGGGGGGCACACCACATAATAAGCACTAACCTGTGGGCTATGTCTGTGGGCCTGATGTGCAAAACTGTTGAAATGTTAATATGAAATACCAATACTTGTTACTCAGTTAAATTAATAAAACAATTAAATTAAATATGTGCTACTACAGGTAGTCCTCAACTTACGACCACAACTGAACCCAAAATTTCTGTTGCCAAGTGAAACCTTTCTTAAGTGAATTTTGCCACCTTTTACAAACTTTCTTACCACGGTTGTTAAGTGAGCCACTACAATTGTTAAGTTTGTAACCTGGTTGTTCAGTGAATCTGGCTTCCCCATGGGCTTTGCTTGGAACAAGGTTGCAAAAGGTGAACACATGACTCCAGGACTCTTGCACCCGTCATAAATATGAGTCAGTTGCCAAGCATCTGAATTTTGATCCCATGACCATGGGGATGCTGCAACAGTCATAAATATTGAATAAACAGCCATTGTAACTTTTTTTTCCAGTGCCACTGTAACTTTGAATAGTCACTAAATGAACTGTTGTAAGCCGAGGACTCCTGTATTTATAATTAACACTAATTAAAATTAAATTAAATCAACATTGTGATGGTTAGCCAAAGAGAAAATATGATGCCTACTGAAGAACAGTAAAATATTGTCCTATAGGTGCTTTTTTCAAGAGGCAACTAGACTTCCTTGTTTTTCCTTGAAGACATTTCGCTTCTCATCCAAGAAGCTTCTTCAGCTCTGACTGGAGGGTGGAGAATGGCAGGATCCAGCCAGAGCTGAAGGAGCTTCTTGGATGAGGAGCGAAACGTCTTCTAGGAAAAAAACAAAGAAAGTCCAGTTGCCTCTTGAAAAAACACCTATGTGACATCCATGAGCTGGATTACTAAGACTCTCCATAGACATTGGATTTGTGTGGCTGAAATCTCCAATCTCTTTCTTGTCCCACAATGTACCGGATACTCTCGCCCTCTCAAGTACCAAATGGTAGGGATGAATGGAGATATTATCATCAGTGTCCTCTCTGTTGGCTGTGTGGTGATCACATGCAGCACCCACACATGAGATAAGATAGGACTATAATGGTGAAGAACAGGGGCCTGCAGAGCTGCCTGGCAAGATTTGGGCTCTGTCACTACCATGTTGAGCTATCACAGGCTCCACATGTCAAAGATGCAGTATCCACAACAGCTGAAAAACCTCTGCCACTGCCAGCTCTTCAGATTCCACGTTCTCCATTGCCACTATCCTACCTTGTCTGCCTGGCTGTGGTGGTGGAGAGCAGAGCCACCATGGGGAGGGTTTGGGCTTAGACAGCACCATACATTTTCGAGCCATTGCAGCCCATACTAAAGAACTCTGTGGGCTGCATGTAACCCATGACTTATGTCTTTGAGCCCCCCTGATCTTAATTAAGACCTTGGAAGCGGTCAACTACTGGAAAAGAGTTAGACATCATCACCATAGTGCTGAAATCTAGCTTGCATCTTGGCTCTGAGCACAAGAGATGCATTTGAAGTTTGGTCTTGATATCCAGAGGCTACATGAGTCTGGATGGCAACTACAATGCTTGGAGCTTATTACCGTACCAGCAAGACAGTGGAGTTCTGGGTCTAGAAATCAAGTGATATTTTACCTTTGGTCCTGGGATGGAGTTTAGCTTCCCTGTGCAGAGTTGTAAAATAAGCCAAGTTGTAAAAGGCATCTTGCTTCCCTGAGGCTCTTCTCTTTGCTGGGGCTGCTTTTTTCACCTTTTTTTTCATCTTTGTTACCCTTATTCAGCTATTTGCTATGAGCAATTATCCCTTCTTGGCAAACTGGCTTCTGATCAAAGGTGGAAAAATGGTTGATATGGGACTTTCTGACTGGTGTCTTCTCTCTCCCAAGTTTGGTTATGAAATAAAGATGCCAAAAGAAAAAGAAAGTAATGATACTCATGGGCATGTGATACTTTGGGAACCAAGGAAGTAGTCTATGCAACAGTTCTAACAGTTGTCTTTTGGCTGGAAACTACAGGCAAGGCTGAGCTAGATTGATGCATGATTTTGCATGCACATTCAATGATATGATGTGCTTGGTTCCTGGTAAAGGACATTTCAGTATGATAGTACCATTCAGGTCAGATAATCCTGCCCTTGTTTATGAAACTAGAATTGTAAGCACGCTTAGTAGAATACAGTATGAGTCAGTTCTGCAAGAGAGTGTTTTTTGGTGTTTTTTTTAACAACGGCATTTACCTTTCATGCAGGGAAAACCAAAGGCTTTAATTCAGTTTTCCTTGTTCCTCTTATACATGCTTTCAATACGCAGGTCATTTGTGACAGTCTGCTCAAACAGAGCTGAGTCAAAAGTTCGTCAAAAAAACCCCACAACTTTCTGTGCAGCATGAATCTCTTGACCCTGCCTGAGATTGTTATTCTAAAGAAAGAAAGAAAGAAAGACAGAAATAGAGAAAGAGTAAAAGATTTGCGGTAATAATGATTTTGTGGGGGCAACATTCTTGGTACTGTTTTTAATTAAATTTTGCCACTAGCGGCATCGTCAAAGCCTCCTTGGGATAACTAAAAATGTCCAGTTGCTATTTTTTCCTCTCAAGAAGACTATCTCCTGGGCTGTTCTCCAAATGTCCGGTCGTTCTAGGGCAGGGGTGGGGACTATGACCCTTTTATGAGTCGTGGACTTCAATTCCCAGAATTCCTGAGCCAGCATAAAAGGGCCATAGTTCCCTACCTCTGTTCTATAGGGGAAAGGATTAAACCATGGCTGACTACAAGAAGGTGGTGCAATAGGCCCAATTTCTCTGCCACCTCTGAGAGCAACAATAAACTCCACTGTTGGATATGAATAGCGAACACAAGGCTGAACCTATCCCACTCATTGAAAAAAGGCACACCAAGGATGGGTGTTTTCCAGGTTTTAAAATGGTAGCGTCACAGAATTAGGATAATAAAATATTTCTACTGATAGAGGTAGACTGAAGAAGCTGCAGTGATAAGCAGTGAGATGTTTCAAACCAACAAAGAACAGAAGTCCACAAGTCAACATCCAGACTACCAATAGAGGAGAATATTTGTAGCACAGGTTTGAAATGAAGGGCCCTTGGTGCTCTCTGAGCTTGGTTGTTTTCTTTCAGACATTTCACTGCCAAAGTAGGTAAGATTATCAATGCACTGATGATGTTACCTGTTTTGGATAGTGAAATGCCTGCAAGGACATTTAACTTAAATAGGTCTGATAAGTGAATTCACTACATTTCCACATTCAGTTCTCCCATGCCCCACTTGACTGCCTCCCCCACCCCAAAATGTGGGAATAATCTCATATATGTTGAAGAAGACAAGTAGAATCAGAATGATTTCATGATTTTGTAAAATGTACAACAAAGTTTTTTTTTACAAAACTCTCCATAGCACATGCCTGTTTCATGCATTTTTCTTCAAAAAATACTGTTTTATTAAACTCTTTAAAGAAAAAAAAATGAACATAATAGAAAAAAAAATTAAAAGTAGAGAAGAAGATGAAAAAACAAGAGATTTACAAATGTTATGCACTTATAGTTTTTCAATATTTCAGTAAGTGATTAAAGATACTGAACAGATATGATTTAAAAACCCAAATTTCACTAATAAAGTCTATGTGGAATATAAACAACAGGATCAAAGCACAACACAGCGTAATTCGTACAATAAAATTATAAACTGTGATAAATTCATACATTTCTTTCAGCATTTCGCAGCCTGGTGTCCTCCCACAGCTTCTTTCATCACACCTGAACAAGTCACCTGCCTAGCAGGTGAAGAGCAGGAGACCAAGCCTGGGAAATGATTCTCTGTCTTGGAAGATACAAAGCAGGAGAAGATTGTCCATCATCCCCTTCCATGATGTCTTTTAGTGTTTTCTGAAACATTAATCTAACCCCCACCCCCACCCCTCTATTCTCTGTTTTGTTGTCTTTCCACTTTCCAAAGGGCCAAATAATTTGGAATACATCTCTTTAGCACTGTGGCACGGCTTTGTTTTTGTTAACAAAGCCTTTCTCTTTCCTCCCTCTGTGTCTCTCAGTTTGACTTAATTTAGCACTTGTTTTCCTGCTTCTGTTGCTGAAATGGTTCAGTTATAGACATGGATGGCGTTATCACTCTGTCTCCAGCTGAATATAGCAGTTAAGAATTCAAAGGAAGCTTCACCTACCTCTCGGAGTCATACTCTTTCTCACACGCAAGTATGAATCGAGGGTAAAGACATTGAAGATTGCGAAACTTTACTTACCACTGTAATTCGGAATTAAAACACTTGGCCATAACCTCTGCTGGTACTGACATCATATATATTAAATAAACTCATAAATCCACATTTCTGTTCTTTGGAAAGAAAGTTCCATTGGACTCCTTTTTGTGGGTGCAATTTCCTCTCTCCTGATTGAAAAATAAAAACATTTCATTTACTAGGTTTATCCCTGTTCCACAAGGTGAAATGAAAGAAAATAGTTGTTTCCCAGGATAATGGAAAAATAAAAGTTACACCAAAGGAAAACGGTGGCAACCCAGCTGGGCAAGAATTTCAGAAATCCAGCTCTATAGTACAGTTAAATTTTCCATGGCTGAGTGAGTTTGGAACTTTTGTTTATGTCTCCCAGGAATTTATCTTTGCCTGCGCTGTGCAACTTTTCCATCATCTTTGGAAAAGTTATTTGTTCAGACAGGCATTTAATTCTGGCTAGCCAATTCATTCTTTTATGTTGGGTTGTTTCCCCCCCCCCGCTTTCTCTTCCCTTTTCTAAGGTTGCATTTTGACAAGTTAGTTCTATTGTTTTTCAGTTGCTCCTTTGGATTTGTTTAGCTACTGTGTGGAAGAAAGTCAGAATATAATAACTATCCCCAGCTTAAAAAAAAGTTTGAAAAACCATTGCTGAGTCCCAGCTTTACAGGAAAGGAAGTAGATGGCTTATTATAACTGAGACTGGGTATGTTAAACTAGGTTTGAGACTGAAAATGTCAGTGGAATGTGAATCAGAAGTTCATGTTCAGAAGTTGAACTTTAAAAAACACGATTACCTTTTAAATTATGGATTTTAGGCAAGAAGGGACACGGTGGCTCAGTGGGTTAGGACGCTGAGCTTGTCAATCAGAAGGTCGGCAGTTTGGTGGGTCGAATCCCGAGTGCCACATAACAGAGTGAGCGCCTGTTACGCGTCCCAGCTTCTGCCAACCTAGCAGTTTGAAAGCATGTAAAAATGCAAGTAGAAAAATAGGGACCACATATGATACACACACACAGAGAGAGAGAGAGAGAGAGAGAGAGAGAGAGAGGCACATACATACCCCCACACACACACAATCATCCAATAAATGAATAAAATATTTGGTGAAATGCCAGATAAATTAATTAATCTGTTTTAATCATTTGGCAGGCTGTATACATCTACAACCCTATAGGTTTTTTTCCCCCTCTCATTTTAACCCTTGGGCAAGGACACATGCTTTTTTTTGTTTTGTTTTGTTTAAATGCTACATTCTTTGTACTGGCACCAAGCCCCTGAAAGTACATCAAAAGCTTTCAAATACAAATCATTAAGGTGCCATTCAGGCAACTTCAAACAATGAGCCTGGCTCCAGACAACTCCTCCTTAAACCCTTTGAGTGAAAGAAACCATTCCTGTGACATCAAGATGATCTCCCATGACTGACATTTCAGAAAGACCTGCTGCTGTCTCACGCACCTTTTAGCAAAGGGATGAATCTGCCCTTTCAACGTAGGCCAATTAACTCCCATGAGAAATGGTTTGTGTAGGATTGGAGTAAAGAAAGGTTTGGCATACACAGAGGATCTCTCAGGACAAGCACCTGAACTTATGCCCTCGGCACAGGTACCCAAAAAGAGGGCAGTCACTGCAGGCGGCCTTTTCATTTAGCAAAAGAAGCTGGCATACTTATGAAATTGCAATATATATAAATAACTTCATTTTAATTAAAAACAATAATGAACAATATAAATAATTTTTGACCAGCAAATGTCTACCTCTCCAACAGATTTTTTTTTTTACTTCATTTGGGAAAAATCAGGGCGAGGTGGGAGGAAAGACCTCACATCAAAAAACAACTGTCCATTTTAAAATAATCCCCATTATGTACAATTACTTCGTCTCACTCCAATGTTACCAGCCAGGTTTACCTAAACTTCTGGACCTGAAAATTTCTTCTAGGTAATCAAAAGAGAAAATTTATTCCACTGATGCTCTGAGCCCACTAAGAAATATCTGCAGGATATAGAATTTGACTCTCCCAACTATTGGAAGAAAAAATATGGGATGCTGGTCTATCTCTCTAGGAATCCCTGTTAGTTTATTGCATTAGATGCAGAGGAATATTTGTCATCTGTTGAGAGATAAGATGCATCTGATGGTCTGGTTGGCTCCTCCTAGGAGCTTCAGAAATGGTTTTGAGGAGATGGGGAAGATGGAGGAGGATACAAACAAAAAGTATAGGCCCAGATCTGTATCTTGTACAATTCATTTTTTTTTATTTCTTGGAGGCTTTAAAGCAGCGGTCCCCAAACTTTGAGGCTTGGTTTCCTAGTTAGGGAGGGGGAAAGAGGGGAACTGGGCCAAGAGTGGTGGACTGGCACATGTGCATGCATGTGTGTGAGTGCAGGCAATCCTTGTGTGAGTTGCAGGCTGGCACGCACATGTGCAGTTTGACTTGCACAAGAGACGGGCCAGTGCACACGCATGCCAGTACCCGCCAGTCCACTGCTTGCGCAAGTTGAGTTGTGCATGCGCACAAACTCTGGTCAGCCACTCTCATAGCCCAATTCTGAATGGGCCATAGTCCGGACCCCTGCTTTAAAATAACTAGTGGTTAAAGGAAGGAAGGAAGGAAGGAAGGAAGGAAGGAAGGAAGGAAGGAAGGAAGGAAGGAAGGAAGGAAGGAAGGAAACAATGTAGGAGTGTTTCAACTTAAACAGAGGTTAAGGAAAAAGAATTAAACCTTACACCTTGAAAAACACTGGTTTAGATTATTGGATCGTTTCAGTTTCAATGCCATGTAAACAAGGTTGTCATATTTATTCTTTGTGCATTACTGTATAAAAGTTTTATACAGGTAATCTCTAAGCTTTTTGTTGCAACCACTAATTGTACGCAGAAAGGGAATAGGATTAGCTTGACAAACAATAGCTTATCTTCTCCTCTTTCTGACTAGCATGCTTCTCATTTTGAATCAAGGGTCGCATCTTCAAGAAAGTGAATGGCTGCAGGTTACCTCTGGCCCACCTAACCAGAAAGGCTTCTCAATCACCAGGACAAAACTTTTGTTTTCTTTTACAAAATATTGGATAAAACATCAAAGTTGAAATTTTCTTAATACAATTTACTCTTATTGATTGTAAGAAAATTGGTTAGCTCCTTAATCTCCCTTATGAATTTACTCCCCTAGCCATGCTCTGTCACATGAGGCAGAAGACTAAATTATCCCAAGTTATCCTTAGTTCTTAATTTTCTTCCATCCTGTAATGTAGGGGAGGTTTTATATATATATAAAAAATATTCAAATATCTGGAACCCTAATTTACACAGTTCAATTTTTCTAGAGAAATTTACAGTTCATAATCTGCAAAACTGATTGATTTTTGGGGGAAAAAAATCTTTTTTGAGCTTTGAGCTTGCATGCTGCTGATTTAGGAGTACCAGCTGAATTATGAGTCATTTGACTAAATTGGCTACTCATTATGGTGGTGATATTATAATTGGCTGAAAAGCAAAACAAAGAACAACTTTGCAATTAGATTTAAAAGAAAGACAATTTGATGAGAAGATTTACATGCAAAATTCCCAGTATGTGAATTGCTAGTAGTTCATATTCTTTTGTTTGTTACCTTACTATCTCTCTCTCTGCCCCTCTCCCTCTCTCCCTCTCTCTCATATTCTCATATATTGATAGCACATTAATTTCATTGTACTCCATAATAATTGTCCACAATACTATTTTTGCCCAACTTTCCAATATTGACCAAATTGCTGATATTCTATCTCCTCCTCCATTTTTTACAGAAATTTGAGATTATTAAAGAGCTAATTTAGAAATCTTTTCAAAATTCAGCTTTCTGACATAGCTTTCTGCCCTCAGTTGCAGATGGTTGCCCAAGCCTTTTTCAACACCATTTTTTGAAACTGAGATGCTAATTTCTGAACCTCAGAAGATGTTTAGGCTTGGAATAATTTCAAGTGTCAACATCTAGTCTTTCAAGTTCAGGATTAATAAATGAAAGGCTCAAAATAGCCTTTCAAATAGCTCAGGATTAAAATGAAAACATGTCGGAAAGATTTGTTGTTCAATTAACAGAATCAAATTTCACTTATTTATTCATGCATGTCTGCTTTCCTGATCTGCAGTGAACCCTTAGACTGAGGTGAATTCTAAATCTAAATAATTTTTTTTACTATTGTTGTTTTGCAAATGGAAACATCCCATTACATCCTCACAATACTAATGTGGTTTAAACAACAGAGGCTGACTGAAGATCAGCTACAAAATACCACAACCTCTCATTTCAATATGTAACCAGTATACTACATTGGCTCCTCCCTAACCTATGTCTACCATATATCAACTACCAAAATGCAGATGATTACTGGATAGTAGCAAAGATGAACAAAACTCTTAACTTTGAAAGACTACACTTTTCTTAATTCTTGTGTATCCTATTTTCACATAACTTCATCTACGTGGTAGCTCACAGTTTCCCACCATATTACCAAAAGGCAGTCAATACTATCATTCTCCCAAATGATTGATGCCATTATATGTTCCCACGCTGGTTGCAAGTTCTCACTGGCCCTGTGCTATCTGCTACTGGCTATTTGCATAATCTAATCATATTGGTTGTGTGATCTCCTGCGACTTCTTGGAAGTAACAAAAGTGAATTCCATTTGGAATTGCATATAAATGTAAATTTGGTTTAATGATAAGGTAAAGTATTGGTTTGCTCAGCCAAATGGCTTTTGGCTAGCCAGCCTCATCAATTACAGTAGCAATATAGATTTGTCCATGTTTTTATTGAACATATTCATCATTTTTAAAAATAAAATGGAATAATAAATAGGAACCAATGACAGTGGCAGAACCACCTGACCCAGTTTAAAAGATAGTATTGTATAGTGGTCTTCTTCTAATCATGGTGATAGTCACACCATCCCAGATCAGCCTACCTCATTGGATTGTGAGAATAAAGTGAAGGGACATTCCCATGTAAATCATCTTGAGCTTTTTTCTGTTTCTCTGTCATTATTTTAAGAGCAATATAAGAATAAATTTTAAAAATTCACAAAAAGTCACTTTTTGATTGGCAAAACAATATTGTCAGGGTCAAAGAATTAGAACCATTCATAAAGTTGCAGCATATAAGGTTTATTCAGACTTATACTCAATTATCTGGTCAACTAAAGTTTGGTACTAAATTGGCACCAGATAAGGGTAGATGGAATTCAGAGGGGTTGAACTTGGGATGCTTGTAGGAATGCAGTGACTCTAAACTGATGACATCCTTAACTCCCTCCCCAGCTCTGCCTGCTCTTCTCCTACATCATTCTCCAACTTCTATTACTTTTGGCTTCATCTGGGACCTCTCAGCAACATTCCACATAGGGAGAGGAAAGTAACTTTAGAGTAGAATATATAACTAGATGAGAATAAGAATAAGATAGCTGCTGGAAATGTAAATATAACTCAGGCACGTATTATCATGTTTGGTGGACATGTGGCAAAGCTAAGGCCTATTGGAAAAAGATACATGCTTGGTTAGAAAAAAATGTTGGGACAACATGTTGAGTTTAAACCTGAACTTTTCTTATTAGGTATAATGCCAGAAAAGATGAATAAACAAACTCTATATTTGATTCTACACGTCACAACAGCAGCAACAATAATGTTTGTGCAATACTGGAAAAATGAAGGACTACCACCAGAGGAAGAAATGATCAAAAAAATATTGGAATGTGCAGAGATGGACAGATTAACAATGAGATTAAAAGATAAAGAAGACATAGAATATTACCAAATCTGGGATTCATTTTACAAATGGCTGGAGGAAAGAACTAAGGATTAGGAACTGAATATATATTAGCGCTTTTGAATCCAGACAGCATGCTGGTTGAAAAATTAATATATGTATATAAGAGAAAATTAATAAAATCTTTTTTTAAAAAAGAACAAAAAAGAAACTGCTACTACATAGAGCAGACTGGGTATTTCAAAATGTTTTCTTTAGATTTCATAATTTTCCAAGGTCATTTTTTCATGGCATTTTAAGGAAGTTTGGAAAGTGATGAGACGGGCATTGTCCAACATGCTATACATTTGTTAGTCTAATATATTTTTACTGTCTCATATCCTTTCCCACATCCATTTTTAAGGTTTTCAGGACTTCCTAAAACTGATCAAACAAAAAAAAATACAATAATTTAAAACAGATGACAATTTTGCATGGCATTGAAAAGATGCACAAAGTAGGCTTCGTTAATGGTGTCATTCTATTTTTTTAAAAAAAATCTAATTAAAAACACAGGTGAATGGGGTCTTTAATGGATGAAGAAGGAAGATGAGCTCCTTCTAGTATCGGGATTCCAAACAATTTGAGGCTTCCAGGTGAATTCCAGCACTTTGATCTGGGGCTAGAAGCAAACAGCCAGTACAGTGGTTTTAAAATTGAGGTTCTTAGGCACACATCTGACTTTTTTATTTGTTTGTTTATTATTTATATTTATATCTTGGCTTTCATTCAGGAGCTCAAGGCAATGAGCCTCTTTGTTTGGGCTCTACCCATACTTCAGAAATGTTACTCGAAAGTCCAATGTGCTTCTCAGTCTGAAAAAGGTCATATGACAGTAGCACTTAGACTTATATACCACTTTTTTTTAAATCCCATTTATATCCCGCCCTTCTCCAAAGACTCAGGGCGGCTTACAATTTAAGCACAAACCAATGTGCTTAGCAATAGCCTTCATTCTATGTATATGCCTGCTTATTAGGGCTTTCGCCCCCCCCCCCCAAGCAGAATTATTACAGAGTCAGCTTATTGCCCCCAACAATCTGGGTCCTCATTTTACCTACCTCGGAAGGATGGAAGGCTGAGTCAACCTTGAGCCTGGTGGGATGCGAACCTTCACTAATTGCAGGCAGCTGGTGTTACTTAAGGAGGCATTAGCCCACTGCTCCACCAAGGCTCCTTCATGGTCCTTTATAGTCCTCGCTAGGTGGTTTAAGATTCGACATGTCATCCCCAAAAATCCAGATCCTCATTTTAACCACCTCAGAAGGATGGAAGGCTGAGTCAACCTTGAGCCAGTCAGGATCAAACTCCTGGCAGTGAGCAGAGTCAGCCTCCAAAGCTGCATTCTAACCACTGCACCGCCAGGGCTCTTAGCTTTTACCTTACTTTTTGCAGATTTCAAATCCCCCCTCATTCCCCAGAACACAGATTGAAATTGTGCAAGTTCTTCTTACTGAACAAATAACTTTAGTTGCTTATACACATGAACAATTCATCCTCTTGTGACAGATTATCAGCAGCAGGAGGAGAAATGAGAAAATAAACTGTGTTTTAAAGCACCTGGATACTGCTCTTGGCTGTACATCTCATTTATCTTGCTTCCCTTTCCTCATTGTAGCATTCTGCTGTTATCTTCAGCGGTTTAAGAGGTGGGGACAGCAGTTACCTTTTCAGATTGCTTATCTTCTTCCAGTTGTTTTTTTGCCTCGTGGTGAAACTCTGGTTAGCTGCTTGACAACTTTCCTTACAATAGGCAGCTCCCCTCCCACGCTTCTTTGGTGGCTGTGATTCAGATCGGAGGTGAGATTAAAAGAATCCCATCGAAACATCCCAGGTCCCTTTGACTGAAAAACATTAAATCTTCAGGATTAATCATTCAGCAGGTATATGACAAACACAAAGATGTCAGGCTGAAATAACATGCCAGGATTTTAAAAAGAAAGAAGAGGGAGGAAGAAAGGCTCCACTCCATCCACTATCCAACATCAACAACAAAAAAATGTGTGCCAACTTATTACTTTTTTAAAAAAAAAAGTTTGTCAGGTGGGTAGGATAATGTTCGTTTCCAGCGTGCATTACACGTTTGTTCTCTATACTGCTACGTGTGGCAACAGTGTTAAATGTGGACCCACGGTTAAAAATTAAAAATTTAGCAACAGGTAGCTGTTGAAATTGTGAGTGCAGACCCATCTGTACCTTATTGTGCACTTTTTTATTTAGTAGGTGTACTGTTTCCCCCCCCCTAAATTCTCTCTTGCTCTCTGTTTCATACTATAGTAACTATTCAGGAGTATAATAAAAAGTGGTATGGAGGGCATCTGAAAACAGATGTTCTGTATTTGTGCTGAGATTTCATAGAATCATGGAGATAGAAGAAATTACAGGGAGTTCTTGACTTACAACAGTTCATTTAGTGACCGTTTGAAGTTACAACGGCACGGAAAAAAGCAATGTATGACTGTTGTTCACGCTTATGAGCATTGCAGCCTCCCCTATGGTCATGTGATAGAAACTCAGATGCAACTGGTTCACATTTATGATGTGTCCTGGGGTCACGTGATCAGCTTTTGTGACCTTCTGACAAAGCAAAGTCAACAGAGAAGCCAAATTCACTTAACAACCATGTTACTAACTTAACAACGGCAGTGATTCACTCAACAAGAAAAGTGGGGCAAAACTCACATAACAGATGTCTCATTTTAGCAACATTAATTTTGGGCTCAGTTGTGGTCGTAAGTCAAGGACTACCTGTATAGAAGCCATCTACTTTAACTGCTTCCTCTGTACAGGATCCACTAGGTCAGGGGTAGGCAACCTTGGCTCTCTTATGACTCGTGGACTTCAACTCCCAGAATTCCTGAGCCAGCATGGCTCAGCCTGGAAACCTCTCCCTTTTCCCTCAGCGTGGCTGGCTCAGGAATTCTGGGAGTTGAAGTCCATGAGTCATAAAAGAGCCAAGGTTGCCTACCCCTGGACTGGGTCATCACTGACAAATACCCGTCCAGTCCCTGTTTGATAACTTTCTGTGAAGAATGCTGCAGTAGCCTCTTCCACATGCAGCCAGGCAGTAACTCTTGAAGTCTAGCCTGAAACTTACTTCTTTATAGATTTTACCAAATGATTCTGGCCTTACCTTTTGAGGCAACAGAGGATAAGTTCTATGAGACATCTCCTCAGGTATCCAAAGACTGTTATCCTATCTCCCTTCAGTCATCTTTTCTGTAGACTAAACATACCCAGATCCTTTTATTCTTCCTCATAGGTGTCGGTTTCCAGATCCTTCACCACTTGGTAGGCGTCCTTTGAATTTGCTCCAACGTTCAGATGCTATCACATGGGTAGTATATAATACAAGATCCAAGGAATCCATACAGTAGAAAATATAAAGTTATCATCAGTGTTAATCAGTAAAACCAACCATGATAACAATCTGTTTGTTGATTTCATTATTTTTCTGTGTTACTGTTCTCCAAAAAGTATCTTTGCCAATTCATAATAATAATCACAAAAACACAGCAAACCATAAGTAAGCAAGTCAACGGTACAACAGTTAAGTGATATCAAGTAAATAACACGGATACCCAATCCAGTGGCAATAACTACAAATTCAAGGCTATTCAAAACAACTCTATTTTAACAGTGACCCTAATGGAGGCTTAATGGTACACACTAATTAACCTCATTGGGGAGGCAACCTCTTAGTTGCACTGGAGAAACATAAGATGTATCGTTCAGGCTATTCTCCTTGAAAGTCTTGAAGGAAGCTGGGATTGAAGCCATGAAATATAGATAAAACTATCAGTATAAGTTGTTGCCAGAACAGAACTATCAGAAGTCACTGCAGCATTCACAAACCTAGTGATATGTGGCTATAGTTTCCACCTGCTACAAGAATGACAACTATGGCCATTTTGAAGTGGTCTTCAAAGGCAGCCCCGTATATACTGCAGTGGTCCAGCTTAGACATGAAAAGATTATGTCAACCTTCTCAGGAAGGAATGACAGAGGAGCAAGTTCTGCTTTATTGTAAGGCTACATTAACAGAAGCTTGCAAGTCTGATAATACAAATCTCCCTCTTCTCCTTTACAGCCTCAGAGTCTTCTTCTTTTTCCTCTGTCTATTAGGCAGTTGTAGGCTATGCCCTCTCCTATCTGATGGTTCCTGAGGCAGCAACTCTCAACCCCATTCATTTCCCTACAGCCATATACAGTAAGTACCATTGATAAGGCTTCTCACTCCATATTATACCCTACAAAAAATGAGGAAAATCCTGAATGAAGAGTTGAGAACTGAATAAGTATTACAGCAGACCAAACTTGGTGCCTTCAAGTGCAGAAGGAAGGGCATCCTAGAAAATTCATTTACTTGTAGGTTCCTACTGCTGCTTATGTTCTTACATCTGTAATCCTCCCTACTCTATATGAAAACTAACTAATTCTTTCTTTCATTTTTTTTTATTAAAGAGTTTTACAAAAAACAAAATTTTACAATATATCCCCAAATCCTTCCCACCCCAAACCCACCCGCTTCCCCCCCCCACTTCCCAGAGCTAAATACAGGATTATAGTTACAATAATCATATACTAAATAAAAATTATGCATAATATACAATTAACCAAATTCATAATGTGCTTTAACTCCCCTTTAACATAACTACAAACAAAGTACCAATAACAATATCCCACTAAAATCTACTCATAAGCTAAATGGAACTTTTTAGTCCCATATTTGTTCTGAATATAATTTATCCATCTCCTCCAAACTGAAATATATCTTTCCTGTGAATGATCTTTCAAATAAGCAGAAATCTTAGACATTTCTGCAAGATTCGAAACTTTAAACACCCATTCTTTCTTTCATTTTTGATGTGTCCTTCTAACATGGTTCCATCATGTCAATGGTCTTAATTGATGCCAATTCCATCATTGGGCTGCCTAGAAATTGTGGAAGAGCCGTCACAAGCCTCAGAGACATGAAGACTCTCCTCTGATGAAGGACCTACCAATTCCTTGCTTCTGAAATGGTAGATTGGGTCCAATTATCTATTGTATTGGTCCAAAGATGTTCATACCTTTGAAATGCTATTCTAAGCATCTCCATCATTCTAGAGGGATCTAGTTTGTATCTACATTTAGATGGATACAAATATCTTGTGGCTTAGAATTTCAATTAAAACACTCTCTCACACACACAAACAGGAATTGCCATCTTGTGTTTTCAGGTCATAAAAATGACACCAGAACCTATAGATGTGTGATGTTACTGTGTAGTCATACAGCAGACATATTGAAGGAGGCAAAGCATCACTCCCTAAATGTCAAAATTCAGCAAAGGAAAGTGACTTTAAGAAGTTGTTACTGTCAAACAAAATCCTGTGGAACTGGGCTTCTCACTGTTTTTATGACCTTCGTGTGAGACATATTCATGTGCATTTTATATGTATGTGCGAAAGGTGGGTGGGTGGGTGGATGGATGATAGATAGAAATAGTCTTTGTAGGAAAGCATCCAGGAGATGACAAAAGTAGCATGTTTTTTTAAGCAACTGAGCATTAAAGTCGATTCTCTGTCAAGTTCATTCTTGCAGTAATAATGACAGTGGCTTCTTCATTTTAGATTTGCATTTGGCTACGGTCCCTCTTCTTTCATTTAGATAATTATCTACACATGTACAATCCTCTGGGTGGGGGGAGGAGGGAGAGAAAAAGAGAGAGACACACAGAGAGAGAAGTTCCATAAATTTCATGGGCAGTTAATCACTGCTGTACTACTTAACAGATAAACAGGCAAATAAGCTCTCCTGACTCAACCAATCTAATGTGCCAAATCCTCCATTGAGAAAGGTGCCATTAAGCAGTCTTTGAGTTATATGAACTGATTCTTAATTCCTTTTGTTCCTTATTTGCTATTGGCTATACCAGTACCAATGATCTTTTTGATTTTGTGATCATCTTTGTTTTTTTTGCATTTGTCTGATGCAGAGGGTTTGTCTTTGCATTTGTCTGATGGTATAGAGCAGGGGTCTTCAAACCTGGCCCTTTTGTGACTTGTGGACTTCAATTCCCAGAATTCCTCAGCTGGCGTGCCTGGCTGAGGAATTCTGGGAGTTGAAGTCCACAAGTCACAAAAGGGCCAGGTTTGAAGACCCCTGGTATAGAGTTTCCTGCCTGATCAGGGGGGTGGACTAGATGGCCTCCAATGTCCTTTCCAACTCTATTATCCTATTATGGGTTGGAAGGGGATTTGGAACTAGTGCCAGTTAGGTGAAGTTTGGAGATACTAGGAGATAGGATAATACTGGGGCATACTTTAGACAAGGGATCCTTTGAAAAAAGAGAGAAGGAATCAGATGTTCACGTCGTTCAAAGATATAGAGCCAGAAAAAAAAACATGAACCAATCCCCTCAACAACCTCCTATAGGGCTAAGGTAGTAAAAAGGGCTTATCTCTGCAGGGATGAAGCAAGCAGTAGGTGTAGCTGGAATTTGAAGCTGGGTGGAGATGTCCACTCTCTCTTTCTGTTCTAATTAGTCTGCTGCATGGAAGGGACTGACCCAGGTCACCAAAAGCCAAAAACTACTTTCTGACATACGTTTTAGGTGAGCCATTCTAACTTCCACTTCAGAGATTTGTTTGTTCCTCTGCCTACCAAATGTCAGGTGATTTTTCGTTTGCAGGGTGAAAATGCTAGGATGAAAGTGTGAGTAAATCTTTTTCATCGTCCCTTATTTCCATGGTGTACTTCCAACATAACTGCTACATTCATATTTTCCCATGTGGTTGGAAAAGCCTAGAGAGAGTGGGAGTGCTAGGTCTTTCTTAGGCATGAAAGCCAGCTAGGTGGCTTTGGGCTAGTTACTCTCTCTGCTATGCTGACGTATTATAACAGACATGTCAAACACAAGGCCCGGGGGCCGGATCCGGCCCGTGAAGTGGTTTCACGTGGCCCGCGAAGCCATCTTGGAAACAGTGAGGGAACGGCCCCCACTGCCTTGGCCCTGGCCCAGAGACCCTCCTTCTGCCAGAGACCCTCAGATCTGTCCCACTCCTGCCCAGGCCCCCATAGGCACCCTTGATGCGAACGATGTAGAGCTGGCCACGCCCACCCAGTAGGCCATACGCACTCTAGCCACGCCCACCCAGTAGGCCACGCCCACCCTGGCCATACCCACCCGGCCCCCTGAGGGCAACCGCAATGCTGATGCGGCCCTCAATGAAATTGAGTTTGACACCCCTGGATTATAACATCCTGGATTCTTTGAACGAATTTGATATGTATGAAAGCCAACACCACCTAAACAACTGGAAGCTTGATTTCACATTGTCTTATATATAGTAAAGCAAAGATAACACCGATAGTAATAAGTACCTTAGATGCAATCATAAAATATCTGGAGTATCACTTGAACACCATTGGCATTGACCAAAATCACCACTCAGTCAATTGCAAAAAAAACAGCTTTCCTTGAAGAGCTTAACTCCTCCGATAATACCTTTAATATTATCAAACAACCATCTCTGCCTATCTCAGGTCCTTGGGAAGGACTCGGTAGGTGGACAGAAATGCCAAATCTAGTCTAAACATTTGGCTGATGGGGCAATCAATCATAATAGTGATAGGATGTCCCTTGTCTCCAACTGAGTTGGAAGCAAGAAGGAGAACGGGAAAGAATATGCATTGAAAGCTACATGCGTAATCTTTGGACACTTTTTAATATGAATACTAGCTTTTCCAATGTTTTGTCTGTGTTAAGGACTGAAGAAGAAAAGAAGCGGTCGACCACTTGGAGGCTCCAACTGGTACAGAATGCGGCCACGAGAGTTGTCTTGGGAGTTTCCCGGTACTCCCATGTTACACCTTTGCTCCGTGAGTTACATTGGTTACCAGTTGTCTTCCGGGTGAGGTTCAAGGTTCTAGTTATGGTCTTTAAGTCCCTACATGGCATGGGTCCGGAGTACCTTGGGGACCACCTGCTGCCGGCGTCAACTTCCCTCCGCCCTGTGCGTTCCCACAGAGAGGGCCTCCTCAGGGTGCCTCCGGTCAGAGAATGTCGGCTGGCGGCCCCCAGGGGGAGGGCCTTCTCTGTGGGAGCTCCGGCTTTATGGAACCAGCTGCCGGCCGAGCTCCGGACGGCACCGGACCTTCGCTCCTTCCGATGCAGTCTGAAGACCCACTTATTCGAACAAGCTGGCCTGGCCTGATGGGGGGATTTTAGTGTTTTAATGGGTTTTTATACTGTATTGTTTTATTGGGCGATTATTTAATTCTCTTTTTAATTTTTGTATTTGTTATTTATATGTGCCCTGTTCACTGCCCTGAGTCCCTCGGGAGAAGGGCGGTATATAAATTTAAATAATAATAATAATAATAATAATAATAATAATAATAATAATAATAATAATAATAATAATAATAATAATGTTTAGTGAGAGATACAAGCAGGTTTAATGACATTGTCTTGAAGGACTTACTTCTGTAATTCTACACAAGCATTGCATTCAGTTTTAGAGCTCGCTGGCTCAATTGCTGTCTCTCAGTCCAGTCTGTTTTACAGTAGTGTGATGTTAAAGTGAGAAAAGACTCCTATATGTACGCCCTGAGCTCCCAAGCGGTTGGGAGTGGGCAAGAACAATATAAATGCAATAATCAGTAAAATACAAAATGATATTTTACGCAGTGAGGATCAAAGTCTTGCTCAATTGCTAAACAGAAATGGTCAGTTAGAATAGAGCTGAAAGGGACCTTGGAGGTCCTCTAGTCCAGCCCCCTGCTCAAGCAGGAGAATCTATACCATTTCAGATAAGTGACTGTCTAGCCTCTTCTTAAAAATCTCCAGTGATGGAGCACCCACAACTTCTGTAAGGAAGCCATTCCACTGGTTAATTGTTCTCACTGTTAGGAAGCTTCTCCTTAATTCCAGGTTGCTTCTCTCCTTGATTAGTTTCCTTCCATTGTTTCTTGTCTTGCCTTCTGGTGCTTTGGAGAATAGCTTGACTCCCTCTTCTTTGAGGCAGCCCCTCAAATACTGGAATACTCCTATCATGTCATCCCTAGTCCTTCTTTTCGCTAAATAAGCCACACCCAATTCCTGTAACCCAATCCTGGTTATAAAAAAACCCAATCCTGGTTATAAAAGTGGTATGGGCAGGACACCAAAATGGCACTAATCTCATAAAAAACAATCAAAGAATTATCTTCAGTGTTACAGAGTTCTACTCGAATTCAAACAAATCCACCTAGGCTTCTACTTGTAGCCATAAGCAGTAGATGTAATCTTACGCCATTTCCAACTTGGGAAGAGTTTGAGCTTGATAAGTGAACATAAATTGTCCTGACATCACAGTTTTGGTCTTGGGATATAGACTGAGAAATTCCCAGGAAACCCTTGTTGGTGCTCAGCCAGTACCCCAATCTAGTAGAAGCATTAAATCCAATCTTGCATAACTCTGAGCTCTATATAAGTTCTGCACCCTTGGCAAAACGGGGAGTTGAAACAGGATTTTCTTGCGTAAGAGTATGGTGGGTGGTGGGCCAAATATCACTACAAACAGATGAAAGGAAAGATGGGACAGGGAGCAAATTCATAACAAAACTGTGGCCTTCTTTATAGATTCTCATTTAAAGAACTGGCATTTGATGCATTTGTCCTTTTTACACCACACGAAAAATTCTTCACCCAATAGAACCAGCGTGATATCCAAACCTAGGTATTCTGAGCTAGCAGCAGGCAAAGCTTCCATTCCCCACCCCTTTTTTTATGCTCCTGTTTTAAGAACTGCATATTTCTAAAGGGAATTGATTGATTTGGATTATACTGGAGTTATTTTGGTTTGATTTTTAGATGGGGATTTTGATCACAATCTTCCCCTTTATGCATTTCCCCTATACATTCCAATGGTCTTGATTTGGACTAAAAGGAGCTTTATTTCCATTGTACATAGCAGATGAGCAGAGGAAGGAAACTTCATGAAGTCCATGGCAGGTTAAAATAATCTTTATTTATTATTATTTTTTATTTTAATTCCATTTATATCCCGCCCTTCTCCGAAGACTCAGGCTGGCTTACAAGCTTAGCAGTAGCCTTCATTCTATGTATATGCCTGCTTATTAGGGCTTTCACACCACCCCCCAAGCGGCATTATTACAAAGTCAGCTTAATTGCCCCCAACAATCTGGGTCCTCATTTTACCTACCTCGGAAGGATGGAAGGCTGAGTCAACCTTGAGCCTGGTGGGACTCGAACCTGCACTAATTGCAGGCAGCTGGTGTTACTTAAGGAGGCATTAGCCCACTGCTCCACCAAGGCTTCTGAAGAACCCAAGAAAAACTTGGCTAGACCAAGCACATCTAGGCACCAACAGGAACTATTTGGAAATTCACAAGCCTGGACTGAGAGCAATCGCCCCCTCTGATTGTCATTTCCCAGCCACCAGTATATAAGGCATGTTTCTAGTAAACCGCCATTAGCACAAGT